>NC_091287.1:89130281-89437156 GCF_032444005.1 Ranitomeya imitator | reverse complement strand
TATAACCCATAGACAGCCTATTTGATGATATAAAGGTAAAAGGCCTAAAAAGTTTTAATATTTTACATTGACCTAAATAGTTAATTAATACTTTAGACTAAGCGTGGGGAATTTTTTTTTTTTACCAAGGGCCATTTGAATATTTATACCATCTTTCGCGGACCGTACAAACTCCGCCCACAGTGCATCCTGACACTGTCACTGGTGCTAGGACGTAACCTTTCATTGCATGCCCTTCAATGTTCAATAGTGAACACTGAACACTGTGTATGTGTGCTAACAGTGCAAGAAGAAATTAATGAGCTGGTGGCAATCAAAATGCAGCCCCCTGCCAAAGAATATGGTCCCTAAGAATCTGCTCGGGGACCTGATAAAAGTTCATTGAGGGCCGTAAATGGCTAAGGGGCCTGAGGTTCCTTACCCCTGCTTTAGACCGTAATAAAACAATATCGTAGAAATTCTTAGCTAAATCTTTTAATTTCTTTCCTATTTTTAGAATATTTAAAAGTTCATAATGTGTATTTTTGAATAAATATCATACCATTTTCTGTCAAAAACAACAAAAAGAGTTTCTCATATTCTTTTGTTATATAACAGCTGTAGAGTTTCCTAATAGTTTTTATTTTTGAAGCTGTTACATGCATAAAGTAAATTGCCAAGTTAATTGCGGTGATATGATCTGCTTATTCAGTGTTCCAGTTTTTTTGTGAAGCTGACAGTGTGTGCTACTAATTAATGTTTTAATATTTAAATGTACAGTACAGACCAAAAGTTTGGACACACCTCATTTAAAGATTTTTCTGTATTTTCATGACTATGAAAATTGTACATTCACACTGAAGGCATCAAAACTATGAATTAACATATGTGGAATTATATACTTAACAAAAAAGTGTGAAACAACTGAAATTATGTCCTATATTCTAGGTTCTTCAAAGTAGGCACCTTTTGCTTTGATGACTGCTTTGCACACTCTTGGCATTCTCTTGATGAGATTCAAGAGGTAGTCACCGGGAATGGTCTTCCAACAATCTTGAAGGAGTTCCCAGAGATGTTTAGCACTTGTTGGCCCTTTTGCCTTCACTCTGTGGTCCAGCTCACCCCAAACCATCTCGATTGGGTTGAGGTCTGGTGACTGTGAAGGCCAGGTCATCTGGCGTAGCAGCCCATCACTCTTCTTCTTGGTCAAATAGCCATTACACAGCCTGGAGGTGTATTTGGGGTCATTGTCCTGTTGAAAAATAAATGATGGCCCAACTAAACGCAAACCGGATGGAATAGCATGCTGCTGCAAGATGCTGTGGTAGCCATGCTGGTTCAGTATGCCTTCAATTTTGAATAAATCCCCAACAGTGTCATCAGCAAAGCACCCCCCACACCATCACTCCTCCTCCTCCATGCTTCACGGTGGGAACCAGGCATGTAGAGTCCATCCATTCACCTTTTCTGCATCGCACAAAGACACTGTGGTTGGAACCAAAGATCTCAAATTTGGACTCATCAGACCAAAGCACAGATTTCCACTGGTCTAATGTCCATTCCTTGTTTTGTTTATCCTAAACAAGTCTCTTCTGCTTGTTACCTGTCCTTAGCAGTGGTTTCCTAGCAGCTATTTTACCATGAAGGCCTGCTGCACAAAGTCTCCTCTTAGCAGTTGTTGTAGAGATGTGTCTGCAGTTAGAACTCTGTGTTGCATTGACCTGGACTCCAATCTGAGCTGCTGTTAATCTGCAATTTCTGAGACTGGTGACTTGAATAAACTTATCCTCAGAAGCAGAGGTGACTCTTGGTCTTCCTTTCCTGGTGTGGTCATCATGTGAGCCAGTTTCTTTGTAGCGCTTGATGGTTTTTGCCACTGCACTTGGGGACACTTTCAAAGTTTGCCCAATTTTTTGGACTGACTGACCTTCATTTCTTAAAGTAATGATGGCCACTCGTTTTTCTTTACTTAGCTGCTTTTTATTTCCCATAATTCAAATACTAACAGTCTATTTAGTAGGACTATCAGCTGTGTATCCACCAGACTTCTGCACAACACAACTGATGGTCCCAACCCCATTTATAAGGCAACAAATCTCACTTATTAAACCTGACAGGGCACACTTGTGAATTGAAAACCATTCCCGGTGACTACCTCTTGAATCTCATCAAGAGAATGCTAAGAGTGTGCAAAGCAGTCATCAAAGCAAAAGGTGGCTACTTTGAAGAACCTAGAATATAAGACATAATTTCAGTTGTTTCACACTTTTTTGTTAAGTATATAATTCCACATGTGTTAATTCATAGTTTTGATACCTTCAGTGTGAATGTACAATTTTCATAGTCATGAAAATACAGAAAAATCTTTAAATGAGAAGGTGTGTCCAAACTTTTGGTCTGTACTGTACATTCTCTTCTCTATGACATATAGGTGTAAATTTAGAATATCATTTTAATACAAGTCTATAAGGATCATTCAAGTTCTGATGGTTGTCCTAATGGATTAGTGCAAAAGCGGTGCATTATCATTTAAGATCATCACTAAATTATTTCTATATTGAGATTAAATATTTTGATTATCTGTCACTGATTAACTGAACACAGTGCCTTGAAACATTAATCAGCCTCCTTCGTAATGTATTTACTGTTTTGTGGCTTGATATTAAAATACATTTTTGGGTGTTGGCACCATTTAATTTACTTAACATACCTACCAACTTGAAGGCACAAGATATATTTTTTGTCTGTAAAACAAACAAAAATTAAGCGTAAAAACAGAGAAATTTAATGTGCCTCTTGGGTATGTCGCTATTAACTTAGTGCATCAAAACATTGGGATATTTGCCCATTATTCTAGACAGAACTGCTCTAACTCTGTAAACTTAGACAGAGAGTATACCATGAAAGCGCCGTTATTACCAGTTCCAAGTAGAATTAGGAATCAGATGTCCGTGTCATAGGTGGTGCAGTAGCTAGTGTGGACGTTGTAGGCGCTTAACTAGATCGCAGATGGGGTCATATCCGGTGCCTGATGGTTGCAAGTCCTGCACCGCAGAGCGGTGAGCGTGTCAGGCCTGCGCCTGCGCAGTGGATGCCAGGTAAGTATTGCGAGAGCAGAGCAAGGTCTGCCCCGCATAGCGATGTGCGCGTCAGTCCTGCACCTGCGTAGTGGACGTCAGGTTAGGGAATAAGGATTGCAGCTGCATGTTTAGTGTGAGGGGGCCGGAGCATGCGCAGTGTGTTGGAGGCGATCGGACCCAACAGCGCTAGCGCAGGGGGATGAGTAACAAACTCCCCTGTGGGGTGTATAAAGGCAAATGGTATGTGCCATATACTGGGTGTAGGGGGAACCTATATATATATATACAGGATGTAGTGGGGTCTGTCTTGTGGATTAGGGCAGCGGCGATAAGGAGGCAGAGTGCCAAGTTGGGCAGTATAAAGAATATAGTAAAAACCAAAAAGGAAGGAGCACAGGAGGAAAAAAAGGGGGGAGGGGGTTTATATAAAAGATAAGGTCACAGGTATACAAGATATACTTCCCCACAAGGGGACTGATGTTAGGATAATGGCATAAAGTGAGAGAAATGAGGGTGGAACGAATTCACCAACTTTGGCCAAGGTCGAGGATATCATTCCTCAAGACGAACTGGCTCCTTCAGCTCCGACAGCAGCGGATCTACACATCAGGGACGTTTTTTAGGGAACAGACCGTCTGGAAGAGGCAATCCGAGACAACGTGGAGGAGACCGACAAGGAGGTCCAAATATAAATCCAACCGATCGCATGGTGACGAGATCACAGGTAGGAACACTAAATCTGTGATAAACATATCTTCCTATACCCTTAATCCAGCCGAACTAGCAGTCTTACAAAAGGGTCTTTCTTTTTGCCCAACCCCCCATGGGACAGCTCTAAGCTTGAGCAGGATTTACAGTACTTTTACCACAGCATCAGGTTGAAAACACACTTCGGTTTACAAGACAATCCCACTAACAGTAGACCTCCCTCCACTGGCAATAATGATACCCCTGACCTAGCTATCTCCTCCCTAGGTCTCTTTAACAAGAGCTCGTTTCGCCCACCCTGCACATATCATGCAGCAGAGGCAGTCATTGACTTAATTCAAAGGGACACTCAGAGTTTACTCTCAGAACAACACAAGGGAAACTTCCCTACCAGACATAACATCACACCCACAGAGAAACAGGCCATAGAATCCCTACGTACTAACAAGGGTATAGTCATCAAACCAGCGGATAAGGGTGGGGCCATAGTCATCATGAACCATAACGATTACATTATAGAAATTAACAACCAACTAGCCGATACCTCTACCTATCGGAAGTTATCGCATGACCCCACCCCCAACATTAAGTCTAAAATTAATGTAATTCTTGACAAATATCTTTCCAATAATTGCATAGACCAGAAAACAGGCACCTTTTTAACAAATCCATACCCTACAATACCAGTTTTTTATGTGCTTCCAAAAGTCCATAAATTCTTGACCAATCCCCCGGGCCGCCCTATAGTGGCATCAACGAACTCCATCCTGTCTCCCCTGTCCATTTTTTTGGAGAAATGTCTCACCCCATTTGTCAAAAAGACTAAATCGTTTGTCCTCGACAAGGGCCATTTTATCAGTATAACCAAACGGATCTCCACCCTATCACCACAATGTCTCTTGGCAACTCTGGATGTCAAGAGCCTCTATACGGCAATCAAACATGATTTAGGCCTGGAGGCGGTGGACAGCCTCCTACGAACCTCTGATTTGAGTCCACAAGCCCAAGATCTTATAATAGATCTCTCCACTGTCCTTAGGGAGAATTATTTCCTGTTCGGTGACCAATTTTACCTACAAACCTGCGGCACTGCCATGGGGTCCAATATGGATCCAGCATATGCCAACATTTACATGGACACCTTTGAGAACAAATATATCTATAATAATTTCCTCTTTAAATCACACTCGAAATGTTGGCTCCGGTACATAGATGATGTATTTTGTCTATGGGACGGACCAGCAGACACCTTTTCTCTCTTCGTATCACAGATCAATGGGGCCAGACCTGAATTACAATTTACACCTAACTGTGACATGAATAAAATTCTGTTCCTCAACACCTTGGTCATCAAGAACAGTCAAGGTGGCCTGGATACTGATATCTACACAAAGCCTACCGATTCCAACAATCTGCTTTTGTTTTCAAGCTGCCACCCCAAATCTACACGTGAGAGCCTTCCACGCTCCCAATTTCGTAGGGTTACTAACATTGTGTCGAACACTAACATGACGGAGTCTCGGCTAGACGATATGGTACAAAAATTCAGGGACAGGGCCTATCCTGATAGGATCCTCCAGAAAGAGAAAACAAGGGCCCTTGAGTACCTCCCTTCTAGACCACAATCCCCTAAACAGGAACAAATTCCGTTCATACATACCCACCATCCCACTATGCCTCTGATCTATAAAACCATTAATAAGCACTGGCCCCTGCTCAAAGAGGCCTACCCACAGGTAGCAGCCTTTCAAGCCCCAGCACTTATGTGCAAATGCAGACCAAGGAACTTTAGGGACAGCTTGGTCAAGGCCGACATCGGTAGCCTCACCAAACAACCAAGACAACAATTCCTTGGAACACAAAGGACGGGTACATTCCCCTGTCTAGGCTGTGCCTGTTGCGCCAACGTAATTAAATCAAGTGAGTTTACACATCCGCACACGGGTAAGAGGTTCAACATCAAGGGATTTTACACTTGTGAAACTAACTTTGTTGTGTACTTAGTCAAGTGTCCCTGTGGCCTTATGTACGTGGGGGAGACAATACAGCGCGTACGTGACAGAATTTCCAGCCACAAGTCTACCATCAGACTTAAGAAAACCTGGCTTCCACTCCCCCATCACTTTGTCACAGCCAACCATTCCGTGTCTCAACTCCGGTACCAGGTAATCGAAAGAGTGGAACGACCAAGACGTGGCGGCGATCATATAAAACTTCTCAAGGAACGAGAATCATTCTGGATCTATACGCTACAGACTCTGGCCCCTAAGGGCCTTAACAGGGAATTGGACTTCATCTTCTAGAGCAATTATGTATGGGCCAAATGCATTTTATATATCCTGTTCTTTTATGTCGCTGCTTCAAGACTGCCTCTTTAACCACTTCTTCTTTCTTGTTTGTCCTTTTTTAGACTTCTTAGGAGGGAAGTACAGGAAAACCCTTTATTTTTTCACTACAATCCTCCACTCTTGGTAAGTTTACCATGACCATGATCTCAATTTTATTTTGTTTTATTTTTCAAAAAATTTTTTTCATTATTTTCATTTTTTTCTTTTTTTCATTTTCTATTTCATTTTTTTGTTTATTATTTTTGATTGATTTCTATATTTTTATATTTATTTTTTTCATGATTTTTTTTTATTTTTTTATTTATTTTTTTTATTTTTTTATTTTTTTATTTTCTTATTTTTTATTTTTTATTTTTTCATCATTATTTTCATTTATTTCATTTCCTTTTATCTATTTCATTATTATTCTCATTTTTTATTTTTTTTTATTTTTTATTTTTATTTTATTTTTTTCAACTATTTCAAATTTTTTTCCCATCTCTCTTGCTTACGCCTACATAGCACTCTATGTGCTACAATCTACTTCCCCCTTTTGGGATTTTCTTTTTGTTATTTATTATTATTATCTATTTTATTTTTATTTATATTTTAATTTATGTCTACTTTTTATCCTTTTCTTTCTTTCATTTCCATCACACCTGTTTCTTTATTTCTAGTGGTTCTTGTACTTCTGCACAGGAAGCACCCTCATTTCGCACACTTTATGCCATTATCCTAACATCAGTCCCCTTGTGCGGAAGTATATCTTGTATACCTGTGACCTTATCTTTTATATAAACCCCCTCCCCCCCCTTTTTTTCCTCCTGTGCTCCTTCCTTTTTGGTTTTTACTATATTCTTTATAATGCCCAACTTGGCACTCTGCCTCCTTATCGCCGCTGCCTTAATCCACAAGACAGACCCCACTACATCCCGTATATATATATATATAGGTTCCCCCTACACCCAGCATATGGCACATACCATTTGCCTTTATACACCCCACAGGGGAGTTTGTTACTCATCCCCCTGCGCTAGCGCTGTTGGGTCCGATCGCCTCCAACACACTGCGCATGCTCCGGCCCCCTCACACTAAACACGCAGCTGCAATCCTTATTCCCTAACCTGACGTCCACTACGCAGGCGCAGGACTGACGCGCACATCGCTATGCGGGGCAGACCTTGCTCTCGCAATACTTACCTGGCGGTGCAGGCCTCGCAACCATCAGGCACCGGATATGACCCCATCTGCGATCTATTTAAGCGCCTACAACGTCCACACTAGCTACTGCACCACCTATGACACGGTCATCTGATTCCTAATTCTACTTGGAACTGGTAATAACGGCGCTTTCATGGTATACTCTCTGTCCGCCCCCTCAACCCCCCTTCCCTCCTCCCGCCCCCCCTTTTTTCAGTTTTTTTCAGTTTATCTTATACTTAACCATGTCCTCTCTGCTTTTCTTTAGTCCTTGGGGACTCTCTGTCCATACCTTCTCTTCCTTACCACTCCTCTTATTTAAGGTCAGTGCATCAATATGGCGTCTTGAACAGCATCACCTGCATTTATGTATCTATATCTAGCCCAGAAGTATGTCTCAGTACAGCGGCGTTCTTGTCTTTATAGTACTTATCTCAGGGTATTTCCACTTAGTGCTCTGTATAATACAATTTATTACCTTGTATCATGGAGGTGTCCGTTTTCAGTATATCGCTAGCTGTGCCTATGTGTGTGTACATATGTACGTATATGTATATATGTATCTATACATGTCTATGTGTATGTATATATATATTTCTTTGTAGTATTATATCTTCTATAATTTTGTATAGGAAGTTGGTTCTTTATTTTTATGTGTTGTACGTTATTTCCTTTACACATGTATGTTTGTACAGCACACTTATATATTTTATTTATCTTTACAGTGAGGTTTTGAGAAAGACCGTGCCTGGTCGAAACGTTAACCTTGTCCGCAATCACTTGCTTTTTCTTTTAAATTATTTGGTGGTGCCTGTGCACTTGAATAAAAACAAAGAAAACTTTCTACATTGAAATCAATTCTTGAGTGCAGCTGCTTTTTTGTATATTTGTCGTTGGATGTCCAGCCAGCACCTCTCTCATTGAACTATACAGTGTGCCCATCATATTCTCTGTATAAGAGAATTCATGCCATGCCATAGATTCTAATTTACAGCAGATTAAGATCTTGTGTAGTGGTGGGAACCCATGGATGTTAGGGTCCGGCGAATGCCCAAACTTGAACCCGGATCCCATATGTGATATAAATAAATAAATTAAAAAAATTATGTGGGGTTTCTTCTATTTTTGATAACCAGTGCAAGCAAAACTGACACAGCTGCAGGCTGCAACCATCAGTTGTTAGCGTTATCATGAGTGGTTATCAAGAATAGATAATTTAAAAAAAAAGGCATGGGGTCCCCTAATTTTTTGACAGCCAGCCAAGCTAAAGCAGATATCTGCGGGCTGGTATTCTCAGGCTAGTAATGGGCCATGGATATTGCCTCCCAGCTTAATAGCAGCTCGCAGCATCCCAGAAAAGGGCATCTATTAGATGCACCAACTCTGATGCTTTTCTGACCCTTCCCACTTGCTCTGGTGTGGTGACATATGGGGTAATATTTGCAGGGTCGATGTCAGCTGTTTTATGGACACTGACATCAAGCCCACAGGTTAGTAATGCAGAGGCGTCTATAAAACGCCTATCCAGTACTAACCCCCTAGTTAGATTGCAAAAAAGAATAAAATCCTTTACTTGAAAGAAATACACTGACTCCTTTATTTGAAATAAAAAAGCACAATTATACTCACCTTAGGCCTATACCATTGAAGCCCTTGTCCCCTGTAAAAAGCAGAAAATAATAAACAACCCTATCCCTCACCTCTCCGAATTGAAGATTAGCAATACTGTTCTGCGCAGTAATCCATGTCTGCAATGGGTGGTTTACAACCTGAATGGTGCCATGATGCAACCATCCAGGCTGGAAACCATAGGAGAATAAGGTGCTGTGAGCACAACTTTAGTGACTAGTGGTGACATTATCGAGGTTACCGCATATCACAGAGGCTGTGTTCCCACCGGCACTTCACTATGAGCCGAAATGCTAAACTTCGGTGACCTCAATGAAATCACCGTGAGCACCGTGAGAATTACCCCCCTGTAATTTTCATAAGCAGCAGAGGGAAAGCCGACAGCTGAACACTTATGTTAATATTCTGGGAAGGAGGGTAGTATCCCTAAAGGTTCTCAGGCTATTAATAACAGCTCATAGCTGTTTGGTTAGCTTTTACTGGTTATTTTATGGGGAGGACCCAGAAAAAAATGTCTTAGGGTCTTCCCAAAAATTTCAAACCAACAAAGGCTAAACAGACACCTGTGGACTGATATTAATAGCCAAGGAAGGGGCTAGGGAAATTGGCCCTCCTCCTAGGCTGCGAACATCAGCTTTCAGCCACCCCAGAAATGGGGTATCATTAGGATGTGTCGAATCTGGCACTCATCCTTGCTCTTCCCACTTGCCCTGTGGCAGTAGCAAGTGGGGTAATATTTTTGGAGTTGATGTCACCTTTTTATTGTCAGGTGACATCAAACTTAGGGGTTAGTTATCGACAGGCATCTATAAGAAATTCCTATTACTAACCCCATAGTAAGTTTGGAAATAAATATACAGCCAGAATAAAATCCTTTATTTGAAATAAAAATCAATACCCAACTTTACACATTTATTTAAAAATGAAAAACAAGTTATACTCAATTTACGCCTAATCTATTGAAGCCCTTGTCATCTGAAAAAAAAACAGAAAAGAATAAACCATGATACAAACCTTATTCCCATTCAATTGAAAGCCTTGTCCTCTGTAAGAAAATAATGAACAACCATGTCCCTCGCCAATCCGATGTGAACATAGTCCACACAATGATTCGGATGATTTGGAGAGCAGTTACATCAGTAACCACATTTCTCGTCTGCCAAAACACACTGACTGGAACGTAATCACTCCTGCAATGTCTAGTGCTGAGCTCAAGTGAGAAAATTCCCCGGAATTCATAGCTGAACCCAGGTGAAGACAAAAAAACTGACTGGCACATCCAGAGTAGTGTGAATAGGTGCATACCAGGAGGAGCTACCTCCGTAAACAATATACAGAAAAGGTTGCACTCTATCATGCTAAAGCATATCAATTTGGAATATGTAAAATTTGAAGAGCAATATGGCTTTGAAGAATGAGGAAAAAATATGAGACGCTTAGCATAAAATTTTGCCAAATATTATGTGCCCATCAACCAACGTCAAGGTGGTCTCAGTCTGATGGGTCCCTGGCCTGTGTGAATACCTCTCTAAGGCTGATGACTGAATTCCTGGGTGAATGTGGACACCTCTGTCAGCAATGCCTGCATTTATGGGTAATCTATCGACCTGCTGCAATTAAAATCACCACCTGGTGGAGGGCAGAGTGCTCTGTCAGTAAGCTAACATACAAAAGACAAAAAAACTGACTGGCACATCCAGACTAGTGTGAATAGGTGCACACCATGAGGAGCTACTGCCATATACAATATACAAAAAAGGTTGCACTCTATTATGCTAAAGCATGTCAATTTGGAATATGGGAAATTTGAAGAGCAATATGGCTTTGGAAAATTAGGAAAAATATGAGATGCTTAGCATAAAATTTGGCCAAATATTATGTGCCCATCAACCAACGTCAAGGTGGTCTAAGTCTGATGGGTCCCTGGCCTATGTGAATACCTCTCTAAGGCTGGAATATTTCCCGCCGGCGTCGTAAGTGGTGAACAATGTCTCTGGCTCTGTTACGGAGGAATGAAAAGCACTGTCTCCTGACCGTGCCGATGAATCCGGTCCCGGTTGACTTTAGTGCGCTGGAACATGGAAACAGTTTCTATTGTGGATTCCTCTGGAATGGCACCGAACCCGAACCGCAAGCACGCTCAAAGAACGTGGTAGCGTGCGAACCACTGAAGCAGTCTCTAGGACCGGAGCAAGTAAGAATGTCTCTCATTGAGAGTGGGAAGGAGCCGTCCAGTAGGGAAGGATGCGAGGACAGCCCAGTCAGGACACAGTCAGATTTCAGGTCAGAACGCTGGGGGATGGATGATGTGGAGTTCGTAGTCAGAGCAGTGGGGAGGGATTCAACCTTCTCCTTGTTCTCCTGTCGCCTTCCTGCCAATTCTCCATTCCTGTGCTCAGTCCCTTTTATCTCCCCCACGACCCCTGCCATCCAGTGAAGGCAGAAGTGAGGCTGCAATGCAGAAAGGCGAGCAGCAGCAGAATGAGAAAGCCAGAAGGAGATGTTGCAATTTCTCTACTTAAATTTGTTTGCAGGGCAATTGTCTTGCTCTTATCCCCATGTATCTCCCTTTTGCAGCCCCCTAGCCCTTACTGCGACCATTTTACAGACATTTTAAAGCACCGTAGTTCGGATTCATTGACTTCTATTGGGTTTGGGTTCAGGGTCAAGTTTGAGGTCAAGTTCGTATACCGAACCAAACTTTTAACTCTAGCTCGGCTGAACCCGACGAACCCGAACATCCATAGGTCCGCTCATCCTTAATGTGCATCACAACATCCACTATCAACACTATACGTGTTAAATCTCTGTCAGTGATTGAGATTTGGATTGAGATTTAACTGGTTAACAGCCATGGGCGGACACCACCCACAGCTGTTAAAGGCACATGATGACTGAATAAATCCATCTTGATTCACAGGGAAAGATGTGGCCTTGGAGTGTCAGCCTACATCAAATTCAGGGAGGTGACATATGACATAAATATATGTTATATGTTGTGAAGTGGTTAAAGAGGACCTTTCACTGATTTTTTTTTTCTGGGCTCTTCCATTCCAAAGTGGTTCTTATTATTATGATTAATGTTTAGGGCACCATTGATTCCATGGTGCTGTACATAAGCGAGGGTCACATACAAAATACAAATATAAATTACAGTGAACAAACTAACAATGACAGACTGGTATAGAGGGGAGAGCGCCCTGCCTACAGTCTACAGGGTTATACAAGCAATAATGATGCATATTTCACCTTTAACCAACTGGGCGTATACCGCTGATGTTCTCTGTGGGTGCTTGTTCCTTCTGATGCTAGCCAAAGAAAACACAGCCAAATAGAGGTTCTGTGGAATTCGTTCTGTTGGTTGAAGAGAAGATGTGCACCTTTATTACTGATGGGAGTAACTTTGGAACACGAGCACAGAAGAAAAAGAAAAGTTGTTCCAGAATCAGTAGACTAGTGCTAATCAGAAGGGTACTCAGTTTAATTTAAAAAAAAATCCATTGAAAGGTCACCACTCACCTTTAAAGAGTATCAGTCAATGCTTTCTATCACAAGACAGGATTTTCTGTATGGGGAAATTGTAGGTCTCTCATCCAAAAGTAAGATTCTGTTTGCTGCCCAAGCCCTGTAACTAAATACCATCACTGAGGCTTGTCCCAGCTTCAACACCAGACTTATCCCCCATAGCACAAGCCATGGCAGCATTCCCTTGCTATATTAAAAGTATATACTAAATGGAATTTGTAGATATGTAGTTGCCACCATAGTGGAAAATGCAGGACACTGTAGTTTAACATTAACCTCATATATGTACAAGGCTCCTGTATGCAGGTTCCTCCCTTAAAAGAAATCATTGGCGCATGCACCTTCCCTGTCTACTGCACAGTTCTTTTTGATAAAATACGAATGGTTTTATTGGTCTTCTCTAGGTATTCTGTGAATTATGCTTTTATTTGATGAGTGTGAATGGGTCATGTTAGACTTTATAATTTCAACAGATGGCAAAAAATGCACAGTGACATTTAATTACTATAGTAGCTATATTATGCCAATCACAAATCTTAACAACTCACAAAAAACTGGATCTTTGCATTAACATAAACTTATGATCTTACATAGCCTGAAATGGAAGAATTCATTGAAGCCGCTATTTAATCCTATGACCTATGCCCACATACTGTTGACAGGAATGTGTTTTGTAATGCATATTATGGCAATGAGTGGCCCACTACCATATGGCAAGATTGTCCTGTGGGTAAGCTTGTTATTAACAGCTCACAGCTGGGGTTATAACAGCAGCACTCTGACATGTTAGTAATTGACCAGGACACCCATCACAACAGTGCAGGATGTGGGTAAGTGGCCTCTGCAAATTGCTTAAGGAAAAAATGCAAAACTGGTTAAAAACAGCAGTTTCACAAGTGATTGTGTTGTGTAGATGCAGATAATAAGGAAATAAAGTCGACATCATAATTATGGATTGAAAGAGTATGTTTCTGAAAATATAATTTTGAGCTAGTACAAATTACAAACCTACAAAAGAGACCAGGATATCATATCCTCATTTTAATTATTACAACAAATCAATAGAAATTATCTGCATTCCTGAGTTGTCCCCATTTTGCTCAATATATATTGCTCATTAACAATCCTGTGTTCCTTATGTTGGCTTATAAAATAGACAGTAAGACACAATCTTATAAATGTGCCCCTGCTATGTAATGTTATTTGTGTTTTCTACCATGCATCTAGTGGTCATAGTAGGCACATACCACAGATCCTGGCCAGAAGGGAAGCATAAGTCAGTTATGATTAGTAAGTATACAGATGACACAGCAGAGGCACACAGAGGTTACTTCCTGAGGTTACACAATTCCCAACCCAAGATAACACATTTCCCTGCCTGAGGTAACACAGGAGTGAATATTTCTGCCTCATCTCCATCCCTCTGAGCTCATCAAAAATGAAGTAAGTGACATAGGAGGTCCAGGGGCCACTGAGCTTATATGTGACTGATTTGATTTATGATGAACGCAAGGACTGGTGATGTAGCATAAGCACTCACTCCTGTGATAAAACGGGCAGGAGATTCAGTCATGGAAATATTAACTCAGAAAGCAGCAGCAAGATGCTGCTGTTTCATCTGTATACTCACTTATCATAAGTGACTTATGCTATCTCTCCTTACCAAGAGCTGTGGTATGTGCCGATCATGAACTAGAGCAACTCTATATGGTAAGACACATCCATTACACAGTACATAGCAGGGGCACATTTATAAGATTATCTCTTCATAGGAGCTTTTTTAACACATCTAATCATGAAAGGTATTATTGTTATTAATCAAATAGCTATTGATTAAAATGCAGTTTGTTCATAGGACAACCCCTTTAAAGGAATATATTGTCTTAAAATTACCTATTGTTTAGATCAGGTTTTACGTCACCTATATTTATTTTACATTTTGTTTTTTGTTTTTTCGTATCAAAGTCTGCATTAAAAATAAAAATGAGAAATTTCAGTGGGCACCTTTTATAGTAGTTACTAGTGATGAGCAAGTGTGCTCCTTACTTGGGTTTTCCGAGCATGCTCGGGTGTTCTCCAAGTATCTTGGACGTGCTTGTAGATTATGTTTTTGTTCCCGCAGCTGCATGATTTGCGGCTGCTAGAAAGCCTGAACATATGCAGGGATTGCCTGTTTGTTAGGGAATCCCCACATGTATTTAGGCTGTCTAACAGCCGTAAATCATGCAGCTGTGGTGAACAAACATAATCTACGAGCATGCCCAAGATACTCAGAGAACACCCGAGCATGCTTGGAAAACCCGAGTAATGAGCACATTCGCTCATCACTACTCTACTAGTTACCTTATCAGCAGTGGCAGGATTAGGTGAGAACAGTTTATTATTTTTTAACCCCTTCCCGACCCATGACGCCACGTAGGCGTCATGAAAGTCAGTGCCAATCCGACCCATGACGCCTATGTGGCGTCATGGAAAGATCGCGTCCCTGCAGATCCGGTGAAAGGGTTAACTCCCATTTCACCCGATCTGCAGGGACAGGGGGAGTGGTAGTTTAGCCCAGGGGGGGTGGCTTCACCCCCTCGTGGCTACAATCGCTCTGATTGGCTGTTGAAAGTGAAACTGCCAATCAGAGCGATTTGTAATATTTCACCTATTATAACGGGTGAAATATTACAATCCAGCCATGGCCGATGCTGCAATATCATCGGCCATGGCTGGAAATACTAATGTGCCCCCACCCCACCCTACCGATCGCCCCCCCAGCCCCCCGATCTGGCCGGTACACTGCTCCGGCTCCCCTCCATCCAGTGCTCCGCTCCCCCCCGTGCTCTTGTCCGCTCCCCCGTGCTCCAATCACCCCCCCGTGCTCCAATCACCCCCCCTGCATTCCGATCCACCCCCCATGCTCTGTTCCACCCCCCGTGCTCTGTTCCACCCCCCGTGCTCCGTTCCAGCCCCCCGTGCTCCGTTCCACGCCCCCCGTGCTCCGTTCCACGCCTGCCGCGCTCCGATTCCCCTCCCCCGTGCTCCGATCCCCCCCCCCGTGGTCCCCCCCACCCCATCATACTTACCTATCCTGCCGGGGTCCCGTCCGTCTTCTCCATGGGCACCGCCATCTTCCAAAATGGCGGGCGCATGCGCAGTGCGCCCGCCGAATCTGCCGGCCGGCAGATTCATTCCAAAGTGCATTTTGATCACTGGGATAGATTATATCTCAGTGATCAAAATAAAAAAAATAATAAATGACCCCCCCCCCCTTTGTCACCCCCATAGGTAGGGACAATAAAAAAATAAAGAAATTTTTTTTTCCCACTAATGTTAGAATAGGGTTAGGGTTAGGGTTAGGGGTAGGGGTAGGGCTAGGGTTAGGGGTAGGGTTAGGGTTATGGTTAGGGGTAGGGTTAGGGTTAGGGGTAGGGCTAGGGTTAGGGCTAGGGTTAGGGTTAGGGGTAGGGTTAGGGGTAGGGTTAGGGGTAGGGTTAGGGTTAGGGCTAGGGTTAGGGCTAGGGTTAGGGTTTCGGTATGTGCACACGTATTCTGGTCCTCTGCGGATTTTTCCGCTGCGGATTTGATAAATCCGCAGTGCTAAACCGCTGCGGATTTACGGCAGATTTTTTTTCTGCGCATTTCACTGCGGTTTTACAATTGCGATTTTCTATTTGAGCAGTTGTAAAACCGCTGCGGAATCCGCACAAAGAAGTGACATGCTGCGGAATGTAAACTGCTGCGTTTCCGTGCAGTTTTTCCGCAGCATGTGTACAGCGATTTTTGTTTCCCATAGGTCTACATTGAACTGTAAACTCATGGGAAACTGCTGCGGATCCGCAGTGTTTTCCGCAGCGTGTGCACATACCTTTAGAATTAGGCCATGTGCCCACACTGCGGAATGGCCGCTGCGGATTCGCAGCAGTATTCCATCAGGTTTACAGTACCATGTAAACATATGAAAAACCAAATCCGCTGTGCCCATGGTGCAGAAAATACCGCGCGGAAACGCTGCGTTGTATTTTCCGCAGCATGTCAATTCTTTGTGCGGATTCCGCGGCGTTTTACACCTGTTCCTCAATAGGAATCCGCAGGTGAAATCCGCACAAAAAACACTGGAAATCCGCGTAAAATCCGCTGGTAAAACGCAGTGCCTTTTACCCGTGGATTTTTCAAAAATGGTGCGGAAATATCTCACACGAACCGCAACGTGGGAACATAGCCTTAGGGTTAGGGTTGGAATTAGGGTTGTGGTTAGGGTTGTGATTAGGGTTATGGCTACAGTTGGGATTAGGGTTAGGGGTGTGTTGGGGTTAGTGTTGGAGGTAGAATTGAGGGGTTACCACTGTTTAGGCACATCAGGGGTCTCCAAACGCAACATGGCGCCACCATTGATTCCAGCCAATCTCGTATTCAAAAAGTCAAATGGTGCTCCCTCACTTCCGAGCCCTGACGTGTGCCCAAACAGTGGTTTACCCCCACATATGGGGTATCAGTGTACTCAGGATAAACTGCGCAACAATTACTGGGGTCCAATTTCTCCTGTTACGCTTGTGAATCTAAAAAAATGCTTGCTAAAACATCATTTTTGAGGAAAGAAAAATGATTTTTTATTTTCACGGCTCTGCGTTGTAAACGTCTGTGAAGCACTTGGGGGTTCAAAGTGCTCACCACATATCTAGATAAGTTCCTTGGGGGGTCTAGTTTCTAAAATGTGGTCACTTGTGGGGGGTTTCTACTGTTTAGGCACACCAGGGGCTCTGCAAACGCAATGTGACGCCCGCAGACCATTCCATCAAAGTCTGCATTTCAAAAGTCACTACTTCCCTTCTGAGCCCCGACGTGTGCCCAAACAGTGGTTTACCCCCACACATGGGGTATCAGCGTACTCAGGAGAAACTGGACAACAACTATTGGGGTCCAATTTCTCCTGTTACCCTTGGGAAAATAAATAATTCTGGGCTAAATAATTATTTTTGAGGAAAGAAAACGTATTTATTATTTTCACAGCTCTGCATTATAAACTTCTATGAAGCACTTGGGGGTTCAAAGTGCTCACCACACATCTAGATAAGTTCCTTTCGGGGTCTAGTTTCCAAAATGGGGTCACTTGTGGGGGGTTTCTACTGTTTAGGCACATCAGGGGCTCTGCAAACGCAACGTGACGCCCACAGAGCATTCCATCAAAGTCTGCATTTCAAAACGTCACTACTTCACTTCCGAGCCCCAACGTGTGCCCAAACAGTGGTTTACCCCCACATATGGGGTATCACCGTACTCCGGAGAAACTGGACAACAAATATTGGGGTCAAATTTCTCCTGTTACCCTTGGGAAAATTAAAAAATTCTGGGCTAAATAATTATTTTTGAGGAAAGAAAACGTATTTATTATTTTCACGGCTCTGCATTATAAACTTCTATGAAGCACTTGGGGGTTCAAAGTGCTCACCACACATCTAGATAAGTTCCTTTGGGGGTCTAGTTTCCAAAATGGGGTCACTTGTGGGGGGTTTCTACTGTTAAGCCACATCAGGGGCTCTGCAAACGCAACGTGACGCCCACAGAGCATTCCATCAAAGTCTGCATTTCAAAACGTCACTACTTCACTTCCGAGCCTCGGCATGTGCCCAAACAGTGGTTTACCCCCACATATGGGGTATCAGCGTACTCAGGAGAAACTGGACAACAACTTATGGGGTCCAATTTCTCCTGTAACCCTTGGTAAAATAAAAAATTCTGGGCTAAATAATTATTTTTGAGGAAAGAAAACGTATTTATTATTTTCACGGCTCTGCATTATAAACTTCTATGAAGCACTTGGGGGTTGAAAGTGCTCACCACACATCTAGATAAGTTCCTTTGGGGGTCTAGTTTCCAAAATGGGGTCACTTGTGGGGGGTTTCTACTGTTAAGCCACATCAGGGGCTCTGCAAACGCAATGTGACGCCCACAGAGCATTCCATCAAAGTCTGCATTTCAAAACGTCACTACTTCACTTCCGAGCCCCGGCATGTGCCCAAACAGTGATTTACCCCCACATATGGGGTATCAGCGTACTCAGGAGAAACTGGACAACAACTTTTGGGGTCAAATTTCTCCTGTTACCCTTGGGAAAATAAAAAATTGCAGGCTAAAAGATCATTTTTGAGAAAATAATTTTTTTTTTAATTTTCATGGCTCTGCGTTATAAACTTCTGTGAAGCACCTGGGGGTTCAAAGTCCTCACCACACATCTAGGTTAGTTCCTTTGGGGGTCTAGTTTCCAAAATGGGGTCATTTCTGTGGGATCTCCAATGTTTAGGCACACAGGGGCTTTCCAAACGTGACATGGTGTCCGCTAAAGAGTGGAGCCAATTTTTGATTCAAAAAGTCAAATGGCGCTCCTTCCCTTCCAAGCCCTGCCGTGCGCCCAAACAGTGGTTTACCCCCACATATGAGGTATCAGCGTACTCAGGACAAATTGCACAACAACTTTCGTGGTTCAGTTTCTCTTTTTACCATTGGGAAAATAAAAAAATTGTTGCTAAAAGATAATTTTTGTGACTAAAAAGTTAAATGTTCATTTTTTCCTTCCATGTTGCTTCTGCTGCTGTGAAGCACCTGAAGGGTTAATAAACTTCTTGAATGTGGTTTTGAGTACCTTGAGGGGTGCAGTTTTTAGAATGGTGTCACTTTTGAGTATTTTCAGCCATATAGACCCCTCAAACTGACTTCAAATATGAGGTGGTCCCTAAAAAAAATGGTTTTGTAAATTTCGTTGTAAAAATGACAAATCGCTGGTCAAATTTTAACCCTTAAACCTTCCTAACAAAAAAAAATGTTGTTTCCAAAATTGTGCTGATGTAAAGTAAACATGTGGGAAATGTTATTTATTAACTATTTTGTGTCACATATCTCTCTGGTTTAACAGAATAAAAATTCAAAATGTGAAAATTGCGAAATTTTCAAAATTTTCGCCAAATTTCCGTTTTTATCACAAATAAACGCAGAATTTATTGACCTAAATTTACCACTAACATGAAGCCCAATATGTCACGAAAAAACAATCTCAGAACCGCTAGGATCCGTTGAAGCGTTCCTGAGTTATTACCTCATAAAGGGACACTGGTCAGAATTGCAAAAAACGGCAAGGTCTTTAAGGTCAAAATAGGCTGGGTCATGAAGGGGTTAAACCCTTACAGGACTTCAAGGGCTAGCAAAATTGTGGACAGCTGGCCACCAAATTAGATTTGTGAAAAGGTAATTAATTACCCAAAATTCACAATTTAAGTAATTTCTTATCAAATATGCTTAGTTTAGGATGGATTTACTTATCTTATTTTGTTAATGTTTGTATTTTTTGAGGAATAACTTTAGGCCAGTAAGTCTAACCTCTATTGTTGGTAAAATATTTGAAGGGTTTCTGAGGGATGTTATTCTGGATTATCTCAATGAGAATAACTGTTTAACTCCATATCAGCATGGGTTTATGAAAAATCGCTCCTGTCAAACCAATCTAATCAGTTTTTATGAAGAGGTAAGCTATAGGCTGGACCACGGTGAGTCATTGGACGTGGTATATCTCGATTTTTCCAAAGCGTTTGATACCGTGCCGCACAAGAGGTTGGTTCACAAAATGAGAATGCTTGGTCTGGGGGAAATTGTGTGTAAATGGGTTAGTAACTGGCTTAGTGATAGAAAGCAGAGGGTGGTTATAAATGGTATAGTCTCTAACTGGGTCGCTGTGACCAGTGGGGTACCGCAGGGGTCAGTATTGGGACCTGTTCTCTTCAACATATTCATTAATGATCTGGTAGAAGGTTTACACAGTAAAATATCGATATTTGCAGATGATACAAAACTATGTAAAGCAGTTAATACAAGAGAAGATAGTATTCTGCTACAGATGGATCTGGATAAGTTGGAAACTTGGGCTGAAAGGTGGCAGATGAGGTTTAACAATGATAAATGTAAGGTTATACACATGGGAAGAAGGAATCAATGTCACCATTACACACTGAATGGGAAACCACTGGGTAAATCTGACAGGGAGAAGGACTTGGGGATCCTAGTTAATGATAAACTTACCTGGAGCAGCCAGTGCCAGGCAGCAGCTGCCAAGGCAAACAGGATCATGGGGTGCATTAAAAGAGGTCTGGATACACATGATGAGAGCATTATACTGCCTCTGTACAAATCCTTAGTTAGACCGCACATGGAGTACTGTGTCCAGTTTTGGGCACCGGTGCTCAGGAAGGATATAATGGAACTAGAGAGAGTACAAAGGAGGGCAACAAAATTAATAAAGGGGAAGGGAGAACTACAATACCCAGATAGATTAGCAAAATTAGGATTATTTAGTCTAGAAAAAAGACGACTGAGGGGCGATCTAATAACCATGTATAAGTATATAAGGGGACAATACAAATATCTCGCTGAGGATCTGTTTATACCAAGGAAGGTGACGGGCACAAGGGGGCATTCTTTGCGTCTGGAGGAGAGAAGGTTTTTCCACCAACATAGAAGAGGATTCTTTACTGTTAGGGCAGTGAGAATCTGGAATTGCTTGCCTGAGGAGGTGGTGATGGCGAACTCAGTCGAGGGGTTCAAGAGAGGCCTGGATGTCTTCCTGGAGCAGAACAATATTGTATCATACAATTAGGTTCTGTAGAAGGACGTAGATCTGGGGATTTATTATGATGGAATATAGGCTGAACTGGATGGACAAATGTCTTTTTTCGGCCTTACTAACTATGTTACTATGTTACTATGAATATGAATGAATCAGTGAATACTTTTACTATTCAACATTTCTTTTTGCTGCACACACAGTGGTGATATTTATCAGATGTTGTGTAAAATCATGTATTGGTAATTCTTACCTACATAGTTACATAGGTTGAAAGAAAGACATTGGTCCATCTAGATCAACCTTTCTCCACCAATTGTATATTTTTTCACTAAATTATCTATAACCTGCAATGTTATGTGTATTGAATAAATCAATTTTCAAAAGCTGTTATAGTGTATGCCTTGTGTCTGTCTTGTGGTACTGTACAAAGAAGATGAGCTTTGGTTGCTGCTTTATGTAATTTCTTCATCATGATGGAGTGATGAGAGTGATGAATGATGGATGCAGAGTTCACTTCATCATCCAGCTTGAGGTCATTTAGTACTAGTTCACTTGGTAATTGCCTTAAAAAAGTTTAAAATTGATACTGTAAGTAGTGTATAGGCCAAATCTGTTTGGGATTAACTGGCAAAAGTATAAAGAATCCACAGTAGTAAATACTTTGCATTCCGCGAGTTACTTTTTAGACTTAAAGTGATTTCTCCAACTAACACATTGATTACTTTTCTGAAGGTTTGTTTGATGGATTCTCACGCTGGGATCACCATTTTCCCTTAAATGGTTGAATGGGATCTCAAATATCCCTCCTAACTCACATGGACATGGTGGAATTGCAGTCTAGTGTGCTCACTAGAGTTGATAACATCTCCCAATATTCAATTTATAATAAATGAAATGTGGATTACATCCGCGCTGCTGCGACAAATAATAGATCCAGATATACTTGTAAGATGTTTGGGTGGTTTATTCAACGCGTTTCGAAGCTCATGGCTTCTTCTTCAGGAAGTTTCCACACAAAGATATCTGAGAGGTCGCAGTGCCAACCTGTGGATCTGCAGCAGCTGACAAACTACACGCCTGTACTGTGTACTACCAGGTGAGCAGTTCTCTCACTATTGATTAGAAACAATCCTGGGGATAAGACCCTATTTGCGCTTTTTTTCTCTCCTATTTTTCTATACCAATATTCAATTTAGGCAGATTCACTTTAATTTGGGAAAATTTGATTTACATTGAATAAATTCTGTGTGAATTGAATCAGCTGGTAAGAGTAAAAAAAATTCTTACCGTTATCTCTCCTCAGCCCTCCCAATACCTGTCCCACTACCACCCAATCCTCCGATCATCTCCTTTTCTTTCCAGCCACTTCCGGATCTTCTCAGTCTTTGGGCTCTGCCAATGACCAAGTTCCATATGGTTACATAGAGTGTGATGCACATCATTGAAATTAATAACATGGATTGCGCTGTATGTGACACAAGTGGTGCCCACTGAATGGCCAGCAATGAGTAGCCGGCTGGAGACAAGCGATCACGGTAAAGGATAAGGAGCGGTTCTGCAGGACAAGTTTGGGAAAGGCTGAAGATTAATGCTGGAATAATAGTTTTTTTTCCCTTCCCAGCCCCCAGAATCCAGCAAAGTGTGGCCAGGCTAGCTGCAATTTTATTTTTGCTGGATTTGCACAAATCTAATCACAAAAACTTCATTAAAATATGACATTTTTAGAGTTATTCAGATCAAAGTCGACATGTTTAGAACTGATTGACTTGTCATCAGTGCTCCCTGCTGCTTCAAACCCTAGGAGAGGTATGAAAACAGCTAAGCAATTAGCGACTGTTTAAATTGTTCCACTCTTCTAGTGATATATGGAGCTCCTAGCACCACTCCTGAAGCCTTGTACTCCAATTTGCCTTGACTGTTTAGTTAGACATTTTTTAGATAAATCTCAATCAAAGTTTAATTACTTTGGTGAGGGGGGTTGTGATAAAGATCACAAAAGATGAATTCCATATTCTGGTAATATTACTCTTTATACAGGTCTCTATAAAATTAATCACACTTCCTCCTCCATGTCCTAACAGTGCTATGCAGGAAAAATACATTATTTCGATAAAGTTTAGAAACTGTTAGAAATCTGTCTGTTGGCAAACTTGCAGACTGTGTCCAACTGCAAGTAGTAAAACATTGAATGAAGGTGGTGTTATAGCGTTAATCATTTATGAGGATTTTTGCAGTTGAAAAACTACAGCTCTGGCAAAAATTAAGAAACCACCTCATCAAAACCCTGTCATGGGCAGCCCAATCTCCAGACCTGAACCCCATTGGAATACCTGTGGTATGTAACCAAGAGGATGATGGATAGTCACAAGCCATCAAACAAAGAAGAACTGCTTAACTTTTTGCGCCAAAAGCAGTGTGAAAGACTGTTGGAAAGCAAGCCAAGACGCATGAAAGCTGTGATTAAAAATTATGGTTATTCCACAAAATATTGATTTCTGAACTCTTCTTGAGTTAAAAAAAACCTTAGTGTTGTTGTTTCTAAATGATTATGAACTTGTTTTCATTGCATTATTTGAGGTCTGGAAGCACTGTTTTTTTTTTAAATTTTGACCATTGTCGGAAAAAAATTACAAAATGTATTGATTGGAACGTCGGAGACATGTTGTCAGAAGTTTATAGAATAAAAGAACAATTTACATTTTACTCAAAAATATACCTATAAATTGAAAAATAAGACAAACTGAATGTTTTGCAGTGGTCTCTTCATTTTTACCAGAGCTGTATATACACGTCTGTCTGTAAAAAATTAAAAAAATATTTCTGCATCTGATTCCATAGCTTAAAGCACCATGTCAGCATTTTTTGTCTTTTTTTTAATTTTCATTTAACCTCTGGAGTTGTGTCACTAATGTAAGTTTCCTGACGCTGGTATTATACTCCTCAGCCACCATCTTCATCTGTTATCTGCGTTGCTCCGGTCGGTCTTCTGCAGGATGTGACCTGCTTAATCGACGCAGTGTTTTCTGGGTGACCCATAGATCACTGCTCAATATAAATATATGAGAGCCAGAACAAAGCCAGGTCAAGAGTTTCATAGACTTACATTGAGAGCTTGTGACTGTAACCTCTGACTTCAGGTCAGTCAGACCTTGCAGTCAGAAGATGGTGGCATGGGACCAGAGCAGCACCAGAAACAGCTGAAGACAGTGATTGCTGAGTATAATACAAGAGTCAGGGAACTTAGATTAGTGCCACCACTCCAACACTGAAACAAAAAAAAAATAAACTCTTGATTGATGCTTTAATACAAAGTATATTGTATGAAAGCAATTGGGTTTCTATTTACCTAATATGTTGCATTTTATATCTTTATCTAGTATCTTTAAAACTAGAGGGGGCCAATTCCAAATGCGTGGCAGAAGGCATTCCAAGCGTCCCTACAATCAGAACCCGTTCACTGGCTGCAATAGCTGAACTGAGTTGACATAAAAATATTATACTTGTCACAGGTCACAGCAAGAGTGCTCTCGTAAATAGGTGTAAAACAGTTTCAGTAGTTGTGAAACCAATAAAATAAGACCTCTCCAGTTCTGTTTTCACAATGAAACCTAACAGTTGCTCATAAAGCTTTCAAACTTATTTCAATGCTCCTAAACAATGACAAGCATTATCCAAAGCAGTAACACAAAATGACTTGGAGGGCTCCAATTCATCGGAAAACTGCAGGAACTTACAATCAAAACGGATCGTTTTCCCATTTGTGGCTCAGTGAAAGAATTAGGATGGTGTTCATCATGATCATGACATGAGACTGGAAATTATAGGCCAGTAAGTCTAACCTCTATTGTTGGTAAAATATTTGAAGGGTTTCTGAGGGATGTTATTCTGGATTATCTCAATGAGAATAACTGTTTAACTCCATATCAGCATGGGTTTATGAGAAATCGCTCCTGTCAAACCAATCTAATCAGTTTTTATGAAGAGGTAAGCTATAGACTGGACCACGGTGAGTCATTGGACGTGGTATATCTCGATTTTTCCAAAGCGTTTGATACCGTGCCGCACAAGAGGTTGGTACACAAAATGAGAATGCTTGGTCTGGGGGAAAATGTGTGTAAATGGGTTAGTAACTGGCTTAGTGATAGAAAGCAGAGGGTGGTTATAAATGGTATAGTCTCTAACTGGGTCGCTGTGACCAGTGGGGTACCGCAGGGGTCAGTATTGGGACCTGTTCTCTTCAACATATTCATTAATGATCTGGTAGAAGGTTTACACAGTAAAATATCGATATTTGCAGATGATACAAAACTATGTAAAGCAGTTAATACAAGAGAAGATAGTATTCTGCTACAGATGGATCTGGATAAGTTGGAAACTTGGGCTGAAAGGTGGCAGATGAGGTTTAACAATGATAAATGTAAGGTTATACACATGGGAAGAGGGAATCAATATCACCATTACACACTGAACGGGAAACCACTGGGTAAATCTGACAGGGAGAAGGACTTGGGGATCCTAGTTAATGATAAACTTACCTGGAGCAGCCAGTGCCAGGCAGCAGCTGCCAAGGCAAACAGGATCATGGGGTGCATTAAAAGAGGTCTGGATACACATGATGAGAGCATTATACTGCCTCTGTACAAATCCCTAGTTAGACCGCACATGGAGTACTGTGTCCAGTTTTGGGCACCGGTGCTCAGGAAGGATATAATGGAACTAGAGAGAGTACAAAGGAGGGCAACAAAATTAATAAAGGGGATGGGAGAACTACAATACCCAGATAGATTAGCGAAATTAGGATTATTTAGTCTAGAAAAAAGACGACTGAGGGGCGATCTAATAACCATGTATAAGTATATAAGGGGACAATACAAATATCTCGCTGAGGATCTGTTTATACCAAGGAAGGTGACGGGCACAAGGGGGCATTCTTTGCGTCTGGAGGAGAGAAGGTTTTTCCACCAACATAGAAGAGGATTCTTTACTGTTAGGGCAGTGAGAATCTGGAATTGCTTGCCTGAGGAGGTGGTGATGGCGAACTCAGTCGAGGGGTTCAAGAGAGGCCTGGATGTCTTCCTGGAGCAGAACAATATTGTATCATACAATTATTAGGTTCTGTAGAAGGACGTAGATCTGGGGATTTATTATGATGGAATATAGGCTGAACTGGATGGACAAATGTCTTTTTTCGGCCTTACTAACTATGTTACTATGTTACTATGAGACTGGTTACAGATATTCCAGAACAAGAACCGTAAATGGGTTTCCATTACTTTAATATACTGCTCCACTAACTGATGGAAAAATATCCCATCAGGACTCCTAGAAAATTCATAAGGCTGCCTGAGGACAGGTTTAACAACAGGAGCTCTTTTTTTTTATTATTCAGCCCACCACCATTTTAAGAGGCTTTTGTGCTTTTTTTTCTAAACCTGCCTTATAATGGGCCTTCGACCCCAAAAGATTGTATCTCTAAGGCCGGGGACACACACAACGTATAAAAAAACGGTCCGTTTTTGACAGACGAGAATCGCAGAAATGTTACCAAAACAGTGATCCGTGTGCAGTGCGAGGATGCGATTTTCTCTCATCAAATGATCCGTGTGACATCCGTGTGACATCCGTATGGCATCCGTATGGTGAGATTTTCTCACACACTTGCAAAATGAGCAAATAATGGCTGAGCCTTTCCTGTCACCTGCCCAATGCCTGAGAATTTCTCGCAAGTCACACTGATGGTCCGTGTGCTGTGCTATTTTTTCTCACCCCCATAGACTTTCATTGGCGATTCTCGGCCGAGATACGCTGACAATCGCAGCATGCTGCGATTTCACTCGGATCCTGAATACGGCCGAGAAAATATCGGATGATGGGAGCTGCCCCATAGATTAACATTGGGACGAGTGCTATGCGATTTTTTATCGCATTGCACTCGTCCGTATTACGGTCTAGTGTGACCCCGGCCTAATGCCCCTAATTAGATAAGCCAGTCAGAGTGGCTGACACAGTATTTTATTAAATGTAATATTTACATAATATTATTAATATAAATTAATATTATTGATATCATATATTATTTTTCTTTTTTATACAATATAGTGTTGTTCAGTAAATGCATCATAAATTAACTGATTATTATCATTTCCCCTCTTAGACTCTTCCAATATTACCGTAGTTTTCAAAGGTTTTATTTTCGGTCTCCCTCTTATCGTCTAGCTTCAAGAACCATACCCTAGCCTCCATGTCTTTTTTTTTTTTCACGCAGTCCTAGACTGATATCAATAAACTCTGTGGATTTTGATGGCCATAAAGTCATATGTTTACTACCAAGAAAGGGATAAGACGCCATCAGTGCAGAACAGGGAAACTATACTTGCTCTTACTAAATATATTGCTCCTTTGCGCTTACCGTAATTGCAAAAATGTCTTATGAATGATTTCTTAAAATTGTTTAATTATAAAAGGCAGATATATTGTTTTACATTCTTAAGTAGAAAATATATTCAATTTAACTTATTCGCCTAATTTCTAAGAATATTCTAAGTTTTCAATCTCTTGCATTTGACGTTCAATGAGCAGCTGAATTAAGGGAAATAATATATACTGCATATGCCATGTGTATACATAATAAATAGGAAAAATTGAAATGTATAATTTACTCTTACCATTTTTCTTTCACAGCTTTAAATGCTCAATTACTTGAAATACTTATTTCTATGGATGCCAGTTTGATGCCCATAAGACTTTTCATTATACTATCTCCACACAGCAGGTCTCATGCATTCATTATATATGTGAGTAGTTAAAGTAAATACATTTACTCAAAATAATAACTATATGGTTAGATGTGAATATTTGGTGCATAGTGTAGGACTGAAGTGCTACAAAAATGCTGATACACTGTGATGTTATTATATTATTAGTTTAACATGTTAGCCTACGTTCACACTAGCGTTGTGCGACGCATGCGTCGTTTTTTGCCGAAAATCGTACGCAAGAAAAATGCAACTTGTTGCGTTTTCTTGGTCCGACGCTTGCGGCAAAAAAGACGCATGCGTCGCACAACGCAACAAACAAAAACGCATGCGTCCCCCATGTTAAATATAGGGGCGCATGACGCGTGCGTCGCCGCTGCGTCGCCCGACGCTAACCTGACGTACACTAGCATAACGCTAGTGTGAAAGTAGCCTTACACTGTCCTTCTATCTATGCAGCCGGTGATAGCTTATATTAAAACCTAAAATCTGCACTTTGAGCTACTGCAAATAAGAATATACACATTTATTACAGTGACTGAGAAGGTACTGCCAATATTTATACCAAGTTCATTAAAGTATGGTACAATATTGGATACATAAATAAATAATCTTTACTTTTATATACCGCTAACATATTCCGCAGTGCTTTACAAACTGTTAATGTGTCCCCGATGGGGCTCACAATCTAAATTCCATATGAGTATGTCTTTGGAATGTGGGAGGAATCTGGAGTACCTGTAGAAAACCCAAGCAAACAAGGGGAGAACATACTATCGTTGCAGATGTTGTCCTTGGTGGGATTTGAACCCAGGACTCCAAAGCTGTAGTGCTAACCACTGAGCCACCGTGCTGCCCATAATACATACATCTTGGCACATCTTTAGATATAACTCTTCTTTGAAGAGATGTTTCTTCAGTTTTTATGTCATCCTTCCCCCTGCTTGCCCTATTGAAGTGAGAATTGCAACTTATTTTCCACTTTTTATAAACTTGCAATTCTTAATTCATGCGTAGACTTATTTTCCCAGCTTGCCATGGCCACTATATTATTCATATTTCAAAAGGGGTGAGAGGGGCAAAAAATAGCAAAAAGCCACAAATCTTTGAGGAAAAACAATGCATAACATAATTTGCAATTTCAAAGACATATGCATAGATCTAATATTAAGTGATAAAGTCCAGTTACCACTACGGAAAAGACGTGTAAGAGCTTTTTTTTATTTTTTTTTATCCAACTCTACAAAATTGGCCAGGATGGGGTTATTGAGAGATGTATGCCCAGCTGATATTGGTGGCCATTATTTTTGTGGGGATTGAGAACCCTTTTGATTTTATGGCCATTCATGAGATGTAATGCTTTTTTTGTGTTGGATGTGGCTTGATCTTCATCCATGGCGACTTGATTAATGAACGATCTGAAGGAAGATCAATCTTGTGCAAGCTTAGAGCCTAGATAGATCTACCAGGGTCTTCTCTACCATTATCTTGATAGTATCAAGCCATCGAGTTGCTGATCTTCCTTTCTGCCTTGTTCCTTCCATTCTTCCAAGTATGATGTCTTTCTCCAGTGATTGCTGTCTTTGTATGATGTGTCCAAAGTAGTCAACTTGTTGTTTGGTAAGCCTTGTCTAGCATGATTTGTTTCAAAATTGATTTGTTTGTTTTTCAGGACATCCATGGTATTGATAACATCAGGAAATGGAGCAGAGCTTTTAACTGCTTGACTGGGCCAAACTATATGAAAAGTATGGCTGGCATTGTGCAATACAAAGAAAAGTAAACAGTGAAGAGACCACAGGACTCATCTACGCTGCAAAATTCGTTCATATAGCTGCTTAGTACCACCATCTAATACTGAAGGGCTATCAGAAGGATAAGTCATCAAAGTACTTATTATTAATATTGTTAATATTTTACAACACTAGAATATTATATGACCCCATACAGTTCATAGGGTACATGAGCAAACAAAAATCAAAATTACATACATCTTAATGATTTAGAGATGATCTGCAAAGAGGAGTGAACGAAAAATTCCTCCTGACATGTGCGCAAACCTCATCATCAACTACGAAAACATCTGACTGCTGTGTTTACCAACAAGGGTTTTGCCACCAAGTATCAGAGGGATCAATTACTTATTTCTCAAAATGCAAATACATTTATATAATTTATACAATGTGATTTTCTGGATTTTATTTTTGATGTTCTATCTCTCAATGTTAAAATTAACCTACCCTTAAAATTATAGACTGTTCATGTCTTTGTCTGTGGGCAAACTTACAAAATCAGCAAGGGATGAAATACTTATTTCCCCCACTGCAGTAGTGAACTAATCAACAATTGAATTAAAACATGAGAGCACCATATTCACAACCTAAAAGACACTGGATTGGAAGCTCTCTAAATGATTTTCAGTTTTTATCAAGTTTCTGTAACTAGCTTTGATTTTAATGATCAAGCATCTATACATGGGGCCTTTCAATCCAACCACTGAATTGGGCACAGGAACCCACTATTTGGAGCAACTTTTTTAAATGTTATGTAAAAACATAAATGTATTCCTGTTATGGAGTTAGAGGCATGTTTTACACTTGATGTAGCAGTAGGTTATTTGTAAGAAGTAGACATTGAAAACCAAAGCCGACCTGAAAGGGTAAAGAATGCTTCATGTGTAAAATCTCACAGAATATGAGAAAATGTAAGGAATGAGGAGGAGTCATTGTAAGCTTCTCCGAAAAGATTATGTCCATAGTCACTGTATTCTGAGAGCTGCTCTACAAATGTCCTAGATATGACAAGGGATGTGGTGAGCATCAGCACCTGGCATGACTCTGTATGTATATATAGACATCTATATATAGATATATACAGATTCATTATCGTTATAGAAAGATAGCTGGATAATGCAAATATATATATATATATGTACATATATATATATATATATATATATATATATATATACAGCTCTGACAAAAATGAAGAGACCACTGCAAAATGTTTAGGTATATTTTTGAGTAAAATGTAAATTGTTCATTTATTCTATAAACTTCTGACAACATGTCTTCAAATTTCCAATCAATAATTTTTGTACTTTTTTGCTGACAAATAAAAATAGTCAAAATTAAAAACCCCAGTGCTTTCAGACCTCAAATAATGCAAGTAAAACCAGTTCATAATAATTTAGAAACAACAATACTAATGTTTTTACTCAGGAAGAGTTCAGAAATCAATATTTTGTGGAATAACCATGATTTTTAATCACAGCTTTCATCCGTCTTGGCATGCTTTCCACCAGTCTTTCACACTGCTTCTGGCACAAAAATATAAGCAGTTCTTCTTTGTTTGATGGCTTGTGACTATCCATCATCCTTTTGATTACATTCCAGAGGTTTTCAACGGGGTTCAGGTCTGGAGATTGGGCTGCCCATGACAGGGTTTGATGTGGTAGTCTCTTAATTTTTGCCAGATTTTTTTCCTGATATTAATATATATGCTATTGTTGTGAATGTTGATGATTTCTTCTGGACAATATACATTATTGCACAGTGAAGAGTGAGTGAATTATCTGCAAAAAGGAAATTGTTTGTAAGGAAACTAAATAAGATTTATGTACAATATTAGGCGACTATAAAATCCACAGCTACCTTGGGCAATACAATATGAGATTTGGAGTCTAATTCAAGGTCCCAGTGGAGCAAGTCAGCAGTTCTAGCCAATATTCCTTTATGTGTGACTGTACGTATAGGTGAGTATGTAAGTATATGTACCTAGAAGTACGGTATGTGATTTTATGCTATTTTACATAATACTGTTTTAGATGCTCATATACACCCTACCGTAAATAATTATATAGTGTAAAACATATTAATTCTACATGTATCCTTCAGGATATTTATGAAAGTTTAAAAATGCCTCAGTTCTCAGAATGAGTAACACAAGGCACGAAAAGAAATGTAAAAAATAAAGCCAAAAATAACAAAAATGGCAAATAAGACAAAAAAAAATATCCCCATGAGCTGCTTTACTTTCATGTGGGGATAGAAGTTTCCATTGTGCTCTCAGTTCACGCTTCAGCCAAAAAATGATGACATCTGAGGAGAACAAAAGAGAACTATTGTCCACAGCACAGAAAGTTCTGTGCTCAATCCACACATATTGTTTTCCCCAAACACAAACAGAACTTCAGTCTGTGATATACTGGGAACGTGTCCAAAGATCCTCAGCAAACCTTTAAACTAATTTGTGTTTTTTTTTTTTTTACTTTTTTTTCCAAATATCCAAGTCTAACTACACAGATTTTTTTCATTCCTGTTTCTACACAAGCAAAGCCTCAAAGTCCTAACACATCTCTTCGCTGTAAAGATAACATCTCTTTGACTTGGTATTTGGCATTTAGGAATATTCTACCATTGGTTACATGCATGAAATAAAAAATCCGTAAAAAAACAATTTTTTTCCCCCTTCGTTTAGTGTGTTAATTTTTAGATGTCTTCTTGACTTTGAGCTGGGCAGAGTTCTGGATGGTTTAATGTTTATGCTGGCTGATAATAAGATTTACAGAAAAAACATAGTCTAGGTAAGTACACTGTTAACTAGAAGGGCTCTGTTCTGTCTCAGATTCTTTCGGAATGGTCCTGGGTTTTGTAACTACAAATTACATAATGACATGCTACATTTCAAAGTGTATTTTGACTTTGGAAAAGTCAAACTAATAAACATTGAAAACCAAGCAACCCAGAAAGATTTTTGAGGAGGCATACTAAGTAGAGCGTAATTGTAAACAGCTTTTTTGTTTTATTGTTCATACTCTAAAATATGCATAAAACCAGAACTTATACGTGGCGTTTTACAGCCGTTTGTAGGGTATAATATTGCGTTGAAATATTGAGGTTTGGAAAGCACCTAAGTTTCACATTAAAGTAGTTAAGAAAATGATAATGGATTTTGCATTATTCTGAATACTTACTGCTATTAAATTACTAATTCACCATTTTTTTTACTTTTGTTTTTTTCCAGACGTCATCACTATGAATTAATTTATTATCATTTACAGATGCATGAATAGCACAATACTGGGGTAAAAGATATTGACAAATGGAAGAGTGTTTATACTGTAAATTAGCTAAGTATCCATAGGAACTTACAATTCATATAGAAAAGGTAATGGGCAACATGGTGGCTCAGTGGTTAGCACTGTTACTTTGCAGCGCTGGGGTCCTGTGTTCCAATCCCATCAAGGATAACATCTGTAAGGAGTTTGTATATTCTCCTCGTGTTTGTGTGGGTTTCCTTCAAAAACTCTGGTTTGTGAGATTCTGAGCGATGATTATGTCTGTAAAACGCTATGGAATATGACTGCGCTTTATGAGCAGAGAATTATAAATTAATAAATAAAAGAGTTGGATTTTATTAAAGTAAAATTGTGTCATTCTGTCATGTATCGAACAAAAGCCACAGTCTCTTCTCTAACTCCAGTGAATATTGTATTCAAAGAGAGAAAGAGTCAAAGTACAAAAATAACAATGGATAAAAACTTACTTAACCCTGCTGTTGTCTTTGGTCTGGGGAGACCGATTTTGAACTTTGGTATTTTTTGGGGTGTTCAAGATGCGGTTCTGAAACTTGTGGTTGATTGACTTAAATGAGGATGGGTCGGTCGGTCACGGGTTTCAGAGCCGCATCTTGAATATTTTAAAGAATATTGAAGTTCAAGGTCGGTCGTTTTTGACCGAAGACAACAGTAGGGTTAATTGAACCTTGATTTAAAATATAAATACAGGGCTGTGGTAAGTTGCATTGACATCGAGCGGTCGAAGCGCGTCAATGCAACTTACCTCTGCTTTGCTTTTCTATATTCTATATGAAGACTCAATAAAATAAGTTTTTATGCTTTATTATTTCTACCACCATAGGCACATATAACCTACAATAGTGTTGAATTTTCATTCATGGTCCCATAGGACCCAGGATCCAATTTACAGCTCATAAATAAAGAGTATATGGTATGTTTGCACATATTTAATCAAATAGAAATGCTGCTTCTCCCAACATTCCGGATTCTACTACTTGAACATAGAATTCCGTATGTGCAGTAAAGTAGGAACAGATCACTTTAGTCTATGTTTCCTGAATTCTGCTATTCACATCAGGCTGATGAATGGTCAGGCCGTTCAAAAGGAAAGGGTTGCTTTGAACTAACAAGCGAATCGTGACTGACAAATCCATGCCACAGGCGTTTAGTAACAGCTTGTATTTTGTCTGTTTTCCATGTTTTGTCTAGCTAATAGTGTACTTAGGATACTCTGGTAAAATGGCCATGTTTATTATTACTAATCATGTTGCTTGCAGCCTGCCACTTCTACAGTCCCTGTTGAAAACAATGTTTGCATCCTAATTTGGCTAGCTCTGGTCAGAACGCTTCAATAAATAAATATATGTCTCACCTTTCAAACATCCATGATGTGTGAAATGGTAGACGAAATTATGACTTAAAACTTCCATTCTCCCTTGACAATTTGACAATTTGCTATGTATACTAAACTTTACGGACCTATATTCTTTCAATACATTTCAACATTTTATTACAAGGCAGTATAATATAACAAATACATATGTATACACACAGATCTGATTTTATTCTATCATATAAAATGATATTTTTTTTATATTCCCATTGTAGCTCCTTAACCTTAGTTAACCGATAGAAAAATAATATTATAGCAAAATAAGATTATAAAATATCTAAATAAATATTATAACAAAAATAACAATCAAAATATTAAAATAGGATTTACGCAAGATACAAACATGAAAAAAATTAATAAATAACAATAATCCATGAAGAAAGTTAATTTTTAAAGGGAAGGAAGAGAAAATGACTGCTGGCCTCAAGTTGCCATAAGGAGTGAAAATATTTATTATGTCTTGTGAATTGTACAAAATTCACCATACCATGTATATAATAATAATAATCTTTATTTTTATATAGCGCTAACATATTCCGCAGCGCTTTACAGTTTTGCATACATTATCATCACTGTCCCCGATGGGGCTCACAATCTAAATTCCCTATCAGTATGTCTTTGGAATGTCGGAGGAAACCGGAGAACCCGGAGGAAACCCACGCAAACACGGAGAGAACATACAAACTCCTTGCAGATGTTGTCCAAGGTGGGATTAGAACCCAGGACTCCAGCGCTGCAAGGCTGCAGTGCTATCCACTGAGCCACTGTGCTACCCTATAATTTTTTTAACCCCTTCATGGCATCTGCCTTACAGGTATGGCGCAAGTCGGAAGCTGATTTATGGAGCGGGCTCACAGGGTAAGTCCGTCCCATGCCCAGCAGTTACTTACTGTCTGTCACATCCTAGACCTGCCTCTTACAATCGCAACAAACAAATTCTGATAGCGGCATTTAGCAAGCTTTGGTATGAGGATGCGTCATTGCATTCACCCATAGGTGTGCCTGTGGCATGATCGCGGGGCGCTGATGGGTTGCTTTGACAGCAGGAGGTCTATTGAAGATGTCCGTGCATGCCATTATAGAGCTCCCTTGATACTGTCCCTGTTCCTGGGCTTCAAAGGAGACCATGACTTTAAGGCTGCCGTCACAATAGCAGTATTTGGTCAGTATTTTACATCAGTATTTGTAAGCCAAAACCAGGAGTGGAACAAATAGAGGAAAAGTATAATAGAAACATATGCACCACTTCTGTATTTATCACCCACTCCTAGTTTTGGCTGAGAAATACTGATGTAAAATACTGACCAAATACTGCTAGTGTGACGGCAGCCTAAAGGTACCTTCACACATAACGATATCGTTAACGATATCATTGCTTTTTGTGACGTAGCAACGATATCGTTAAGGAAATCGTTCTGTGTGACAGCGACCAACGATCAGGCCCCTGCTGGGAGATCGTTGGTCGCTGAGGAAAGTCCAGAACTTTATTTCGTCGCTGGACTCCCTGCAGACATCGCTGGATCGGCGTGTGTGACACCGATCCAGCGATGTCTTCACTGATAACCAGGGTAAACATCGGGTTACTAAGCGCAGGGCCGCGCTTAGTAACCCGATGTTTACCCTGGTTACCAGCGTAAAAGTAAAAAAACAAACACTACATACTTACCTACCGCTGTCTGTCCCCGGCGCTGTGCTCTGCACTCCTCCTGCACTGGCTTTGAGCGTCGGTCAGCCGGAAAGCAGAGCGGTGACGTCACCGCTCTGCTTTCCGGCCGCTGTGCTCACAGCCAGTGCAGGGGGAGTGCAGAAAAGCAGAGCGCCGGGGACAGACAGCGGTAGGTAAGTATGTAGTGTTTGTTTTTTTTACTTTTACGCTGGTAACCAGGGTAAACATCGGGTTACTAAGCGCGGCCCTGCGCTTAGTAAACCGATGTTTACCCTGGTTACCCGTGGACCTCGGGATCGTTGGTCGCTGGAGAGCTGTCTGTGTGACAGCTCTACAGCGACCAAACAGTGACGCTGCAGCGATCGACATCGTTGTCGGTATCGCTGCAGCGTCGCTGAGTGTGAAGGTACCTTAACTGTAAGCAGCAATGCTGTGACATTGCTGCATAAAGCACAAGCAATCAAATTATCGCAGATTCAAGTCCCCTATGGGGACTAATAAGAACAGCGTAAAGTAAAAAAAGTTTTAAAAGATATAAAAAAATAAACATAAAAGTTCAAATCATCCCCATTTTATTTCTCCCATTAAAAATAAACATAATAAAAAATGTATATATATGGTATCATCTCATTCAGAAAAGTCCTAGAAGTATAAAAATAATTAATCCAGGTGGGAAACACTGTAAATTAAAAAAATTAATGCTTTTTTGGTTGCAGCAATATCTAAAAAAATGCTGTAACAAGCGATGAAAATGTCCTATATGTCCCTAAATGGTATCAGTAAAAATATAATCTCGCTCAGAAACAAATAAGCTGTCACACAGCTCCATTGACCTAAAAATTAAAACATTAAGGGTCTCGGAAAATGGAGACACAACCTAATTTTTGATTTTTTTTTTCCATCACTGAAATAATTAAAAAAACAACATGTTTGGCATCACCGTAACCGTGTTGATTAGCAGAATCATATTGTGAGGTCATTTTTACCTCAATAAGTACAGCATAAAAACAATTCCAAAAAAACAAGGCCAGAATTGTGTTGTTTTTTTTTTACCTTTTTACAATTTCTCCCCACTTAGAATTTTTTTTCACCATTTTCCTGTACACTATGTGGTAAAATGAATGGTGTCATTTAAAAGTACAACTCGTCCCACGAAAAAAAAACCTCTCTAAGTGGACAGAAAAATAACAAAAATTGGCTCTGGGAAGAAGGTGAGGAAAAAATGTAAACGCCCAAATGGTAAATCTCTTTATGAATGCCAATAAGTGAGGAATATCTTTTTCCAGGGTCTTAATTACAATGTCACATAAACTAGATACCACAAAGCTGCAAAGCTGACATAGTGGTCATAACTGGCCCCTTGGTGCCTAAGGGAGGGCAAAAAGCACCCGAAAGCACTTTTGCCACAGATCAGGCACATTGTAAGAATATGGCCGGGATCACACTTGCGAGTGCAATGCGAGAAACTCGCGCGAGTCTCTCATCAATACCCAGCACTGCCGCTGGCACTCGGGACCAGAGTGAGCGGCGGTTTGTATTTCTATGCAGCCACACATTCCGATCCTGAGTGTCGGCCGCAGTGCCGGGTATTGATGTAAGAGACTCGTGCGAGTTTCTCGCATTGCACTCGCAAGTGTGACCCCGGCCTATTATTAAGTAGAGTCCTTGGTACAGATGTTGCATTGTGGTCTGGGAGCTTTGAGCTAGATCTTTTTTTAGCTCTTTTTAAAGCAATTTAATTGTCATGAAGAATTGCCTTGAATTGGTTTATATCACTTTATAACAGCAAAATATTTACAGATGTGCTGCAATATGTTACAGTAAATTTCGCACAAATTCTACATTGAAACCACAAGCAAAGATATTTACTTAGACATCTTTCGCTTATTTTCTATGTCTTTTTTTTGCACATATCAACGTCAGTCTAGATAGCCAAAAACATGTTTCTCTGTTAGGTAGTGTTCAATGTAAAGATAAGACGGCATGTAAAATGGTCATAAAACCAGAAAACATTGGAAATGCTTCAAAGCTAAATGCAGCTTTTTGCTGTTCATCCCCATGCAAAAATTTGCATTTGCACAAGTTGCTAGACATACTGACAGTCAATACTTTGGAATCCTTTTGTTAGACATTACAGCCTCCAAACATTAATTGCCTCCAGCCAACAGTCTGTATTTATGCTTTAAAAATGGTTCCCACTCTTTTTTTTGGTGCAAGCATCTGGTTCAGGAAAATTCTTTTTGTATAGACATCATATTTTAGATCTAATACTGATGTAGTCCTATGTATACATGTACCAGTCATATTCAGCATATCATAAAGATCCCAACATGAGAATCAGGACAGACCTTATATATGCAAAAGTAAATAACTTTATTGAAAGCCATAATAGGGGATCAGAGCTCGTTTGATAGCTGCTAGCATACACACAGGCAATGTCTGGTCCAAGCAAGCCAAGGTTTAATCAGTTCATAAATTCCAGTGGTGTCCAGACAAAGTATAGCCGTCTTTTTCTGACACAAGGGTAAAACAGAAAATAAACAGTTAGTAGAGCAATACAGGTTAACTCGGGGGCGTAACCGCAGCGGTCGCCACTGTGACTTGGCCTGGCGGGTGAGGGCCCGCCGATGCCAGCAAATACTTTAGCTGGATGTGCATCCTGGGACGCAAATTCAGCTGAAGTATACTGCAGCGCACAGACCCATCGGGTCCATGTGCTACAATATACGCTGCCAATCAGAGGCCAGCAGCTGACGTTGGCATGCACATGACCAGGTTGACAGTGACAACAGGCGCTCCCATCACTTGCACTCTGAAGTCAGCTGCCAGGTTCAGAAGAGGACGATGCTCAGCAGGGAACCAGAGGGAAGGTGACTATTTATTTATTTTTTAAATCAGTGAATACACAGTAGCCAAACAACTATATGTGACTATAGCCTGTGCATTATATTATATGGATGACTATGGGCTGTGCATATTATTGCATGGATGACTATGGCTGTGTATTATACTCAGGCTCGGACTGGCCCACCGGAGAACCGGAGGATCCTCCGGTGGGCCCTGGCACTGACACCTGCTGGCAGGGCCCCCACTGCTCCAGCCTCCAGGGCCCCCACTGCTCCAGCCTCCAGGGCCCCCCCGCCGCCCGCCTTGAATACTCACCCTGCTCCAGCGATGGTCTCGGCGTCTGCACTGCAGCTCGTCCTGAACGAGCGGTCACGTGACACCGCTCATTAATATCATGAATATGCGCATATTTATGATCTTAATGAACGGTGTCACATGACCGCTCAAGCAGGAAGAAGGTGCTGCGCCGGCGCCTCCGCCTGGAGTCGGGACAGAGCGCGAGGGATGTCGGCACGGCCGTGCAGTGGGACAGGTGAGTATGAGGGACGAGGCACGTGTGGGGCTCAGTTCTGGCAGCAGTGGGCGCCCGGTGTGGGCACCTGTCCTGACGGCTGCTCACACTGCCTGTGCTAGCTGTGTGCAGGCGCTGCAGATGCACGGTGTGCACACAGGAGTCAGCTGTTGGGACCGACACTTGTTCCTATAGTAGTGATTTATAGAAAGGAGCCCTCCAGCTGCCATCAGGCGCTACTGTGTATGCACCAGAGACCACACCTGGAGGACGGAGGTAAACTAGTGAGGTGGGGGAGCAGCTATTGTTTCTGGACTATTCATTGAAGATCACTCCAATAACACCGTAGATTGGCTGCTCACAGAGAACAATAGCTTGCATTCCTAATCCCTCCAGAGATAAAGGTGTGACATGTGACAGGATGCCCTCAGGTGATTGGCATTGCTGGAGATACAGCTCTATTCAGTGCTGTCATCTGGACGGTGGCCGGATACTGGTGCTGCGCCCGATGACATCTCAGCCTGTAAGAGTGTAGGCGATTGGCATGGCTGTCACTGGCACGCCCTTATCTTCCATCTGGCATTGTCCCCTTAGCTGAGGAGCTGTGTCTCACTCATGTATGTGCAGCCACAGACTTCTTCCCATTAACCTCTTCCTACGCCTGCGGCTCCTACAGGTCCCCTATAGAATAGCTAAAGGATCAAATGAAATCTGTGTCCTCCAGAATAGAACATCTGGTTACTGGGGTACGCGTTGTTATCACAGACGTCCCCGGACTGCACAAACTCGTGTGTGTCCATTGTAGAAAAAGTTGTTAGAAGTTCCTTTCCTGGGTATTATAGGGCTGAATTTATGTACTGCTGTTAACAGTGCAGTGGTGACTTAGTCTCTGGCTTGTTGGAAATCATGCCACCTCGTATACGCCATAAAATATGCATATCCCTTTTAATGCCGCACGAATCACGATGAATCTCACCTAATTGCCTGTGTGTCTCTCAGCAGTGTTCTCTGTTCATATTACCTCTGTAATAAGGTTAGTAATTCTCCGTACACGTGTTCACTCTGCTAAAAAGGCATTTGCCATCAGTGTGTGCACTCTGCCATACTTCACTACTCCAGTCACGGACTACTACTATAGTCCGCAAGTCCTAGAGGTAGCAGAGCTGGGGTTGTAACCGGGCACAACGTACCATGGCCGCACAAAGTCACAGGTGGCTTCTGCAGATAAAGTTTGCAAAGGTGTTTAGCAGGGTTTACACAGTTTTATATTGTGTTTATCTAAAATATATATATATATATATATATATATTATATATTATATATGTTTTGTTTTATTGAATAAAATGTGTGTGTGTGTGATGAGCTGCGGTGAGCTGTGTGTGTGTGGTGAAGGACAATGATATTGGTGGGGGAGACAATGATGGAGGTGATGGGCAATGATGGTGGTAGGGAGGCAATGATGGAGGTGAGGGGATGCAATTATGGAAGTGATGGGCAGTGATGGTGGGGGAGACAATGATGGAGGTGATGGGCAATCATGGCGAGGGAGGGAATGATGGAGGTGATGGTCAATGAGGGTGTGGGGAGGCAATGATGGAGGTGATGGGCAATGATGGTGGTGGTGGAGAGGCAATGATGGAAGTGATGGGAAATGGTGGTGGTGGGAGGCAGTGATGGAGGTGATGAAATGGGCAATGATGGTGGTAGGGGGAGGCAATGATGGAGGTGATGGGCAAGGATGGTGGTGGGGGAGGCAATGATGCAGGTGATGAAATGGACAATGAAGGTGGGGGAGGAGGCATTGATGCAGGTGGTGGAATGGGCAGTGATGGAGGTGGTGGGGGAGAATGATAGGGGTGGTGGGGGAGAAGGCAATGATGGAGGTGGTGATGAGGACAATGATGGGGTTGGAGAGGGGCTGCATTATACTTTATGAGGGGACTACATTATATTCTGTGGGGGGACTGCATTATTCTCAGGGGACTACATTATATTATGGGGGCTACAACATACTATGTGAGGGGGCTACAGTATACTCTATGGGGGGGGCTACATTATATTCTGTGGTGGGGCTGCATTCTCTCAGTTGACTACATTATATTCTGTGGTGGCTGCATTATACTATATGAGGGGGCTGCATTATACCCTATGAGGGTGCTACATTATATTCTATGGGGGGGACTGCGTTATACCTGAGGGGGTTGCATTATATTTTGTGGGGTGCTGCATTATATTCTATTAGAGGGGACTGCGTTATATTCTGTGAGGGGGCTAAATTATATTCTGCGAGGTGGCTACCCAACCCTTGCTACATAATTAAGACGTTTACTACCTTATATTATACCCTGATATTAGCTACATAGTGGGCCCCAAGAATGATTTTCTCTGGTGGGCCCAAGGTGCTCCAGTCCGACGCTGATTATACTGCATGGATGACTATGGCTGTGTATTATACTGCATGGATGACTATGGGCTGTGTATTATTCTATAAAGATGACATTGGGCTGTGTACTTTACCACATGAATGACTATGGACTGTGCATTATAATACATGGATGACTATGGGCTGTACATTATACTACAGTGTGGGTCATTTATATAGAAAAACACCTAAATAAAATGTGAAAGGTTGGTGATATCAACTTCCTGCTTGTGGCACATTAGTATATGGGAAGGGGAAAACTTTTCAAGATGGGTGGTGACCATGGCAGCCATTTTGAAGTTGGCCGTTTTGGATCCAACTTTATTTTTTTCAATGGCAAGAGGATCGATAATGTGACACATCAAACTTATTGAGAATTTCACAAGAAAAACAATGGTGTGCTTGTTTTTAATGTAACTTTATTCTTTCATGAGTTATTTACAAGTTTATGACCACTTATAAAATGTGTTCAAAGTGCTGCTCATTGTGTTGGGTTGTCAATGCAACCTTCTTTTCCCACTTTTGACACACTGATAGCAACACTGCAGAAGAAATGCTAGCACAGGCTTCCAGTATCCGTTGTTTCAGATGCTGCACATCTCATATCTTCACAGCATAGACAATTGCCTTCAGATGACCCCAAAGATAACAGTCTAATGGGGTCAGATCGGGAGACCTTGGTGGCCATTCAACTGGCCCACGGCGACCAAACCACATTTTCTTGGAAACTGTTCATGTAGGAATGCTCAGACCTGACACCCATAATGTGGTGGTGAACCATCTTGAGGGTGCATTATACTATATGAAAGAGTATAGGAGTGCATTATACTGTATAGAGGACTATGGGGTGCATTATACCATATGTTGGACTATGGAGGGTGCGTTATACTGCAGGGAGGATGATGGGCTGTGCATTATACTATATAGAGGACTATGGGGAGTAATTCTGCTATGCAACATCATGACTTCTATGTACACCCCTGGTGAGTGTAATTGTTTATTTTTTCTATAAATTAAAGAGCATTGGCAGAAGGAGGGATTTATACCGATATGGGGGATATGTATACCAGAATGGGGTCCAGGATAAGGGATATCTAGCAGGATGAGGTCAGGATAAGGGACATAACTGGTAGAATGGAGAAAATAAGTATTTGATACACTGCTGATTTTGCAAGTTGTCCCACCTACAAAGAACAGACAGGTCTGTAATTTTTATAGTAGGTGCGCTTCAACTGTGAGAGACAGAATTTATAAGTCTAAAAATAAAAAACAGAAAATCACATCGTATGATTTTTAAATAATTAAGATACACTTTATTGCATGAAATAAGTATTTGATCACCTACCAACCAGCAAAAATTCTGTCTCTCACAGACCTGTTAGTTTTAGATCAAGAAGCCTTCCTACTCTGCACTCATTATCTGTATTAATTGCCCCTCTTTGAAATTGTTACCTATATAAAAGACACCTGTCCACTCAATCAATCACACTCCAACCTCTCCACCATCGTCAAGACCAAAAAGCTGTCTAAGGACATCAGGGACAAAATTGTAGACCTGCACAAATCTGGGATGGGCTACAGGACTATAGGCAAGCAACTTGGTGAGAAGGCACAATTATTATAACATTTAAAATGTCTGTCAATTTTCCTCTGTCTCAGGTTTCATGCAAGATCTCACTTCGTGGGATAAAGATGATTCTGAGAAAGGTCAGAAATCTGCCCAGATCTACATGGACGTGGTGAATGACTTGTAGAGAGCTGGGATCAGAATCTCAATCATTACCGTGAAGCATGATGGGGAAAACACCATACTTTGGGGGTGCTTTTCTGCCAAGGGGAAAGGACGACTATTGAATGGAGGATGGATAAGTTTATGTATTGCAAGATTTAAGCCAGCAACCTCCATCCCTCAGTCAGAGAATTGAAGATAAGTCGTGGCTGAGTCTTCCAGGATGACAATGACTCAAAACACACAGCCAGGGCCACAAATGAGTGGTTCTGTAAGAAACATTTCAAGATCCCGGAATGGCTTAGCCAGTCTCCAGACCTGAATCCAATAGAAATTTTTTTGAGGGAGCTGAAATTCAATGTTGCCCAGTGACAGTCCCGAAACCTGAAAGATCTGACTTTCACAGTTGAAGTGTACCTAAAATAAGGTGGGAAAACTTGAAAAATCGTCTGTATATCAAATACTTATTTTCCCCGCTGTATATACTAGGATAGAGGACATATGTACCATATATATATATATATATATATATATATATATATATATATATATATATATAAAATCTGGATGGGTGGTCTCTGGTCCAAATCTTGCACTGGGGCTCATCAGACTCTAGTAGCGTCACTGGGTTCACCCGTTTAGTTATAGGTTCAACTCTCTCCAGACAAAACACAGCTTAGAGTCCTTCCCTTCTCCCACACAGAACCCTGAAATAAGGAAGAATTGACAGAAAAAAAAGTTGTAAATACAGCAGCCAATTTTGGTTTAATTGGGTTAGTGGGAAAATGTCACAACTCACAGCTTAGCCATGGAGATGGTGAGAAGTCCATAAAACACTGAATAAATTGTATAGATAGTGTGTGTGAGACTGCAATGAAGAAGATTAATGTGTGAGGACAGAGAATGGTATTACGGTATATACATTTTTCAGGGCAGTTGAAGGCTCTGTAGAACTAGCGATTCTCCTCAAATAAAATTTCCTAGGAAAATTTCATGAATCTGGCCAATTTGATTTTCAAAGATTCACTCATCAGCACACAGCACTACACAATGTTTTATAAGAGGTATAAAGCATGGTGTAGATCACGTGCAAAAAATAACAATAAAGTTGTTTTTTTTTTCAAAATATTAAGAAAAATTGTAGAGACTCAATAGTTACACCTGTAAATTAAAATCAACGCACAAAGTTATTTTATATAAAAAAATCACTTTCTAAGTGAAATGATTGATTGTTATAGTCTAACTACCTCTACAAATCTGCAAACAATATTCATAGTGTCACATAAATCTTTGAGATTATCTTACGTCACCAGAAAACATTTTCCAGAATGATGAATTGCTGGAGATTTCATTACTTCTTAAATGTTTTTTCTATCACTTATACGAACATTAATAAATGCTCATGGATGTGGAAAGAAAATATCAAAAATACATGCTTCTTTATTAGTCAATGCTTCCATAACCCATGTAGGAATTTTACAATTTGTTTCATTCATGTACCTTCAATCATATATAAGATTAGCAGGTTTATTTAGCTTCCTCTTAAAGGGAACCTGTTACCTGAATTGCCCGCAGTTGGGCAAAGCATACTGCGCGTGCGCAAGGCGAGATTGCATTGCGCACGTGTGTACTACGGAGGAAACCGAATCACATTCAAGACAATATTGCGGCTAGCGGGAAAGGAAGGGGTGCATGAAAGGAGAGAAAACACCACCCATCGGACCGTTAACAGAGCCCGCCAAATTCAGGTGACAGAGTCCCTTTAACCCTGCTTGGTTATTTTAGGTCAATGGAAACATTTTAATCTTACTTAAATGCTTATTTTCCTTCTATAGCCTGTGGGTTGTTCTGACTATTTTTTGGCTGCAGAGTGAGCTCATTCTGATAATCCAATAAGAGAGTTTATATAACTCTATTAAATTTTTAAATCTGACCAGCGTCACTTTATGTGGTAATAACTCTGGAATGCTTCAACGTATTCCTGTTATTCTGAGAATGTTTTTTCGTGACACATTGTACTTTATGTTAGTGGTAAATTTAGGTTCACGTGTTTTCCATTTATTTGTAAAAATATTGGAATTTTGGCAAAAAGTTTGAAAAATTTGAAATTTTCAAACATTCAATCTTCATGTCCTTAAACCAGTTGGTCATGCTGTACAAAATAATTTTAAAAAGTTTAGTAGAAATTTCTCATTTTTTCAATAAATTTACAAAACCTATTTCTTTAGGGACCTACTGAGATTGAAATGGACTTTGAGGGCCCCATATATTGGAAACTCCCCAAAAGTGATACCACTTTAAAATCCGCAACCCTCAAATACTTCAAAACTGCTGCCAGGAATTTTTTTTTCCCTTCAGGTGCTGCACAGCTATTAATACAAAGAATGAAAAGAAAAACATATTATAGTCTTTAATCTAAAATGTTGCTTTAGCCCTATTTTTTTACTTCATTAGGCTGGTTTCCCACTTGCATTGGGCAGAGCTGCGGAGGGCTGCGTAGTTCCTCCGTTAAGCCCCGCCCACTACCGCACCTCTTCCATTTAGCTCCACCTACATTGGCATGCTTCCTGCATACCTATTTTTAACATTGGGTATGCAGGCCATGCGAATGTATGCGGATGCCTGTGCATGCAGCCTAAGAAATAGCACAAAAAAAGATCCCATTATTTGTTACCTAGTTTCTTCCGAGTGAGCTGATACCTCACATGTGATCAGAAACATCTGTTTAACCCCTTCATGACCCAGCCTATTTTGACCTTAAAGACCTTGCCGTTTTTTGCAATTCTGACCAGTGTCCCTTTATGAGGTAATAACTCAGGAACGCTTCAACGGATCCTAGCGGTTCTGAGATTGTTTTTTCGTGACATATTGGGCTTCATGTTAGTGGTAAATTTAGGTCAATAAATTCTGCGTTTATTTGTGATAAAAACGGAAATTTGGCGAAAATTTTGAAAATTTCGCAATTTTCACATTTTGAATTTTTATTCTGTTAAACCAGAGAGATATGTGACACAAAATAGTTAATAAATAACATTTCCCACATGTTTACTTTATATCAGCACAATTTTGGAAACAAAATTTTTTTTTGTTAGGAAGTTATAAGGGTTAAAATTTGACCAGCGATTTGTCATTTTTACAACGAAATTTACAAAACCATTTTTTTTAGGGACCACCTCACATTTGAAGTCAGTTTGAGGGGTCTATATGGCTGAAAATACCCAAAAGTGACACCATTCTAAAAACTGCACCCCTCAAGGTACTCAAAACCACATTCAAGAAGTTTATTAACCCTTCAGGTGCTTCACAGCAGCAGAAGCAACATGGAAGGAAAAAATGAACATTTAACTTTTTAGTCACAAAAATTATCTTTTAGTAACATTTTTTTTATTTTCCCAATGGTAAAAGGAGAAACTGAACCATGAAAGTTGTTGCCCAATTTGTCCTGAGTACGCTGATACCTCATATGTGGGGGTAAACCACTGTTTGGGCGCACGGCAGGGCTTGGAAGGGAAGGAGCGCCATTTGACTTTTTGAATCAAAAATTGGCTCCACTCTTTAGCGGACACCATGTCACGTTTGGAGAGCCCCCGTGTGCCTAAAAATTGGAGCTCCCCCACAAGTGACCGCATTTTGGAAACTAGACGCCCCAAGGAACTTATCTAGATGAATAGTGAGCACTTTGAACCCCCAGGTGCTTCACAAATTGATCTGTAAAAATGAAAAAGTACTTTTTTTTCACAAAAAAATTCTTTTAGCCTCAATTTTTTCATTTTCACATGGGCAACAGGATAAAATTGATCCTAAAATGTGTTGGGCAATTTCTCCTGAGTACGCCGATACCTCATATGTGGGGGTAAACCACTGTTTGGGCACATGGTAAGGCTCGGAAGGGAAGGAGCGCCATTTGACTTTTTGAATGAAAAATTATTTCCATCGTTAGCGGACACCATGTCGCGTTTGGAGAGCTCCTGTGTGCCTAAACATTGGCGCTCCCCCACAAGTGACCCCATTTTGGAAACTAGACGCCCCAAGGAACTTATCTAGATGCATAGTAAGCACTTTGAACCCCCAGGTGCTTCACAAATTGATCCGTAAAAATGAAAAAGTACTTTTTTTCACAAAAAAATTCTTTTAGCCTCAATTTTTTCATTTTCACATGGGCAGTAGGATAAAATGGATCCTAAAATGTGTTGGGCAATTTCTCCCGAGTACGCCGATACCTCATATGTGGGGGTAAACCACTGTTTGGGCACACGGCAGGGCTCGGAAGGGAAGGCGCGCCATTTGACTTTTTGAATGGAAAATTAGCTCCAATTGTTAGCGGACACCATGTCGCATTTGGAGAGCCCCTGTGTGCCTATGCATTGGAGCTCCCCCACAAGTGACCCCATTTTGGAAACTAGACCCCCCAAGGAACTTATCTAGATGCATATTGAGCACTTTAAACCCCCAGGTGCTTCACAGAAGTTTATAACGCAGAGCCATGAAAATAAAAAATAATTTTTCTTTCCTCAAAAATGATTTTTTAGCCTGGAATTTCCTATTTTGCCAAGGATAATAGGAGAAATTGGACCCCAAATATTGTTGTCCAGTTTGTCCTGAGTACGCTGATACCCCATATGTGGGGGTAAACCACTGTTTGGGCGCACGGCAGGGCTCGGAAGGGATGGCACGCCATTTGGCTTTTTAAATGGAAAATTAGCTCCAATCATTAGCGGACACCATGTCACGTTTGGAGAGCCCCTGTGTGCCTAAACATTGGAGATCCCCCAGAAATGACCCCATTTTGGAAACTAGACCCCCAAAGGAACTAATCTAGATGTGTGGTGAGGACTTTGAACCCCCAAGTGCTTCACAGAAGTTTATAACGCAGAGCCACGAAAATAAAAAAAAAAAATTATTTTCTCAAAAATGATCTTTTAGCCTGCAATTTTTTATTTTCCCAAGGGTAACAGGAGAAATTTGACCCCAAAAGTTGTTGTCCAGTTTCTCCTGAGTACGCTGATACCCCATATGTGGGGGTAAACCACTGTTTGGGCACATGGCAGGGCTCGGAAGTGAAGTAGTGACATTTTGAAATGCAGACTTTGATGGAATGCTCTGTGGGCGTCACGTTGCGTTTGCAGAGCCCCTGATGTGGCTTAACAGTAGAAACCCCCCACAAGTGACCCCATTTTGGAAACTAGACCCCGAAAGGAACTTATCTAGATGTGTGGTGAGCACTTTGAACCCCCAAGTGCTTCACAGAAGTTTATAATGCAGAGCCGTGAAAATAATAAATACGTTTTCTTTCCTCAAAAATAATTATTTAGCCCAGAAATTTTTAATTTTCCCAAGGGTAACAGGAGAAATTTGACCCCAATATTTGTTGTCCAGTTTCTCCTGAGTACGGTGATACCCCATGTGTGGGGGTAAACCACTGTTTGGGCACACGTCGGGGCTCAGAAGGGAAGTAGTGACTTTTCAAATGCAGACTTTGATGGAATGGTCTGCTGGCGTCACATTGCGTTTGCAGAGCCCCTGGTGTGCCTAAACAGTAGAAACCCCCCACAAGTGACCCCATTTTAGAAACTAGACCCCCCAAGGAACTTATCTAGATATGTGGTGAGCACGTTGAACCTTCAAGTGCTTCACAGACGTTTACAACGCAGAGCCGTGAAAATAAAAAATCATTTTTCTTTCCTCAAAAATGATGTTTTAGCAAGCATTTCTTTATTTTCACAAGGGTAACAGTTGAAATTGGACCCCAGTAATTGTTGCGCAGTTTGTCCTGAGTATGCTGGTACCCCATATGTGGGGGTAAACCACTGTTTGGGTGCACGTCGGGGCTCGGAAGTGAGGGAGCACCATTTGACTTTTTGAATACAAGATTGGCTGGAATCAATGGTGGCGCCATGTTGCGTTTGGAGACCCCCTGATGTGCCTAAACAGTGGAAACCCCTCAATTCTAACTCCAACACACCCCTAACCTTTATCCCAACTGTAGCCGTAACCCTATTCACAACCCTAACCCCAACACACCCGTAACCCCAACACACCCCTAACCCTGACCACAACCCTAATTCCAACCCAACCCTAGCCCTAAGGCTATGTGCCAACGTTGCGGATTCGTATGAGATTTTTCTGCACCATTTTTGAAAAATCCGCGGGTAAAAGGCACTGCGTTTTACCTGCGGATTTACCGCGGATTTCCAGTGTCTTTTGTCCGGATTTCACCTGCGGATTCCTATTGAGGAACAGGTGTAAAACGCTGCGGAATCCGCACAAAGAATTGACATGCTGCGGAAAATACAATGCAGCGTTCCCGCGCGGTATTTTCCGCACCATGGGCACAGCGGATTTGGCTTTCCATATGTTTACATGGTACTGTAAACCTGATGGAACACTGCTGCGGATCCGCAGCGGCCAATCCGCACCGTGTGCACATAGCCTAATTCTAAAGGTATGTGCACACGCTGCAGAAAATGCTGCGGATCCGCAGCAGTTTCCCATGAGTTTACAGTTCAATGCAAACCTATGGGAAACAAAAATCGCTGTACACATGCTGCGGAAAAACTGCACGGAAACGCAGCGGTTTACATTCCGCAGCATGTCACTTCTTTGTGCGGATTCCGCAGCGGTTTTACAACTGCTCAAATAGAAAATCGCTGTTGTAAAACCGCATTGAAATGCGCAGAAAAAACATGGTAAATCCGCCATAAATCCGCAGCGGTTTAGCACTGCGGATTTATCAAATCCGCAGCGGAAAAATCCGCAGAGGACCAGAATACGTGTGCACATACCGAAACCCTAACCCTACCCCTAACCCTACCCCTAACCCTACCCCTAACCCTACCCCTAACCCTACCCCTAACCCTACCCCTACCCCTAACCCTAGTTCTTACCCCAACCTTAGTGGAAAAAAAAAAAATTATTTTTTTTATTGTCCCTACCTATGGGGGTGACAAAGGGGGGGGGGTCATTTACTTTTTTTTTTATTTTGATCACTGAGATAAGTTATATCTCAGTGATCAAAATTCACTCTGGAACGAATGGCGGGCGCACTGCACATGCGCCCGCCATTTTGGAAAATGGCAGCGCCCAGGAAAGAAGACGGACGGTCCCCGGGAGGCCAGGTAAGTATAAGGGGGGGAGATCAGGGCACGGGGGGGGCGTCGGAGCACGGGGGGGGGATCGGAACACGGGGGCGTGGATTGGAGCACGGAGTGGGGGATCTCTGTGCGGGCGGGTGGATCGGAGCACGGGGGGGGGAATAGCTGTGCGGGGGGGGATCGCTGTGCGGGGGGGGGATCGGAGTGCGGGGGGGTTTGATTGGAGCACGGGGGGTGTGATTGGAGCACGGGGGGAGCGGGCAGGAGGACGGGGGAGCGGAGCACAGGACCGAGGGGAGCAGACCGCAGATCCGGGGGCTGGGGGGGCGATCGGAGGAGTGGGGTGGGTGCACATTAGTGTGTCCAGCCATGGCCGATGATATTGCAGCATCGGCCATGGCTGGATTGTAATATTTCACCATTTTTTTAGGTGAAATATTACAAATCGCTCTGATTGGCAGTTTCACTTTCAACAGCCAATCAGAGCGATCGTAGCCACGAGGGGGTGAAGCCACCCCCCCTGGGCTAAACTACCACTCCCCCTGTCCCTGCAGGCCGGGTGAAATGGGAGTTAACCCTTTCACCCAATCTGCAGGGACGCGATCTTTCCATGACGCATATGCTGCGTCATGGGTCGGAATGGCACCGACTTTCATGACGCAGCGTATGCGTCAAAGGTCGGGAAGGGGTTAAACAAATGGCAAGATCCGTAAGGGAAGGACCACCATTTGAATTTTGGAACACAAATTTGGCTTAAATAGATTGTGGGCGGCATGTTGTATTTGCATGGCCCCTAAGGCACTTAAATAGCAGAAACCCCCCACAACTGACCTCAGTTTGAACACTACACCCCTCAAGAATTTTATCCAGGTCTATAGTGAGCATTCTGCACTCACAGGTACTACACAGAATTTGATTACAATAGGTCATCATATTGAAAATGTTGATTTTTTTCACGAAAATGCTGCTATAGCTTCAAATTTTTCACTTTTGCAAGAGGTAACACGAAAAAATGGACCACACAGTTTGTTACACACTTTCTTCTGAGTTCTGTCTGGACACAAGGCAGGGCTTGGAAGGTATGAAGTGAAATTTAGTATTTGGAATGTAAATTTAGCTGGAATAGATTGCAGACACAATTTCTCAAAACAGTCGAAACTCTCACAAGTGACAACATTTTGGAAACTAGACCCATCAAGGAACTAATCTAGGGGTGTGGAGAGCTTGCTGAACCATAGGTGATTCACAGAACTTTTAAACTGTGGATGTGAAAATGAAAATTATGTTTTTTCTGCTAAAATGTTGTTTTAGCCCCAAATTCGTAACTTTCACAATGGATAATAGGAAAAAAACAGACTCCAGAATTTGTTATGCAATTTTTTCTGCACATAAAGAAAAAAGTACCGGTCAAAAAGTACTGTTTGGACACATGGCAGGACTCTGAAAGAAAAGAGCGCTATTTGATTTTTGGAGGTAAATTAGTCTGGAATAGATTGTGAATGGCATGTCCCATTTGCAGAGCCTCTGACATGCCAAAACAGTAGAAACCCCAGAAGTGACCACATTTTGGAAAATAGATACCTCGATGAATTAATATAGGGGTGTACTGAGAATTTTCAACCTACAGGTGATTCACAAAACTTTATAACATTTAGATGTGAAAAGTTAAAAATTATTTTTTTTCCACTAAAATACTTCTTTAGCACCAAATTTATAATTTCCACAAGGGGTAAAAGGAGAAAATGAACCCCCTACTTTGGTATGAAAGTTGTACTGAATGTGGCAGTACCCCATATATGGTTTACACTACTGTTTGAGCACACAGCGGGGATCGGATGGGAAGGAGTGTTACTTGGTTTTAGAACACAGATTCTGTTTGAATAGATTGTGCGTGCTATTAGCAGAGCCCCCAAGGTGCCAGAACACCAGGATCCCTCACAAGTGAGCCCATATTGAAATTTCCCTGCCTAAAGAATTCATGTAGGGGTGTAGTGAGTATTTTGAATCCATAGGTGCCTTACAGAATTGTATAATATTGGGACTTGGATATATAACATTTTAGTGGTATTTTTTAATTGTTGCAAATTTTGACACTGTCACTTACACTAGGGTTAATAGGTGAATCTGGACGCAACAATTTATTTTGCAATTTCTCTCAAACACGAAGATGCCCCATATGTTGTCAGAAACTACTGTTTGGCCACACATTAGGGCTCAGACGGAAGAAGCACTATTTGGCTTTTGAAGCCATAGAATAGTTTGCAGATGACATTTGTGGAGCCCTTAAGGTGCCAGAACAGCAGAAAACCCCCCAAAATGACCCTATTATAGAAATTGCACCTCTGAATTCATCTACAGGTACAGCGACTATTTTGTAACATTCACGCCAGGCTTTTATTCTGGATAATTTTAACTATGTCAGTTTAGTTCCCATAAATTGTGCCCACATACAAATTAGTGCCAACATATATTGTTACACATGTGATAGCCGTCTGTTGGCCTAAAGTTACCCCGATCCGTGACGTAGGGGTGACGGTCACGGTGTGAATCGTGACAAATTGGTTTAGTCTTGCCTGATGAAGAGACGTATGTAGTCTCGAAAGCTTGCAATTTGTTACCATCTTTTCAGTTATCCATTAAAAGGTATCAACCACTGACGACTCTCAATTCTAAACATATATTGTAGCACCTCCATACATTGTGCCTAGCTTGTGCTTCTGGTGATATGCACTCTGTAAATAGGCAAGTACACTTTCCCTACTACAATAATACCAAACATGTGAATGCTTATTGTGATTTAGTCTCTGTAGGGCTCAAAAGAAGGGAGATTTAGATTTAGGACCGCAGATTTCATTGACTTTTATTTGGGAGTGGGATAGCCGTGTGATTTTTCCAGCGTCTTTGCTCTACCAGTAACGTGGAAGTCCCCTAAATTTCCATGGACAGATGATGGACTGAGCTGGTCCAAGTGCAGGATAAAAGTTAGGGGTTTTGTTTGTAACACTTTTGGGGTACATAACATTCTTTGATCACTTTCGGTATAAGACTGGGATCTCTTTCTTATGTTCCACACTGAGAACTTATGTTAGAGGTTACATGTAAATCGCACAAAAATGCGATTCAGACTTAACCCCAAAACAGAACCATCCACCATAATGAGACAGATGGAGACACTTTGGGCTCTGGTTTCCGTTCTGGTTCCTGTGGTGTCAATGTTTTTAGGCATTCACAGAACTGTGGTCAACCACACTTATGCACTAAAAAGACACCTAAAATGATGGGACCTTGCTGGAAAAGAGTAAAAAGTGAGTCCATCTGCCATATTATAGTGAGTGATTCTGTCTGAATCCCGGTTTTTGGGATTTGGACAGAAACACCTAAGTAAATGCTCAGAGGAGAGCGCAGGATAAATGTAACCCTAACCTTGTTCCTATTTTTGGGAGGCAGAATGAATAAATAGGAAGCAGTACACGAATTGTTCTTAATTGTATTTTGGCACAGTTCACCGTACAGTATTAGTGATGAGAGTGGGCAGCACGGTGGCGCAGTGGTTAGCACAGCAGCCTTGCAGCGCTGGAGTCCTGGGTTCAAACCCCACCAAGGACAACATCTTGGTTTGTATGTTTGTATGTTCTCTCCATGTTTGCGTGGGTTTCCTCTGGGTACTCCGGTTTCCTCCCACATTCCAAAGACATACTGATAGGGAATGTAGATTGTGAGCTCCAACGGGGACCGTGATGATAATGTGTGCAACCTGTAAAGCGCTGAGGAATATGTTAGCGCTATATAAAAATAAAGATTATTTATTATGAGAGTCTTTGGGTCGGTGGCATTAAAGAGAAACCGTTTTTTTATTGTTTTGCTATTATCACAAAGTAAAAATGCTTTTATATAAAAAAAAATTGTTTTTTTCGTCGTCATATTCTGAGAGCTGTAACTTTAAATTTTTTTGGCAAACAGTATGAGGGCTTATTTTATGCCAAAATAAAAATGGGAGAAGCCAGCGCTGCTTTTGGTCGGAACGCAATACATAAAGTGCATATGCACATATTAATTTCTAACTGTATTTCAAAATGAGACATTTAGCAAACAATTGATCAATTCTTTGAGCCACCCCGCCACGCGAAGGCATTCACAAATGGGGCAGTCCTACTCTACGTTTTTTATATTCACTGTGCCATTATGGCCTCCTAAATGTACTAAAAGCAAGACCACATTAAATGCAATTTGTACCTGAAGTGTTTCTGAATCATTCCTATGGTGCCAGAAAGGGCAAGCGCAGATAAAGGTTGACCAGGTCCGGACATAGATGTTTCAGGTTCAACCTCCACACTGCCTAACCAGCACCACAGATGAAGGGTGAGACAGGCCCAAACACAGGTGCACAATCAAACAGAGCCTAGGGCAGGACAGGGCTGCTGACTGTGTGTACAGCAGCCTTGATCAATCACAATGAACACAGAAAGAATGGCGTGCATAACCCAGTGCACACGGCATTGACCAATTGTTTGCTAAATGTCTCATTTTGAAATACAGTTAAAAATTAATATGTGCATATGCACTTTATGTATTGCGCTCTGACCAAAGGAGAGCTGGCCTCTCCCCTTCCTTATTTTAGATTTGGGGGGTACTTTTTGGGGTGCATAATGTTTTGGTCACTTTTTATTCAGATTTTTTAGACATCTTTTTTTTTGCGTGGTTCACTGTACAGTAAAAGTGATAAGAACGATTTGTTTGTCGGGTCGGTATGATTACAGCAATACCAGATTTATAATTTTTTATGCTTTGCTACTTTTACACACTAAAAACAGTATTTTCAAAAAATTGTTTTTGCATTGTCATATTCTGAGAGCTGTAACTTTTTTATTTTTTTTCTGATAGTCATATGAGGGCATGTTTTTTGAGAAATGGATTGGTGTTTTAATTTATACCATTTTTTTTACATACCGTATGTGTTTTTGATTACTTTTTATAAAATTTTTTGAGTGTCAGTATGTTGAAAAAGTGACATTTTTGGTGTATTTAATTATTTTTTTTACTGTGTTCACCGTACGGAACAAATAATGTGCCAGTTTTATAGATCGGTCTTTCCGGATGTGGCCATACCAATTATGTGTACTTTGTTGTTTATTTTTGTTTTATCGCAAATGCTGCATTTTTAGTGTTTTCAGAAATAGCTTTTTGTGATTGAGTGCACTTCTATATGTGTGTGTATTTTTTTACCTTTTAGCACATTTATGTAATTTTTTTTTACTTTCTCACTTAGTCCCACTGTGGGACATGAATATTTTTTACTTTGGTCTCATGTATTGCAGTACTCTTGAAATGCAATGCATGAAACCTTTCAGTGAGTCACTGACAGCCTGAGAGATCCTGCTTATGGATGGGTCTAACAGGCCACCGTACCCTGGGGTCATCACATGACCTCTGGGTACCATGATAACGATCCACACCTGCAATTTAAATAGCGGGGAGGCCAATCTTATCATATGAGGTCTTTTAACCCCTTTTTAGCCACTTAGATACCGCTGTCGCAATTGACAGCGGTATTTCAGGGGTTAATCAATCCCCCAATCAGCTTGAAAAACTGTTCAAGGCTGATACTGCAGGGTGTCAGCTGTCATGTACAGCTGTCATCTGTAAGAATTGGGCCCGTGGGCATTAGCGGCATTGAGGAATAAGGGCCCTTAATGACCACCGTTATGCGTATTGGCGGTAGTTAAGTGTTTGAGATCACAGACCATATCAAAGTTGAATGTGCTGGAAATCAAAGAGCAATGACTGAAGAATCCTTCTGCTATGGTCTCACTTTTTGTGGTGGATCCCCTAAGCCCAGGTCCATCTGGCACAAGGATCTCAAGCGCTGATGCAGCAGGCGGTTAAGGCACGTGGGAAACATCGACTAGAACTGGTAGAAGCTGCAGGCAGACAGGACACCTGAAAGCAGATATTGAGCACTTAGTAGAAGCACTGAAGGATGCAGGCAAATAGGACACCGGAAAGCAGCTACTAGAAGAATTGGCGGCAGCAGGCAGACAGGCAGAGCCGGTTTTAGTCAAAGTGGGGCCCCAAGGCAAAAGTTTAAAGTGGGGCCCCAAATGCTAACATATTGCACCATCACACAGAAATATTTTGTCTCTATTTACATGGGCTGAGTTCAGACCATTAAATGAGAGTGATCGGCAATGTTGGAATTGTTTGACATTGGTTTACCGTCCTCTTTACATCAGCTGAGGATGGTGGGCACAGAACGATCACTGGTAGATCAATCTGTCCACATACAGCATTATGCAATCAGCAGCACATCTGCAGTTTTCATCTGGCGATGTGCAACTATTTTTGTTCTGGCATAAACAATCCAATCACTAACTGAATAGGAAGCATTTTGCTAATTTAGTATAATGCAGCCCCGTAGAATATAATGCAGCCCCATAGTAGTATAATGCAGCACCCCCACAGAGTATAATGCAGTCCCTATAGTCCTCCAGTATTATGACCACCACATACTCACTGATTTAAAAATATAATAAATAAATTACTCAGCTCTCCTTGTTTCTTGCTGCAGTTCATCTTCTCACCTCAGCAGTTCCAACTGCCCGACACAGTGTAGTGCGCGATGAAGTGACATAATTGCACTCGCTGCATCAGAAGCAGAGGGGGATGATGAGAGAGGGAGCGTCACATGATGCCCTCTCCTCCATCATTGGTTTCAACTGTATTGGCATCTATGATCCTGATGCAGTTGAATGCACAATGCAGAGGGGGGTGCTAGCACTGGGCCCACTGACTCAAAGGCCCCATAGCGGCTATGTGGTCTACAGCTATAAGCATCACGCCACTCTCTGGGGGCCCCTGGGGTAGTGGGGGCCCTAGGCAGATGCCTAGTCAGCCTGTGCCTAATGCTGGTCTTGCAGACAGGACACAAGAAAACTAAGAGTCTTCATGCTAAGACACAGGTGTGTGTTTTGCTGAGCCTTATATAGGCCTATGCAGATAATCACATGGAAGCACAGTGGGCCACTTTCAAAACCCAGTTTGGGCAGTGACCATAGAAGAAGGTGTTAACACCCTGCCAAGCCGGGGCAGATGCGTAACACCTTTCATAATATTTAACATTTGTAGCAGACCATAAAATGTAAGCAACACCATTTTCTTCTCCAGATTATATCATGACAACTCTCCTAAAAATGCAATGTGAAGATGAACTACGGAAAGACAGCTCTGAAAGAAGCCATGACATTCACCATGACATATTACATACCTATATAGAGACACACAAGACAAAATCTACATATTCTATCACATGGTTTCCATTACAAGCGAGAACTTTATTTTGCATGTAATGTTTTTGTAAATGCATATCAAGATTACAGTGACAAGGAGCGAGAAAAGCGAACTGCAGCCCTTGCACTTGAGGTTGTGGGAATATTTACATTATGTCAACACGGTAGGCTGTACCTCCTTAGAGACACAGATGTAGAACTCGTAACATGAATTGAAATCTGGATTTTGAACTACCTCAGCCCTCTACGCAAGCCAATTTTTTCCCCATTTAGCCTCAGGCTTGCCATAAATTGTAGTCATGAGATATCTGTAACTGTTGAAAGAAACATACCTTGGAATCCTTATTCAAAAGGTCATTTTTTTCCTATTCTTTATGTTCTAACTTAAGTAGATTGAAACTGTCATCTGCTGTACAAGTAGGTTTGCTCTTAAATAAAAATATATAAATATTAAAAGTTTTAGTCAGGACATAAAACTTGTAATATTACATAACTGTAAACTAAAATGAAATATTACTTATATAATATTTTGATCATGGTTCCAAAAGTGTAGTCTACAATTAAACAGCTCTTTGAAGAGTTTTGTCTCAATTTAAAATCCCTTTTCAAACAACGCATTTGTCATCTTCCAACGAACGACTTAACCAGTCCATGCATTAACCAATTGTTCTTTATCTGATCGGTGAAGTTTCCAATGTAGCCCTATTACCATTTTATATTTGTCACGTTGGATGGTCCCTTCAACGTTACACCCAAATATGGTTGTAAAGAGTAATGATGTCTTGAATTTCTTTTCATAAATCAATAGCACACATGAAAATAAGAAATGTTGTAAAATATCTCATTAGAGAATCCAGCTTCTGTCTTCTCTTGGACTCATAATTCAGTCTCAAAATTCGCAAATTAGGGGCAAATTTTTTCTTTAGTGAATACAGATTTTCCCATTACTTAGGTAGATGACATTTGGTTCATACAGTTTTATGAAGAACTATAACTGTCGCTTCAGAAGATCTTGCAGCAGAATCTCTGTGTCTGCCTCTAGCACCAACTTCCTCCCTCTCTTCTTAGGCTAGGGTCACATTGCGTTAGGGCAGTCTGTCTAGCGCATAGCGCTACGGACTGCGCTAACGCAATGTCACAAAAGGGATCGCGTTAGCCGATCTCGCTAGCGCAGATCCCTAATCTGCGCTAGCGAGGAACGGACCGCGAACGCTGCAAGCAGCGTTTGCGGTCCGTCACTCAAATGACGGCACATCGCTAGCGCATGCCCAATGTGGGCGTGCGCTAGCGATGCGTTTGCCATTACAGGCAATGGCGGCGTTAACGGACTACGTTTCACCGCGTTATGCCGCGGTGTAACGTAGTCCGTTAAACGCGGTCACATAACGCAATGTGACCCTAGCCTTAGAATGTTAAAAGCACCAAATGACATCTCCCATCTCAGTAATCGCAAATTTTGTGTTCACTGAATACAGATTTCACCCATGGATTGAAAGTAAAATGTCTATCCAGGAAGTGAAAAAAAACAGTATTGTATCATTTTTATGTATACTATTAATTTATGAAATAATAATTAAAGCAACGGCTACTTTGTAAGAAACTTTGAAGTAAATATGTTAGTGTTTAAAGTGGATTTCTATTTTGAGGCAAATTCGATGACTCTAAAATAAACTTGTAATTTAGGAAAACTAATATGGATTCAGCAGCAGGGTGAGTCAGTGGTTAGCACTGTTGCTTTGCAGAGCTGGGGTCCTGGGTTCAAATCCTTCTCAGGACAACATTATTATTATTTATTGTTATAGCGCCATTTATTCCATGGCGCTTTACATGTGAGGAGGGGTATACATAATAAAAACAAGTACAATAATCTTAACCCCTTAATCCCATATGACGTACTATCCCGTCCAGGTGACCTGGGACTTAATTCCCATGGACGGGATAGTACGTCATATGCGATCGGCCGCGCTCACGGGGGGAGCGCGGCCGATCGCGGCCGGGTGTCAGCTGCCTATCGCAGCTGACATCCGGCACTATGTGCCAGGAGCGGTCACGGACCGCTCCCGGCACATTAACCCCCGGCACACCGCGATCAAAGATGATCGCGGTGTGCCGGCGGTGCAGGGAAGCATCGCGCAGGGAGGGGGCTCCCTGCGGGCTTCCCTGAGACGATCGGTACACGGTGATGTGCTCACCGTGTACCGAGCGTCTTCTCCCTGCAGTCCCCGGATCCAAAATGGCCGCCGGGCTGCATCCGGGTCCTGCAGGGAGCACTTCCGGGTCAGGATCAGGCTGCAGCTGCAGCTCTAATCCTGCCCGGCTGTATGTCAGATCACCGATCTGATAGAGTGCTGTGCACACTGTCAGATCGGTGATCTGTGATGTCCCCCCCTGGGACAAAGTGAAAAAGTAAAAAAAAAAATTTCCACACTTGTAAAAAAAAAAAAAAAAAAAAAATTCCTAAATAAAGCAGAAAAAAAAAAATATTATTCCCATAAATACATTTCTTTACATAAAAAAAAACAATAAAAGTACACATATTTAGTATCGCCGCGTCCGTAACGACCCGACCTATAAAACTGGCCCACTAGTTAACCCCTTCAGTGAACACCGTAAGAAAAAAAAAAAAAAAACGAGCCAAAAAACAACGCTTTATTATCATAACGCTGAACAAAGAGTGGAATAACACGCGATCAAAAAGACGGATATAAATAACCATGTTACCTCTGAAAACGTCATCTTGTCCCGCAAAAAACGAGCCGCCATATAGCATCATAACCAAAAAATTAAAAAAGTTATAGTCCTCTGAATAAAGCGATGCCAAAATAATTATTTTTTCTATAAAATAGCTTTTATCGTATAAAAGCGCCAAAACATAAAAAAAATGATATAAATGAGGTGTCGCTGTAATCGTACTGACCCGAACAATAAAACTGCTTCATCAATTTTACCAAACGCGGAACGGTATAAACGCCTCCCCCAAAAGAAATTCATGAATAGCTGGTTTTTGGTCATTCTGCCTCACAAAAAAATCGGAATAAAAAGCGATCAAAAACTGTCACGTGTCCGAAAATGTAACCGATAAAAACGTCAACTCGTCCCGCAAAAAACAAGACCTCACATGACTCTGTGGACCAAAATATGGAAAAATTATAGGTCTCAAAATGTGGAGACGCAAAAACTTTTTTGCTATAAAAAGCGTCTTTTAGTGTGTGACGGCTGCCAATCATAAAAATCCGCTAAAAAACTCGCTATAAAAGTAAATCAAACCCCCCTTCATCACCCCCTTAGTTAGGCTAGGTTCACATTGCGTTAATGGGTTAACGCTAACGGACAGCGTTGCACGGCGAAAATGTCACAATTAACGCCGTGCAACGGGTCCGTTAGCACAACCATTGACAGCAATGTGATTTTCAGGTGTAGCGCATCGCTAGAGCGTGCCATTTTCGGCTCGCGCTAGCAAGGTGCCATTCTTTTGTGGCGCGCCTCAGACGCTGCTTGCAGCGTCCGCGGCGCGCCCGAGGTCCGATCCCCGATCTTCCAGAGCGGGGACGTTAACGCGACCACTAAACACGACACCTAAAAAGACATTGTGTTAGCGCAATCCGCTAGTGCTAAACGGATTTCCCTAACGCAATGTGAACCTAGCCTTAGGGAAAAATAATAAAATAAAAAAAATGTATTTATTTCCATTTTCCGGTTAGGGTTAGGGTTAGGGCTAGGGTTGGGGCTAGGGTTAGGGTTTGGATTACATTTACGGTTGGGATTAGGGTTGGGATTAGAATTAGGGGTGTGTCTGGGTTAGGTGTGTGGTTAGGGTTACAGTTGGGATTAGGGTTAGTGGTGCGTTTGGATTAGGGTTTCATTTATAATTGGGGGGTTTCCACTGTTTAGACACATCAGGGGCTCTCCAAACGCGACATGGCGTCCGATCTCAATTCCAGCCAATTCTGCATTGAAAAAGTAAAACAGTGCTCCTTCACTTCCGAGCTCTCCCGTGCGCCCAAACAGGGGTTTACCCCAACATATGGGGTATCAGCGTACTCGAGACAAATTGGACAACAACTTTTTGGGTCCAAGTTCTCTTGTTATCCTTGGGAAAATAAAAATTTGGGGGGCTAAAAATCATTTTTGTGGGAAAAAAAAGGATTTTTATTTTCACGGCTCTGCGTTGTAAACTGTAGTGAAACACTTGGGGGTTCAAAGTTTTCACAACACATCTAGATAAGTTCCATGGGAGGTCTAGTTTCCAATATGGGGTCACTTGTGGGTGGTTTCTACTGTTTGGGTACATCAGGGGCTCTGCAAATGCAACGTGACGCCTGCAGACCAATCCATCTAAGTCTGCATTCCAAATGGCGCTCCTTCCCTTCCGAGCTCTGCCATGAGCCCAAACAGTGGTTCCCCCCCACATATGGGGTATCAGCGTACTCAGGACAAATTGAACAACAACTTTTGGGGTCCAATTTATTCTGTTACCCTTGTAAAAATACAAAGCTGGGGGCTAAAAAATCATTTTTGTGAAAAAAAAAAGAATTTTTATTTTCACGGGTCTGCGTTATAAACTGTAGTGAAACACTTAGGGGTTCAAAGTTCTCACAACACATCTAGATAAGTTCCATGGGAGGTCTAGTTTCTAATATGGGGTCACTTGTGGGGGGTTTGTACTGTTTGGGTACATCAGGGGCTCTGCAAATGCAACGTGACTCCTGCAGACCAATCCATCTAAGTCTGCATTCCAAATGGCGCTCCTTCCCTTCCGAGCTCTGCCATGCGCCCAAACAGTGGTTCCCCCCCACATATGGGGTATCAGCGTACTCAGGACAAATTGGACAACAACTTTTGGGGTCCAATTTATTATGTTACCCTTGTGAAAATACAAAACTGGGGGCTAAAAAATTTTTGCGAAAAAAAAATAAATTTATTTTAACGGCTCTGCGTTATAAACTGTAGTGAAACACTTGGGGGTTCAAAGCTCTCAAAACACATCTAGATAAGTTCCTTAGAGGGTCTAGTTTCCAAAATGGTGTCACTTGTGGGGTTTTTTAATGTTTAGGCACATCAGGGGCTCTCCAAACCAACATGGCGTCCCATCTTAATTCCAGTCAATTTTGCATTGAAAAGTCAAATGGCGCTCCTTCCCTTCCGAGCTCTGCTATGCACCCAAAAAGTGGTTTACCCCCACATATGGGGTATCGTCGCACTCAGGACAAATTGCACAACAATTTTTGTGGTCTAATTTCTTCTCTTACCCTTGGGAAAATAAAAAATTGGGGGCGAAAAGATCATTTTTGTGAAAAAATAAGATTTTTTATTTTTACGGCTCTGCATTATAAACTTCTGTGAAGCACTTGTTGGGTCAAAGTGCTCACCACACATCTAGATAAGTTCCTTAAGGGGTCTACTTTTCAAAATGGTGTCACTTGTGAGGGGTTCCAATGTTTAGGCACATCAGGGGCTCTCCAAACGCAACATGGCGTCCCATCTCAATTCCAGTCAATTTTGCATTGAAAAGTCAAATGGCGCTCCTTTCCTTCCGAGCTCTGCCATGCGCCCAAACAGTGGTTTACCCCCACATATGGGGTATCGTCGCACTCAGGACAAATTGCACAACAACTTTTGTGGTCTAATTTCTTCTCTTACCCTTGGGAAAATAAAAAATTGGTGGCGAAAAGATTATTTTTGTGAAAAAATATGATTTTTTATTTTTACGGCTCTGCATTATAAACTTCTGTGAAGCACTTGTTGGGTCAAAGTGCTCACCACACCTCTAGATAAGTTCCTTAAGGGGTCTACTTTCCAAAATGGTGTCACTTGTGGGGATTTCAATGTTTAGGCACATCAGGGGCTCTCCAAACGCAACATGGCATCCCATCTCAATTCCAGTCAATTTTGCATTGAAAAGTAAAATGGCGCTCCTTCCCTTCCGAGCTCTGCCATACGCCCAAACAATGGTTTACACCCATATACGGGGTATCAGCGTACTCAGGACAAATTGGCCAACAATTTTTGAGGTTCAATTTCTTCTCTTACTCTTGGGAAAATAAAAAATTGGGGGCGAAAAGATCATTTTTGTGAAAAAATATGATTTTTTATTTTTACGGCTCTGCATTATAAACTTCTGTGAAGCAATTGGTGGGTCAAAGTGGTCACCACACATCTAGATAAGTTCCTTAGGGTGTCTACTTTCCAAAATGGTGTCACTTGTGGGGGGTTTCAATGTTTAGGCACATCAGTGGCTCTCCAAACGCAACATGGTGTCCCATCTCAATTCCTGTCAATTTTGCATTTAAAAGTCAAATGGCGCTCCTTCCCTTCCGAGCTCTGCCATGCGCCCAAACAGTGGTTTACCCCCACATATGGGGTATCAGCGTACTCAGTACAGATTGTACAACAATGTTTGGCATCCATTTTATCCTGTTACCCTTGGTAAAATAAAACAAATTGGAGCTGAAATAAATTTTGTGTGAAAAAAAGTTAAATATTCATTTTTATTTAAACATTCCAAAAATTCCTGTGAAACCCCTGAAGGGTTAATAAACTTCTTGAATGTGGTTTTGAGCACCTTGAGGGGTGCAGTTTTTAGAATGGTGTCACACTTGGGTTTTCTATCATATAGACCCCTCAAAATGACATCAAATGAGATGTGGTCCCTAAAAAAAAATGGTGTTGTAAAAATGAGAAATTGCTGGTCAACTTTGAACCCTTATAACTCCCTAACAAAAAAAAATTTTGGTTCCAAAATTGTGCTGATGTAAAGGAGACATGTGGGAAATGTTACTTATTAAGTATTTTGCGTGACATATCTCTGTGATTTAAGGGCATAAAAATTTAAAGTTGGAAAATTGCGAAATTTTCAAAATTTTCGCCAAATTTCCGTTTTTTTCACAAATAAACGCAAGTTATATCGAATAAATGTTACTACTAAAATGAAGTACAATATGTCACGAGAAAACAATGTCAGAATCGCCAAGATCCGTTGAAGCGTTCCAGAGTTATAACCTCATAAAGGGACAGTGGTCAGAATTGTAAAAATTGGCCCGGTCATTAACGTGCAAACCACCCTCGGGGCTTAAGGGGTTAAACAATACAAGTCATAACTGGTACAGGAGGAGTGAGGACCCTGCCCGCGAAGGCTCACAATCTACAAGGGATGGGTGAGGATACAGTAGGCGAGGAACAACATCTGTTATCTCCGTGTTTTGTCCCACACTCCAAAGACATACTGATAGGGAATTTAGACTGTGAGCCCCAATGGGGACAGCGATGATGATGTCTGTAATGAGCTGTGGAATTGATGCTAAATAAGTGAACATATTAATGAGATTGATAATTCTTTTATATCATGTGGTTTGTATTAATGTCTTTTAAAATTACTTTATTTTTTATTATTTATTGACCTTTGTCTCGATATCCATCCTTGGTGGCTTGATGGATGAACAATTTGTAGCAGGATCAATCTTGTGTAAGCCTAGATAGGTCCACCAGGGTCTTCTCTGATGTTATCATGATTGTATCAGGCCATTCGCCCTGTTCATTCTTTTCTTCTGACCGTGATTTCTTTTTCTAAAGTGTCTCTATAATTATTTTATTTATATTTTTTCCTTTACTTTTGATTATTTTTTTTACGTATAAAATGTATAATAAAATGTCTTATTACTAGTGTTGAGCGATACCGTCCGATATTTGAAAGTATCGGTATCGGATGGTTTGAATGAGCGCGTTAATGACCTTCGATGACGTGGCGGCTTGTGATTGGTCGTGTGAGCGGTCACATGACCGCTCAGCGACCAATCACAAGCCGCGACGTCATCGAAAGTCCTTAACGCGCTCATTCTTAGGAACGGAAGCATGGCGGTTGCAGCGGTGACAACCAGGGCGCGTCCGAGGGTAAGTATATCAATATTTTTTATTTTTATTCTTTATTTTACACATGAATCTTAATCCCGATACCGATTCCCGATATCACAAAAATATCAGTACTCGGTATCGGAATTCCGATACTGCAAATATCGGCCGATACCCGATACTTGCGGTATCGGAATGCTCAACACTACTTATTACACCATTTTTTCATTTCTTCCACTATGGCTAAAGAATAAATTGTACTTTTCCATACTTTGCTGTACATTTCAGGTGTGGATTTTCACCAAAAATAAGCAAAAAATCCTCTATGTATAAATCTTTTTCAATTAGCAATATTCTTATCAGTTAGATTAATTACTTTCTTGGCCATTCATGACGTTATTTTCTGATGCTACCTTGATAAGACAGCATACCGTAACAATTCAAGTAACCACTAATCATTTCACTTGCATATAAAGCCATGTAATATGCTGAATGAACAGAGCGCTATGGAAGTTTAGAGCTTCTGAGATGTCAATGTTTTTACTAGCTGCTACATATACATAAATTTATCATATTTTTTGCTATCGTAATACAATTATTATTTAAAAAAAACTCTGACTGCCATTGAATTCATATTCAATTATATAAATATGATTGGTGTTAAAGGGAATCTGTCACCCCAAAAATCATATATGAGCTAAGCCCACCGGCATCAGGGGCTTATCTACAGCATTCTGTAATGCTGTAGATAAGCCCCCGATGTAACCTGATAGGTAAGAAAAACAGGTTATATTATACTCACCCAGGGGCGGTCCCGGTTCGTTTTGGGTTCGATGGGCGTCGCAGTCCGGCGCCTCCTATCTTCATATGATGACGTCCTCTTCTTGTCTTCCTGCCACTGCTCCGGCGCAGGCGTACTTTTTCTGCCCTGTTGAGGGCAGAGCAAAGTACTGCAGTGCGCAAGCGCTGGGGCTCTCTGACCTTTCACTGCAGTACTTTGCTCTGCCCTCAACAGGGCAGACAAAGTATGCCTGTGCCGGAGCCGCAGCAGGAAGCCAAGAAGAGGACATCATCATATGAAGATGGGAGGCACCGGACCCAGGCCGTGACGCCCATCGGACCGGACCGCAGCGGGACCGCCCCTGAGTGAGTATAATATAACCTGCTTTTCTTACCTTTCAGGTTACATCTGGGGCTTATCTACGGCATTACAGAATGCTGTAGATAAGTGTTATGATCAGGTGACCTTGGAGCAGCATGAAAACTTTCACTGGAGTAGGTGGTAACTATACTGACCGCAAACCCTGATCTTATCATTGCAACTAGAAGTAGCCGTAGGGTGTGCCTAACAAAACCTAGACACCTCGACACAGCCGGAGAACTAAATACCCCTAAAGATGGAAATAGGAATACTATCTTGCCTCAGAGCAGATCCCCAAAGGATAGGCAGCCCCCCACAAATAATGACTGTGAGTAGTAGAGGAGAAGACACACGCAGGCAGAAAACAGGAATAGCAAAAGAGGCCACTTCTAGCTAAATAGGAAAGGACAGGACAGGATACTAAGCGGTCAGTATTAAAATCCTTCCAAAAATATCCACTGCAGAAAATACAAAAAACTCCACCACCTAACTAAAGGTGTGGAGCGTATATCTGCAACTCCAGAGAATCCAACAAGACTGAGAAAACACTGACACAGTCTAAGCTGGACAAGAGAAAAACAAATGAATAGCACTGAAATATAAGCACACTGCATGTGTGCCACAGAGAAAGAAACAGACACTTATCTTTGCTGAACTGGCAGCTAAGCAGGAGAGACCAGGAGAGATCCAACACTTCCCAAGAAACATTGACAACTGGCCAGGACTAATGAGTCCTGCAAACCTAAATACCCCAGTCACAATTACAATCATCAGATACACCTGTCCCAGACTGCAGCCCATGGGATAACTGCATTACCATTTACAACCACCGGAGGAGCCCAAAAGCAGAATTCACAACAGATAAGCCCCTGATGCCGGTGGCCTTAGATCATATACGATTTTTGGGGTGACAGATTCCCTTTAAGCATGCCAATAACCATAAGATTTAACAAGACAGCTACTACACGTGATGATTGATAACATTCCCTTTTCATATTCAGCTAAAAGGGTTAATTATTGGAAGTATCAAAAGTTTGGTACTTTACATACTAAAACCAGCTCAATATAGACACTTCAATACCAAAACTGAATGACCAAGAAAGAAAAGTTATAGAATTATAGAAATCACAGGATGGATAGACATGCCAATGACATGCAAATGATGAAAAATGGAAATAAAATTTTCAAACAATTCGATTTATTCAGTATCAAGAATGAATGCCATGCACAGAAATTCTTGCATTTTCACACTTTAGCTGCTATGAATAAGGTCATTAAAGCACCACCCAAGCATTTTTTTATTACACCGCTAGGGTTGTGCTTTGAATGTAATTCTCCTGCCCCATGTCTGATACTAACCTGCCACCGCTTTCATCCTTTTCCAGTGTCGCTACTATTGGCAGTTCTAGGGTTTCGTGGAGCGGCGCAGAGGTCCCATTTCAATACAAGTCTATGAGGGCCTTGTTCTGTTTCTCATAGACTTGCACTGAGCTCTTGGCATAACCGGAGCGGTGCCGAAAAACGAGGAAAAAGCCGAAGTATATGACCAGGGGCGGGTAGTTTACTTTTAAAGTGCCACTTCAGCGATGAAAAACAAACACTGGAATGGTGCTTTAATGGTTGTCTGAGGAATGTTCTGGCACACTGAATGCATTTGGGCAAGCCATCCAAATATTAATGAGGAGGGAGATGGTCCAGACCAGTTGACTGCATTCTTTATTTCAATGGGTGGTGAGATGCCATCTGTACATATCCTAGAAAAAAAGAGAATAAGGTGGACAGAAATATCGGCTGCCAAATGTGAATCAAATCCTCTTTTAGTTAGAAACAGCAGGGGTCTCACATTTTAATTTCTACGACACTGGTTTATGGTGGACTGAATAAAACCCCAAATTCTTCACAGTTGTGTTTTGAGAATATATATATATATTGAGATCTCCTTAAGGTGACCAATATTGTTTTTTTAAACAATTCCACATGAATCCAGGAGAGTTTATAATACGAGCTAAAATACTACTATATGGTTACCATCATTAATAAAGCTGTTTTTTAAAAACATTTCAGAATAGACTTTCTGAAACGCAAAACACAAGTTCTGTGTCACTATATAGATAAGATAAATATAGATAAGAAAAAAATACACCTAACAAAGTTTGAATCAAGTGCACATGTTAACTGAGTCCTCTATAACGTTACACAATGTCCTGGCATCATTCCTGCTGACAAAATGATATTCATAAATAATAAACATGTGCACTGCCAGGCAATTGCAATATTTAACGAGTCTGTAAATCCATATGTTCTATTTGAAAGAACAAGCAAGAAAAAAAAATGTATATATAATTCACAGAATCCAATTTCTGACTCATCCATTCCAAACTCTAAACATTCTCCGTAACCTTTCGCAGCTAAAAAGAAAAAGAGATATCCTGTGATGATATTTGCACATATAGAAAACAGGTGCTGGACATATTGAGCTTCCCATGCAAAGTATACATTAATACCTTTGATTCATTAAAACTAATTTTCAGCAAAGCAAAGTAAATAGCCTCTATTATGTCTTTATCATCTCTTAACATCCTAACCCTTAGCATCAAGAAACGTCACTCTCTGACAGAGTAAGAAATGCATTTACATGGTTTAAACTCTTAAATTGTCTTTTTCAATTAATTTGCCATCATGGAACAGTCTGGAAGCCATTACTCAGTAACTCTTCATTGTAATTGCTTGCAGCTGAGCATCTATTCCTTGGTAACATAAGAATGAAAGAGAACTCAGTTGGTAACAAGTGCAATTGATTCCATTTAGAAATCCCTTGGTGCCGTGCCATGTTTGGCCTGCATAAGAGGAAACAAGAGGGGTTTTTTGGGGGCCAGGAAATGATTTGGCAGACATAAGATGGTTTGTATGTGCATTGCCTTCACTTTTCAGCTGGTCCTTGTTAAAACTGAGACTCTGGGGCTCCTGCTTTTTATGGTGTTTTTTGGTTCCAAATAAGCACAATACATTTTTTTTTTATTCACTTAAGTTTAATCAAATAGCAAATTGAAGTTTTCCTTCTACAAAACATACTACTATCCTTATTACTTACAGAAAAACGAAATTTACACAAAAAAACACCGTGTTGCAATATTTTAAAACATGATCTGGAAGAAGAGGTCAATTATGTTTTTATTTATAGTTTTCAAACACAATCATTATACTGACAATTAACTCTAAGAAGTAGGGTTGAGCGACCTTCACTTTTATAGGATCGGGTCGGGTTTCACGAAACCCGACTTTTGGAAAAGTCGGGTCGAGTGAAATCGGCCGATCCTATAAAAAAGTCGGGGTCGGGGTCGGCCGAAACTCGAAACCCAATGCAGTGCATTGGGTTTCCATGGTTCCCAGGGTCTGAAGGAGCGGAAACTCTCCTTCAGGCCCTGGGATCCATATTTAAGTGTAAAATATAGAATTAAAATAAAAAATATCCTTATACTTACCCTCTGACGCGCCCTGGTACTAACCGGGAACCTTCCTTCCTTAGAATCAGCCTTCCAGGACCTTCGGTGACGTCGCGGGTGACGTCGCGGCTTGTGATTGGCCGCGCGGCCGCCCATGTGACCGCTCGCGCGGCCAATCACAAGCCGCGACGTCACCCGCGACGTCACCGAAGGTCCTGGAAGGGCTGATTCTTAGGAAGGAAGGCTGTCGGAAGGAAGCAGGGCGCTTCCGAGGGTGAGTATATTCCTATTAGGTATATACTCACCCTCGGAAGCGCCCTGCTTCCTTCCGACTGCCTTCCTTCCTAAGAATCAGCCCTTCCAGGACCTTCGGTGACGTCGCGGGTGACGTCGCGGCTTGTGATTGGCCGCGCGAGCGGTCACATGGGCGGCCTCGCGGCCAATCACAAGCCGCGACGTCACCGCGACGTCACGGCAAGGTCCTAGAAGCGCGGATTCGAAGGAGGAAGGCTGCCGGTTAGTACCAGGGCGCGTCAGAGGGTAAGTATTGCAATATTTTTTATTTTTATTCTATATTTTACACTTTAATCTGAATTCCGATACCAACTCCCGATATCTTAAACATATCGGGAATCGGGATCGGAATTCCGATTCCAGATTCAAAAGATCGCCGACTTCATGGCCGACCCCCCACTGGGGTCGGGTCGGGTTTCATGAAACCCGACCTTGCCAAAAGTCGGCGACTTTTGAACAATTTCGACCCGTTTCGCTCAACCCTACTAAGGAGTTTTTGAAAATGTTCCCTTTAAATTTAATATTTCTTGAATTGTATTTCTTTAACCCCTTCCCGCCGCGGTCCTTTTTCGTTTTTGTGTTTTCGTTTTTCGCTCCCCTCATTCCCAGAGCCATAACTTTTTTATTTTTCCGTCAGTTTGGCCATGTGAGGGCTTATTTTTTTGCAGGACAAGTTGTACTTTTGAACGACACCATTGGTTTTACCATGTCTTGTACTAGAAAACGGGAAAAAAATTCCAAGTGCGGTGAAATTGCAAAAAAAAAGTGCAATCCCACACTTGTTTTTTGATTGGCTGTTTTGCTTGCTTCACTAAATGCTAAAACTGACCTGCCATTATGATTCTCCAGGTCATTACGAGTTCATAGACACCTAACATGTCTAGGTTATTTTTTATCTAAGTGGACAGAAAAAATTCAAAACTTTGCTAAAAAAGAAAAAAAAAGCGCCATTTTCCAATAACCGTAGCGTCTCCACTTTTCGTGATCTTGGATCGCGTGAAGGCTTATTTTTTGCGTGCCGAGCTGATGTTTTTAATGATACCACATTTGTGCAGATACGTTCTTTTGATCACCCGTTATTGCATTTTAATGCAATGTCGTGGCAGCCAAAAAAACGTAATTCTTGCGTTTCAATTTTTTTTTCTCGCTACGCCATTTAGCGAGCAGGTTAATCCTTTTTTTATTGATAGATCGGGCGATTCTGAAGGCAGCGATACCAAATATGCGTAGGTTTGATTTTTTTTAAATTGTTTTATTTTGGATGGTGCGAAAGGGGGGTGATTTAAACTTTTATATATTTTTTTATTTTTTTCATGTTTTTAAAAACATTTTTTTTACTTTTGCCATGCTTCAATAGCCTCCATGGGAGGCTAGAAGCTGACATAGCCTGATCGGCTCTGCTACATAGCAGCGATCATCAGTTCGCTATGAGGCTGAAATGCAGGCCTGCTATGAGCGCCGACCACAGGGGGCGCTCACAGCAGGCCTACATCAGTAACCATAGAGGTCTCAAGGACCTCTGTGGTTACCATCCTGACGCATCGCCGACCCCCGATCATGTGACGTGGTCGGCGATGAGGTCATTTCAGGCCGCGCGGCCGGAAGTGCCGGTTAAATGCCGCCATCAGCGTTTGACAGCGGCATTCAACAGGTTAATAGCAGCGAGTGAATCGCCATTTCACCCGCCGCTATTGCGCGCACATGTCAGCTGTACAAAACAGCTGATATGTCGCGACTTTGATGTGGGTTCACCGCCGGAGCCCACATCAAAGCAGGGGACCAGACATGCGCCGTACTAGTATGGGGCATGTCGGGAAGGGGTTAAGGAAATTAGTATTTTTACTCTAATTTTAATTTGAAAAGCGCTGCGGAATATGTTGGCGCTATATAAATAAAAATTATTATTATTATTAAATTATTATGTATGTATCAGCACTGAATGCAAAATTGCATGTGCTGCTTAGCAGATTCATGAATGTGACTCATAAAAATGGAGTAAACATATCAAGAAACTTTTAAGAAATGTATCATAGATGTAATTTTATTTTATTGTAAGTATATACAAGAATAATACACTTGTTTCTTTTCTTTTCTTTTTTTTTGTAGTTACTTATTATTTGTATTTTTTTAATAAGAAGGCTTATAGGAACATTTCAGTGTCATTCTACCTTATTAGAACCAATTATAGAAACCAAGGCAATACTCCAGACTTTCATACTATAATCATAAGTTAATCTGCAAAATTAAAAATATTCCTCCTTTTTGCATTGAAAAAAAAACAAGCCCTTCTAAACAATAAGGCTGCCGTCACACTAGCAGTATTTGGTCAGTATTTTACATCAGTATTTCTCAGCCAAAAACAGGAGTGGGTGATAAATGCAGAAGTGGAGCATATGTTTCTATTATACTTTTCCTCTATTTGTTCCACTCCTGGTTTTGGCTCCCAAATACTGATGTAAAATACTGACAAAATACTGCTAGTGTGACGGCAGCCTGAGGCCGGCCTCACACTAGCGAGTTTTACAGATGTATGAGAGGTGCAGAAAATACGGATAGCATACGGTACAATGATTCTCTATGCCCCAGCTCCTATCTGCCGTATTTTACTGATCCGTATTATACGGTCTTCTACGGCCGTAGAAAATCGCAGCATGCTGCATTTGTCACCGCATTGCGCAAAAAAAATACGCCAATGAAAGTCTATGGGGGTGAGAAAAATATGGATTACACACGGTAATTCAATTGCCGGCTTTTCCTATCTCCTTCACAAACCCGACATATGAGACATGGTTTACATACAGTAAACCATCTCATATCCCTTTTTTTTGCATATTCCACACTACTAATGTTAGTAGTGTGTATGTGCAAAATTTGGGCGCTCTATTAAATTAAAGGGTTAAATCGCGGAAAAAATTGGCGTGGGCTCCCGCGCAATTTTCTCCGCCAGAATGGTAAAGCCAGTGACTGGGGGCAGATATTAATAGCCTGTAGTTACCTCGAGTTGCGGTGATGCGCCCTCTGCTGGATGTCCTCATATGAACTCGAGCCTGGGAACTTTTCAGAATATTTTCCCCTTTTCTGGGGTGGCTGGGGGCAGCCAGGGGGGGGCAATAACCATGGACCCTCTCCGGCTATTAATATCTGCCACCAGTCACTGGCTTTACCATTCTGGCGGAGAAAATTGCGCGGGAGCCCACGCCAATTTTTTCCGCGATTTAACCCTTTAATTTAATAGCTAGAGCCCCGAAATTTTGCACATACACACTACTAACATTAGTAGTGTGGAATATGCAAAAAAAAAGGGATATGAGATGGTTTACTGTATGGAAACCATGTCTCATATCATGTCGGGTTTGAAAAGGAGATAGCAAAAGCCGGCAATTGAATTACCAGCTTTTCTGCTATCTAGCGCTGTATGAAATATTAATATATATACATATATGTGTCTCATTGACATATATAGACAGTATATATGTTTTAACGAATATTTGAGACCATGGATCCATTGTATGTCCGTTTTGCAAACCTGCGAGGAAATCTCTCAGTACGGATGCCATACGGATTACATACGGAGGATGACATGCGCAAAATACGCTGACACACCCTGCCTATGGATGACATATGATCACTATTTTGGGAACATTTCTGCGTATTACGGCCGTAAAAAACGGACCGTATTTTCATACACTGAGTGTGACGCAGGCCTAAGGGGTTAAGCAAATTTGCTGAATTTAATGTTGAGAAGATTTTCTTATCTGTATTCAACACTTCATCTTAAGTTCTAGAAGGTTTATTTGTGTACCTTGTTTGAAATAAATTTAGTTCTGCATCATGATTCAATGTATTTTGTTTCTTGTATTGCCATCCACCTGTTATTTTTGATTGAGGGATCAGGAGACTGAAGCAGCTTGACATGGCTACTTTTTTCAATGATCTTTTTGTATAGTAACTGCAAGTAAGTTTAAAATTATTTTTAATGTCCAGTTGTTCTTGTCTTTGGCCTAAATTTTTTTTTAACCATAAAATTTTTATTTTATTAAACATTTTAGAACAAAACAGGGTCTTACGAGCATTTAGTTTCTGTATAGAATGCATGAACAGTAAACGATATAAACAATATAGACGATATAAGGCCATCAATGACCTTAATTCTACAAAGACGTAAATGACAAAGACAAGACAATAAGGGGTAGAGGGAAGGGAGGAAAGAGAGAGGGGGAAAAAAAAAAAAAGGGAAAAACCTCAGTTAAATTGATTAATCAAATCCGAACTCAGTCGCACTACAGGTCGGATCCCGCTGCATAATAATCCCACGGGGACCATATAGCCTGGAAGCGCACCACCGAGTCATTTAGTAAGGCTGTAAGGTGTTCCATCCTTCTGACATCCATGATCCGTCCAAGGAGGATCTGAAGCGAAGGGGGACTCGGCTGTCTCCAAAGACGCGCAATCAGGCATCTGGCCGCCGTAAGGATATGTTGCAATAATCTATTGGAAAGTTTGCCCATACCCGGCGCCCCGTGACCCAGGAGAAGCACTAGCGGGTTTAGTTCTATGTCTGCATGCAATACCTTATCTATGAGGGACTTAACCTGACCCCAAAAGGGCACAATTTTTGGGCATGACCAAAATATGTGGACAAGAGACCCAGTGCTTCCCCCACATCTCCAACAGGAGGGAGGGATAGAGGGATTCAGTCCATGCAGAAACTCTGGAGTGTGATACCAGTGCATTAGTATCTTATAGATATTTTCTCTATAGAGAGTACACACTGATGATTTTGCGGCATTCCTCCAAATGACAGACCACTCTCGGGGAGAAATACGCCGCTCCAAGGTGGCCTCCCACTTGCGCATATATAGAAAAGATTCACCAGACCCATCCTGTGGATCCGATAAAATGTTGTAAATTTCTGAAATCAGACCCCTGGTGTTCACACCTCTCCTGCAAATTTTCTCGAAATCCGTGGGGATAGAAGCTCCCGCTTTACCATATAGGGAGTTAGCAAAATCTCTAATTTGTAGGTATTGAAAGAATTCCCTGTTGGAAATCGAGAAATGTTGCTTAAGATAATCAAAGGAGTGAATCTCCATGGTCTCCCCGTCTATAATGTCCGCAAATCTAAATAGGCCTGCTTTAAGCCAAGGGTGAACCATAGGAGATTCTAAACTGCCTGGGAGCTGTGGATGATAGATGAAGGACACCAGGGGGGAGCAAGGTGACATGAGGGCGAATCTCCGTGTGCAGGTGTTCCAAATGTCACAAGTGGACTGCATGGGGCCTAGAAGGGGTGGAAAGGACTTACATTGTGCTGGCGACCATAAAAGAGAGTTAGGGTGTATTGGGGCAAGCCATAATTTCTCTATTTCATTCCACCTGCTGTAGGCCCATAGGGACGTCCAGCAGGGGATTCTCCTCAGGTGTGTAGCCCAGTAGTATTTAAGAATATTTGGCACAGAAAGCCCTCCCCTGGTCTTATGAGCTGTAAGAACCTCCTTAGCCACTCTATGGCGCTTTTGTTGCCATATGAACCTAATAATAGCCGCCTGAAGGGACTTCAGTTCCGAGACCGGAACTCCAACTGGGAGGGTCTCAAAGGCGTAGATCAATCTGGGTAAAAGACTCATTTTTACCGCCGCTATCCGACCCATCCACGAGAGAGGAAGTGATTGCCATTTAGTTAGGCGGGCTTTTGATTCTTTAAAGAGGGAGGGGAAATTTAGTTTGTAGAGGGTCTCGTATGAGGACGTAATATTCACCCCCAAATATTTCACAGCATCCTGTTTCCACCTGAATTTAAAATTCAGGCGTAGATGGTCCCATACCTCAGGGGGGATGTTCAGCGGCATAGCCTCCGTTTTGCTGGAATTGATTTTATATCCAGATAGGTCCCCGTATCTCCTCAAAGCCCTCATGAGGTTCGGAAGGGACACGTGGAGATTAGTAAGCGTCAATAGAACATCATCCGCAAATAGTGCGATCTTAAAAGATTTACTCCCAACCATCACCCCAGAGATATTGGGGTCCCGTCGTATGGACGCTGCCAAGGGCTCTATGCAAAGGGCAAACAGAAGAGGCGACAAAGGGCACCCCTGCCTGGTGCCATTCGATATAGTGAATGGTTTAGATGTACAGAGAGGAAGTTTTATGGCCGCTGTAGGGTGGTTATATAGGGATCTCAGCGCGGACAAAAATCCCCCAGAAATGCCAAAGACCCGCATCGTACTAAAAAGGAATGGCCAGGAGAGGCGATCGAAAGCCTTCTCGGCGTCGAGGCTCAGTACTAATGTTTGCAATTTCTTTCGGTTCGAGATGTCCACCAAGTCAACAACCCTCCTAGTGTTATCACCCCCCTGACGGCATGGAATAAAGCCCACTTGGTCTTTATGAATAATCGAGGGTAGCCATTTATTAAGTCTGGAGGCCAGCAGCTTGGTGAACACCTTCAAATCCGAATTCAAAAGGGCTATTGGCCTATAGTTTGCACAGTCCAAGGGGTCCCTAGGCGGCTTTGGAAGGAGGATGAGGTGGGAATGTAGCATTGTGGACGGGATTGGGTCGCCTTGCAAGAAGGAGTTAAATACCGAGGTCATGTGAGGAAGAAGTGTTTTGGCAAATGTCTTATAGTAAAAATACGTCAGACCATCAGGGCCAGGTGATTTTCCCATGGGTAGGGACTCCAAAACCTCCTCTACCTCTTCGGGGGATACTGCGCTATTTAAAGATTCAATCACCTCACTAGGTAGTGAGGGGAGATCTAAGGTAGCAAGATAGTCTCCAATAGCCCCTGAACCCTGGGAACCATCAGCCGATGGGGGACCGAGATTGTACAATTTTTTGTAGAAATTATAAAAAATGTCATCTATGGCATCAGGGTGATAGTGCGTCACCCCTGCAGCGTCCCGTAAGGCCTGAGGACATGAAGCCGTGGAGCGTTCCTTCAGCTGGCGTGCCAGGAGGGTATGTGCCTTATTGCCCCTTTCATAGAATTTCTGTCTAGAGAAAGTTAGCAGCTTCTCCGCCCCCGCCACCGCCAGATCTTTTAATTTTTCCCTTAGTCTGACCACCTCTTTCAAAGCGGCCAGAGAGGGAGATTCAGCGAGTTTCCTCTCATGAAGCTTTAATTGAGAAGTCAAATGTGCCCTCTGGACCCCTGCGGATCTCTTGGCCCTGGCGCCCTCCCTAATACAATGGCCCCTCATCACCGCCTTATGTGCTTCCCACAGAACTCCCAGGGAGGAGACCGAGCCCGTATTGAGCTGGAAGAATTCCTCCAGTTGCTTATGCAGTGAGGCCCTAACTTCCGAGTCCTTGAGTAGAGATTCATTTAAGCACCAGTGGCCAAATCTAGGTCGTGAGTGGGTTCCCTCAAGTTCCATGATCACAGGAGCATGATCTGACCAAGTAATGGAGCCCAGTTCCACCCCCCCCAGCCTCTTAAGAATAGCAGAGTTTACAAAGAAGTAATCGATCCTGGTATGGGTCCGGTGTGGGTGCGAAAAGAAGGTGAAGGCCCTCTCTCCAGGGTGTGCCACCCTCCATGCGTCAAAGAGAGCCTCAGATCTTATAATCCTCCGGAAGCCCAAAGACAGCTTCTTTACAGAGTCAGAGGGCGGCAACCTCCCGAGAGAGAGCCTGTCAAATGTTTCAGAGAATGGAAGATTGAAATCCCCACCCACTATCGTTGCCGCGCGGGGAAGCCCCCCCACTAGTGAGAATACCCCCCTCAAAAAGCGAATCTGTCCCTCATTCGGGGCATAAATGTTAGCGAGAATATGAGGAGAGCCCCCCATCTGTGCCTCTAGGATCACGTAATGTCCCTTAGGGTCAGAGTGATTTCCAGTGACTTGTATGGGGCAGTTTTTTGCAATCAGGATTGCAATCCCCCCTTTTTTAGAATTCGTGCTTGCTAGGTATTGTTGGGGAAATAAGTGGGCGGCAAACTTAAATGAGCCTGTAGAGTCAAAGTGGGTCTCTTGGATAAAGGCCACATCTGCCCTAGTGGAGTGCAGCTCCTGTAACAGCAATTTCCTCTTGCGGGGAGAATTAAGACCCCGCACGTTAATAGATACAATACGTGTCATCTTAGTTGTATTGAGTGGAATGTAGTGCAGGTGTCGGGACTAGTGTTGAGCGATACCTTCCGATATCGGAAAGTATCGGTATCGGATAGGATCGGCCGATATTCAAAAAATATCGGATATCGCCGATACCGATACCCGATCCCAATGCAAGTCAATGGGACCAAAATATCGGAATTAAAATAAACCCTTTCTTGCCTTGTAGGTTCATTCTACATGAAGGAAAACAACTAAGAATAATGTAGGATGTATTGTGGGAGGTGGCGGAGACATTAAAGGCAATGAGGTTTAGCCCAATCAAATAGAATAGCATGTTTTTTTTTTTTTTAAGACGTTCGGAGTGAAAAAGATATTGAGTATGTAAATTTTTTTTTATTTTGTCAGATATTGATGTTTCACTATTCCACGCCCTTCCCCTTCTTTTTTTTTCTTTTTTTTTTTTACTTTTCCCACACTTTCATCTTCATCATCATCAGCATCTTTGACATCAACTTCTTCTTCACCTTATTCATCTTCTTCTTCATCTTCTACCTATTTTTTTTTTTTTATTACATTCTTCATATTCATTTTATTCAACTATTATTATTCTTCCTATTCTACATATTCTTTTTATTCCACTGTTATTATTCTTCCTATTCTACTTCTTCATCATATTCTCATTTGTGACAGGCATTCCCGTAGTTGTTATCTATAAAAGTTGGAAGATTACACCTTCCGTTCTGCCAGTCACAAAAGTTACATTTGTCCGCGTTCAGTTTGGCCTGCAGCATCAGGCTTTATCCAGGGGCACCACGAGGAGGAACGGACTCACCCCCATACACTGCTTAGTCTTCTTCTGCATATAATTTAGATAATATCTTTTGCTCTGATATTAAGTCTTATGCTTAATGTTCTTCTGCTCTTTGTTCTGCAGCCTCTTGTTCTTCTGCTTCTCGGTCTTCCATGTCGTCGTCTCCAGGGTCGTCGTCTCCAGTGTCGTCATCTCCGCCGTCGTCGTCTCAGCCGTCGTCGTCTCCGCCGTCGTCGTCGTCGTCATCGGGGTGGTCTTCCGGGTCGTCGTCGTCGTCATCGGGGTGGTCTTCCGGGTCGTCGACTTTAGGGTCTTCAACTTGGAAATGTAGCAGAAGGTACAAGAAGGCTGAGAAAATGCCAAGAACCAGCTGATGGAACTGGAACTCGGATGGCTACCCGAAGGTTCAAGAGCCTATGGAACTACCGAGGACCAGCTGACGTTACTGGAACCCGGTTACTAAGCAGGAGGTACCCGTGCTAAAAAGCACTACCAAGGACCGCCTGACGTTGGCGGAACTCGAATACCCAGAAGGAGGCACCTAAGCTAAAGGCTCTGCCAGGAACCAGCTGACGGTACTGGAACCAGGATGGGGAGCAGAAGGTACAAGAGAAAAAGACACTGCCGAGAACCAGCTGACGGTACTGGAACCCGGATGGGTAGCCGAAGGTCCAAGAGCCAATGGAACTACCGAGGACCAGCTGACGTTACTGGAACCCGGTTACTAAGCAGGAGGTACCCGTGCCCGAAAGCACTACCAAGGACCACCTGACGTTGGTGGAACTTGGATACCCAGAAGGAGGCACCTAAGCAAAAGGCTCTGCCCGGAACCAGCTGACGGTACTGGAACCAGGATGGGGAGCAGAAGGTACAAGAGCAAAAGACACTGCCGAGAACCAGCTGACGGTGCTGGAACCAGGTGGTGGACCCCAAGGCCCACAGGAGAGGAGAGAACAGCTAGGCCGCGAGGCAGCCGCAGTTACCGAACCCCAACAGTCCTACAGGGGGAGCTGGGCCTACTGGCACTACAGAACCAGCCTTGACTACCAGTTCACGCAGCCCACATAGGAAGCTCCTAAACTGGAGGCACGCTGGAGTTGGCAAACCCGACCGCACCACGACGGGGCAAGCATAGGCGTCTCAGTGAGCTTGACACAACCCGGAAACAGCTGACGGTGCTGAAACCAGGCTTGGCACGAGGGAGTACCTGTGACAAGAACACTGCCGAGAACCAGCTGGCGGTGCTGGAACCCAGATGCGTTGCCCCAGTGTGCAAGAGCCAATGGCACGACCGAGGACCAGCTGGCGGTGCTGGAACCCGGTTACTAAGCTGTAGGTGCCCGCGCTTAAAAGCACTACCAAGGACCGCCTGACGTTGGCGGAACTCGGATACCCAGGAGGAGGCACCTAAGCCAAAGGCTCGGCCTGGAACCAGCTGACGGTGCTGGAACCAGGTGGTGGACCCCAAGGCCCACAGGAGAGGAGAGAACAGCTAGGCCGCGAGGCAGCCGCAGTTACCGAACCCCAACAGTCCTACAGGGGGAGCTGGGCCTACTGGCACTACAGAACCAGCCTTGACTACCAGTTCACGCAGCCCACATAGGAAGCTCCTAAACTGGAGGCACCCTGGAGTTGGCTAACCCGACCGCACCACGACGGGGCAGGCATAGGCGTCTCAGTGAGCTTGACACAACCCGGAAACAGCTGACGGTGCTGAAACCAGGCTTGGCACGAGAGAGTACCTGTGACAAGAACACTGCCGAGAACCAGCTGGCGGTGCTGGAACCCAGATGCGTTGCCCCAGTGTGCAAGAGCCAATGGCACGACCGAGGACCAGCTGGCGGTGCTGGAACCCGGTTACTAAGCTGTAGGTGCCCGCGCTTAAAAGCACTACCAAGGACCGCCTGACGTTGGCGGAACTCGGATACCCAGGAGGAGGCACCTAAGCCAAAGGCTCGGCCTGGAACCAGCTGACGGTGCTGGAACCAGGTGGTGGACCCCAAGGCCCACAGGAGAGGAGAGAACAGCTAGGCCGCGAGGCAGCCGCAGTTACCGAACCCCAACAGTCCTACAGGGGGAGCTGGGCCTACTGGCACTACAGAACCAGCCTTGACTACCAGTTCACGCAGCCCACATAGGAAGCTCCTAAACTGGAGGCACCCTGGAGTTGGCTAACCCGACCGCACCACGACGGGGCAAGCATAGGCGTCTCAGTGAGCTTGACACAACCCGGAAACAGCTGACGGTGCTGAAACCAGGCTTGGCACGAGGGAGTACCTGTGACAAGAACACTGCCGAGAACCAGCTGGCGGTGCTGGAACCCAGATGCGTTGCCCCAGTGTGCAAGAGCCAATGGCACGACCGAGGACCAGCTGGCGGTGCTGGAACCCGGTTAATAAGCTGTAGGTGCCCGCGCTTAAAAGCACTACCAAGGACCGCCTGACGTTGGCGGAACTAGGATACCCAGGAGGAGGCACCTAAGCCAAAGGCTCGGCCTGGAACCAGCTGACGGTGCTGGAACCAGGTGGTGGACCCCAAGGCCCACAGGAGAGGAGAGAACAGCTAGGCCGCGAGGCAGCCGCAGTTACCGAACCCCAACAGTCCTACAGGGGGAGCTGGGCCTACTGGCACTACAGAACCAGCCTTGACTACCAGTTCACACAGCCCACATAGGAAGCTCCTAAACTGGAGGCACCCTGGAGTTGGCTAACCCGACTGCAACACGACGGGGCAAACATAGGCGTCTCAGCGAGTTTGACACACCCCGGAAACAGCTGACGGTGCTGAAACCAGGTTTGGCACGAGGGAGTACCTGTGACAAAAACACTGCCGAGAACCAGCTGGCGGTGCTGGAACCCAGATGCGTTGCCTATTAAAGATTGTCTTCCTAGAGCCCCAACTAGCGGTGTTGGAGCTAAGGGTAAGCAGGGGGAGCAGAGTGTAGGCTGAAGCCTGCACTGGAGGCAGCTTTGTGTCTGCGTTGCGTTTGCAGGACACTTTGCCGGCTACACAGTGGGGGAACAGCTGGCGTTGCTGAACCCCACTAACACAATGGCGTGTGTTTTTCTCTGTGCAGCTAGCACTTGCGGTCAAAAACTAGCGATGTTAGAGCCCGTGTTGAAGCAGGAGGAGGAGGAGAGGAGCAGAGTGTAGGCCGAAGCCTATTTGAACCAATTTCAAAGGAAACCTTTAACCCCCCCTCAGGTGTTACAAAGTACAAGAGACACACCTTGTGCAGTATTAATGCTGCACAAGTGAAAGGTTGCTCTATTAATTTGTCTACTTGCACACGCTGAATGAAAGACGTACACAATTTAGCCCATTCTACAGTCAAACTGTAGTGGATGCGTGACTTGGCTTTTTAAGGAGACGCAGCACAGGTGTCCCAAATAACGCCTTGGTGCTTGGCGCAGCTTCCTGAGCGTTGTTATTTGCTGTACAGGAGTCTGCGCTCTTGTGTTATCCCTTGGCAATGCCCTGTTAGAGCTGCCCGTCTTATGACCTCATTTCATGTTGGCCGGTGCGGTTAACGATGGCCATAAATCCCAGACCCACAGTGCCTTTTCATAAAGTCACACTGCGGTGCTGTGATTCGTGGCCTTGAGCAGTAAATATTTTGGCCGCTCACACACGTCCTTACACCTGCTTCAGACTGGGCGGCCTCTGCTGATCCCTTCTCGCATGCCGCGGCCATGAGGCTGCACAGTCTGAAGAAGGCGGAAGGAGATGAGTTAAGACAGGTGAAGATATGCACTGCTCGTGCCCATCAATCACACCCTCGCAGTCAAAATAAGACAACGAGGAGCATTGTTTCAGGCAGGGCGGACGCACAGGCGCAACAAGCCAACCAATGATGTCAGAAGACGGGAAGCGCTACCAAGGGGGGTGCTGTGTATCATTAGAAAGGAAAGTCACACCTCAGGGACAGTGGAATGGTCTCAATGAGACACATTTTGTACGTTTTGAGTTCCACGTGGGCAAGGACAAAAAGTCAGCCACCTTGTACAAATGCAGCAGTACTGCTGTACAAGGTGGCTGTTATACATAGAAACACCTGGGGGTGGGGGGCAGGCTCCCTTCAATTTCAGTTCATGTGCCTGCGTGGCGTTTGCAGGACACGTTGCCAGCTACACAGCAGGGGAACAGCTGGCGGTGCTGAACCCCACTAACACATTGGCTGGTGTTTTTCTCTGTGCAGCTAGCATGTCCGGGCAGAAACTGGCGTTGTTTGAGCCCAGGGTCAGCAGGAGGAGGAGAGGAGCAAAGTGTAGGCCGAAGCCTGCACTGGTGGCAGCTTTTGGTCGGTTGTGCCAGCGTGGCTTGTGCTGGACACGTTGCCGACTACACAGCAGGGGAACAGCTGGCGTTGCTGAACCCCACTAACACATTGACTGGTGTTTTTCTCTGTGCAGCAAGCAGTTCCGGGCAAAAACTAGCGGTGTTTGAGCCCAGGGTCAGCAGGAGGAGTAGAGGAGCAGAGTGTAGGCCGAAGCCTAGTTGAACCAATTTCAAAGGTTACCTTTAACCCCCCCTCAGGTGTTGCAAGGTACAAGAGCCACACCTTGAACAGCATTAATGATGCACAAGTCAAAGGTTGCTCTATTTAATTTTGCTCCTTGCACACGCTGAATTAAACACGTACACTATTTAGCCCATTATACTGTCAAACAGTAGTGGAGGCGTGACTACTAGTCTTTTTAAGGAGACGCAGCACAGGTGTACAAATTTACACCTAGGTGCTGTGCGCAGATTCCTTACCGTTGTTATTTGCAGTACAGGAAACTGCGCTCTTGTGTTATCCCTTGGCAATACCCTGTTAGTGCAGGCCGTCTCATGACCTCATTTCATGTTGGCCGGTGCGGTTAACGATGGCCATAAATCCCAGACCCACAGTGGCTTTTCCTAAAGTCACACTGCGGTGCTGGGATTCGTGGCCTTGTGCAGTAAATATGTTCGCCGCTCACACATGTCCTTACACCTGCTTCAGACTGGGCGGCCTCAGCTGATCCCTTATCGCATGCCGCGGCCATGAGGCCGCACAGTCAGAAGAAGGCGGAAGGAGGGGAGTGAAGACAGGGGAACATATGCACTGCTCGTGCCCATCAATCACACCCTCGCAGTCAAAATATATGAGACAACGGGGGGCGTTGTGTCGGGCAGGGGGGACGCACAGGCACAGCCAGCCAACCAATGATGTCAGGAGACGGGCAGCGCTAACAATGGGGGTGCTGCGTGTCATTAAAAAGGAAAGTCACACCTCAGGGACATTGTAATGGTCTGTAATGAGACACATTTTGTACTTGTTGAGTTCCACGTGTGCAAGGAGAAAAAGTCAGCCACCTTGTACAAATGCAGCAGTACTGCTGTACAAGGTGGCTGTTATACATAGAAACACCTGGGGGGTGGGGGGCAGGCTCCCTTCAATTTCAGTTCATGTGCCTGCGTGGCGTTTGCAGGACACGTTGCCAGCTACACAGCAGGGGAACAGCTGGCGGTGCTGAACCCCACTAACACATTGGCTGGTGTTTTTCTCTGTGCAGCTAGCATGTCCGGGCAGAAACTGGCATTGTTTGAGCCCAGGGTCAGCAGGAGGAGGAGAGGAGCAAAGTGTAGGCCGAAGCCTGCACTGGTGGCAGCTTTTGGTCAGTTGTGCCAGCGTGGCTTGTGCTGGACACGATGCCGGCTACACAGCAGGGGAACAGCTGGCGGTGCTGAACCCCACTAACACATTGGCTGGTGTTTTTCTCTGTGCAGCTAGCACTTCCGGGCAGAAACTGGCGGTGTTTGAGCCCAGGGTCAGCAGGAGGAGGAGAGGAGCAGAGTGTAGGCCGAAGCCTGCACTGGTGGCAGCTTTTGGTCAGTTGTGCCAGCGTGGCTTGTGCTGGACACGATGCCGACTACACAGCAGGGGAACAGCTGGCGGTGCTGAACCTCACTAACACATTGACTGGTGTTTTTCTCTGTGCAGCTAGCAGTTCCGGGCAAAAACTAGCGGTGTTTGAGCCCAGGGTCAGCAGGAGAGGAGCAGAGTGTAGGCCGAAGCCTAGTTGAACCAATTTCAAAGGTTACCTTTAACCCCCCTCAGGTGTTGCAAGGTACAAGAGCCACACCTTGTGCAGCATTAATGCTGCACAAGTAAAAGGTTGCTCTATTTGTTTTGCTCCTTGCACACGCTGACTAAAACACGTACACTATTTAGCCCATTATACTGTCAAACAGTTGTGGAGGCGTGACTTGTCTTTTTAAGGAGACGCAGCACAGGTGTCAAAATTTGCACCTAGGTACTGGGCGCAGATTCCTGAGCGTTGTTATTTGCTGTACAGGAGTCTGCGCTATTGTGATCCCTTGGCCATGCGCTGTGAGCGCTTCCTGTCTTCTGACCTCATTTCATGTCGGCCGTTGCGGTTAGCGATGGACATGAATCCCAGACCCACAGTGTGTTTTCAAAAAATCACACTGCGTGGCTGGGATTCGTGGCCTTGTGCAGTAAATAGGTTTGCCGCTTACACATGTCCTTACACCTGCTCCAGACTGGGCGGCCTCAGCTGATCCCTTATCGCCTACCACGGCCAGGAGGCCGCACAGTCTGAAGAAGGCGGAAGGAGATGAGTTAAGACAGGCGAACATATGCACTGCTCGTGCCCATAAACCACACCCTCGCTGACAAAATAAATATGACAACGAGGGGCGTTGTTTCTAGCAGGGCGGATGCACAGGCGCAGCCAGCTAACCATGATGACAAAAGACGGGAAACGCTACCAAGGGGGGTGCTGCGTATCATTAGAAAGGAAAGTCACACCTCAGGGACAGTGGAATGGTGTCAATGAGACACATTTTGTACGTGTTGAGTTTCACGTGGGCAAGGAGAAAAAGTCAGCCACCTTGTACAAATGCAGCAGTACTGCTGTACTAGGTGGCTGTTATACATAGAAACACCTGGGGGGGTGGGGCCAGGTTCCCTTTAATTTCAGTTCATGTGCCTGCGTGGCGTTTGCAGGTCACGTTGCCGGCTACACAGCAGGGGAACAGCTGGCGTTGCTGAACCCCACTAACACATTGGCTGGTGTTTTTCTCTGTGCAGCTAGCACTTCCGGGCAAAAACTAGCGGTGTTTGAGCCCAGGGTCAGCAGGGGGAGGAGAGGAGCAGAGTGTAGGCCGAAGCCTGCACTGGTGGCAGCTTTTGTTCTGTTGTGCCAGCGTGGCTTGTGCTGGACACGTTGCCGACTACACAGCAGGGGAACAGCTGGCGGTGCTGAACCCCACTGACACATCACCTAGTGTTTTTTCTGTGTAGACAACACTTCCAGGTGGCAACTGACAGTGTTGAAACCCAGGGAATCAAAGAGGAGCAGAGTGTAGGCCGAAGCCTGCAGTGGAGCAAGTTGAAAGGGAACCTTTAACCCCCCCCCAGGCATTTGTTGCTGAAAGAGCCATCTTGTACAGCAGTAATACTGCACATGGAAAATGGTGGCTCCGAAAATTATGCTCCTTGCAAACGCTGAAGTACACACTCATATAATGTGTCCCCTCACACCGTCAAACCATCCCGGAAGTGGGACTTTCCTTTGTAATGTGACACAGCACAGCCGTCATTCCAACCCCCTTGGTGCCGGGCGCCACCTCCTCAACGTTGTTTGGTTCTGTCACGGAGCCCGCGCTGTAATGTTATCCCTTGGCCATGCACAGTTAGCGGTGCCCGTCTTCTGACATCATGTAGGTGTCAGGCTGGCAGTGCCTGTGCGTCCAAGCTGCCCGAGATCCAACCTTGCAGTGTCATCTAATGTAGTCCCACTGCGGGCCAGGGATCCATGGGCATGCGCAGTGCATATCATCGCCTCTCACTCACCTCCTTCCTGCTTCTTCAGACTGTGCGGCGTCACGGCCGTGGCATGCTATTAGGGATCAGCTGACGCCGCCTAGTCTGAAGAAGCGTGAAGAAGGGGAGTGAGAGGCTAATATATGCACTGCGCATGGCAATGGATACCAGGCCCACTGTGGGATCACATTAGACGACACTGCGAGGTGTGATTTCGGGCAGCGTGGACGCACAGGCGCAGCCAGGACGACAACAAATGATGTCAGAGGACGGGCAGCGCAAACTGTGCATGGCCAAGGGATAACATAACAGCGCAGGGTCCATGACGGAATCAAACAACGCTAAGGAGGCAGCGCACGGTGCCAAGGGGGTAGCAATGACAGCTGTGCTGCGTCACATTACAAAGGAAAGTCCCACCTCCGGGACGGTTGGACGGTGTGAGGGGACACATTACATGAGTGTGTAGTTCAGCGTTTGCAAGGAGCATAATTTCAAGAGCGACCTTTCCCTTGTGCAGTATTAGTGCTGCACATGGTGGCTCTTTCAGTAACAAACGCCTGGGGGGGGGGGGACAGGTCCCCTTACATTTTAGTTGTGCCAGCGTGGCGGTCGCATGACACGTTGCTGGATACACAGCTGGGAATCAGCTGACGTTACTGAACCCCAATTACAGAGGAGCGACTGTTGACTGTGAACACAGCACTTCCAGGCACCAACTGGCGGTGTTAGAGCCCAGGGACAGCAGGAGGAGCAGATTGGAGGTATTGCCGCACACACAGCTGGGGATCAGCTGACGTTACTGAACCCCAATAACAGAGGAGCGACTGTTGACTGTGCACACAGCACTTCCAGGCACCAACTGGCGGTGTTAGAGCCCAGGGACAGCAGGAGGAGCAGATTGGAGGTATTGCCGCACACACAGCTGGGGATCAGCTGACGTTACTGAACCCCAATAACAGAGGAGCGACTGTTGACTGTGCACACAGCACTTCCAGGCACCAACTGGCGGTGTTAGAGCCCAGGGACAGCAGGAGGAGCAGATTGGAGGTATTGCCGCACACACAGCTGGGGATCAGCTGACGTTACTGAACCCCAATAACAGAGGAGCGACTGTTGACTGTGCACACAGCACTTCCAGGCACCAACTGGCGGTGTTAGAGCCCAGGGACAGCAGGAGGAGCAGATTGGAGGTATTGCCGCACACACAGCTGGGGATCAGCTGACGTTACTGAACCCCAATAACAGAGGAGCGACTGTTGACTGTGCACACAGCACTTCCAGGCACCAACTGGCGGTGTTAGAGCCCAGGGACAGCAGGAGGAGCAGAGGAACAGAGTGTAGGCCGAAGCCTGATTGGAGCAAGTTGAAAGGAAACCTTTAACCCCCCCCCCCAAGACGTTTGTAGCTGAAAGAGCCATCTTGTGCAGCACTAAGGATGCAAAAGGAAAAGGTTGCTCTTTTAATTATGCTCCTTGCAAACACCGAAGTAAACACTAAAAATGTGTCCCTTTATACCGTTAAACCGTTCCGGAGGTGCGAATTTCCTTCGTAATGGGACACAGCACAGCTGTCATTCCTATCCCCTTGATGCCGTGCGCTGCCTCCTCAGCGTTGTTTTAAGCTGTCACGGAGCCTGCGCTGTTCTGTTAGCCCTTGGCCATGCCCAATTAGCGCTGCCTGTCTTCTGACATAATTTGGTGTCAGGCTGTCAGTGCCTGTGCGTCCACGCTGCTCCAGATCCCACCTCGCAGTCTCATCTAACGTAATCCCACTGCGGGCCTTGGAACCATGGGCATGCACAGTGCATAACCTCGACTCTCACTCCCCTCCTTCCCTCTTCTTCAGACTGTGCGGTGTCACGGCCGTGGCATGCTAGGGATCAGCTGACGGCGCACAGTCTAAAGAAGGCGGAGGGAAATGAGCGAGAGCCCGAGGGGAAGATATGCACTGCGCATGCCCATGGATCCCAGGCCCGCAGTGTGACTCAATCAGAAGACACTGCGAGGTGGGATCTCAGGCAGCGCGGCCGCACAGGCGCAGCCAGCCTGATACCAACTTATGTCAGAAGACAGGCAGCGCAAATAGGGCATGCCCAAGGGATAACAGAACAGCGCAGGCTCCGTGACAGCCTAAAACAACGCTGAGGAGGCAGCGCATGGCACCAAGGGGGTAGGAATGACGGCTGTGCTGCGTCACATTACGAAGGAAAGTCCCAGCTCCGGGACGGTATAACGGTATCAGTGAACACATTTTATAAGTGTTAAGTTCTGCGTGTGCAAAGAGCTAAAAAAAAAGAGCTACCTTTTCCTTGTGCAGCATTACTGCTGCACAAGATGGCTCTTTCAGTAACAAACGACGAGGGGGGGGGGACAGGTTCCCTTACATTTAGGTTGTTGTGCCAGCGTGGCGGTCGCAGGACACATTGCCGGCTACACAGCTGGGGATCACCAATAACACTGGGTCGTATGTTTTTACTGTGCAGCCTGCACTTCTGAGCCGCAACTGGCGGTGTTGGAGCCCAGGAATAGCAGTTCAGGTGGTAGAAAGATGAACACAGCAGGAGACCTGGATGACACCCAATTACTTAATCAGGCAGAGGAGTGGCAAATTCCTGCGAGATCCAGGCCTGGTTCATTTTCAGGAAAGTAAGCCGGTCAACGTTATCGGAGGATAGTCGCATGCGACGGTCTGTTAGTACACCACCTGCGGCACTAAAGACACTTTCCGATAAGACACTAGCCGCAGGGCAAGCCAGCACCTCCAATGCATACTGGCTTAGCTCTGGCCATGTATCCAGCTTAGAGACCCAAAACTTGAACGGGGAAGAGCCGTCTGGGAGTACAGTAAGAGGGCAAGCCATGTAGTCTGTCACCATCTGACGGAACCGTTGCCTCCTGCTGACTGGAGCCGCCGGTGATGGTGTAGACATTTGGGGCGGGCACACAAAAGTGTGCCAGAGTTGTGCCATACTGGGCTTGCCTTGGGCAGAGGCACTGCTTCTGCTCCCTCTTTGGGCAGAGCCTCCCCCACTGCCTCGACGCACTGAGATGCTTTGTAAAGCACTAGCAGCACTCCTCTCAGTTGGACAGGAGAAGATGATGGAATTCACCAGTGTGTCGTGGTACTCCCGCAATTTACGCTCCCAGGTCAACGCAGGGATGAGGTTTTGGACGTTGTCCCGGTAGCGAGGATCGAGGAGGGTGAACACCCAATAATCAGGCATGTTGAGAATGTGGTCGATGCGGCGGTCGTTTCTCAGGCACTGCAGCATGAAATCCACCATGTGCTGCAGAGTGCCAACTGGCCCAGAAACGCTGTCCCCTGCTTGAGACATGATCTCTGCCCGCTCGTCATCACCCCACCCTCGCTGTACACACTGACCACTGGACAATTGTGTCGCTCCCTCCTCTGGACGGAGCTCTTCCTCCTCCATTGACTCCTCCTCATCCTCCTCACAAATTGGCCCCTGCGTACCCCTTTGTGAGGAACCACGTGGCGCTGACTCTCCAGAAGCTGATGGAAAAGGTGACTCCTCATCCTCCACCTCTTCCACCACATCATCCCTTAACCTTTGCAAAGTTTGCTGAAGCAGGCAGATAAGGGGGACAGTCATGCTGACTAGTGCATCATCTGCACTTGCCATCCGCGTGGAATAATCAAAAGGACGCAAAACCTGGCAGACGTCCTTCATAGTGGCCCACTCTGTGGTTGTGAAGTCTGATCGGCGCTGACTGCGACTTCTTTGCGCCTGATGCAGCTGGTACTCCATAACTGCTTGCTGCTGCTCACACAACCGCTCCAACATATGTAACGTGGAATTCCACCGGGTAGGTAGGTCACATATGATGCGGTGTTCCGGAAGGCGGAATCGGCGCTGCAGAGCAGCAATGCGGGATCTGGCCAAGCTGGAACGCCGCAAGTGAGCACACTCTAGGCGGACCTTGTGCAGCAGGGCATCAAGATCCGGATAGTCCCTCAGAAAACTCTGCACAACCAAATTGAGCACATGTGCCAGACATGGGATGTGAGTGAGGTTGCCAAGGGCCAAAGCTGCCACCAGATTTCGGCCATTGTCACACACTACCATGCCTGGCTGGAGATTCGCTGGCAGTAACCACACATCGCTCTCCTGCTTGATGGCATTCCAGAGCTCCTGCGCTGTGTGGCTTCGATGCCCCAATGAAACTAGTTTCAAGACGGCCTGCTGACGTTTGGCCACGGCTGTGCTCATGTCGGTCATAGGTAAACGTTCACGGGTCCATGTGGAGGTGGACTGTGACGGATCCTGCAGAGAGGAATCAGAGGAACTGGTGTAAGAGGAGGAGTCGATGCGTACAGACTGGATTCCTGCAATCCTTGGAGTGGGCAGGACACGTCCTGCGCCACTCGCACGATCTGTACCTGGCTCAACAACATTAACCCAATGGGCAGTGAGGGAAACATATCGCCCCTGTCCATGCTGACTGGTCCACGCATCGGTGGTGAGGTGGACCTTGCTACTGACGGCGTTCAGTAGCGCATGTTTTATGTTTGCCTCAACATGCCTGTGCAGGGCAGGGACAGCCTGCCTGCTGAAGTAAAAGCGGCTGGGCACCTTGTACTGTGGGACTGCCAATGCCATCAAGTCACGGAAGCTGTCAGTCTCCACCAGCCTGAACGAGAGCATTTCCAGGGACAACAGTTTGGCAATGCCTGCATTCAGAGCCTGTGCTCGGGGGTGGTTGGCCGAGAATGCCCGCCTTTTCTCCCATGCCTGGACTACCGATGGCTGTAGAGTAGACTGGGAGTGTGAGGATGACTGGGAAGGTGGTGCTGTGGGTGGAATTACACTAGGTCTCTGGACAACAGTGGAGGAAGAGGCAACACGAGATGAAGATGTGGTAGCTGCCGCTGTTGGTTGGCCTACGTCTCCACTGTGTTTCTGTAACTCCACCGCGTGCCTGTTCCGCAAATGTTTCCACATATTTGTGGTATTGAGGTTGCTGACACTTTTACCTCTTTTTACTTTCTGATGACACAGCTTGCATTTGACAAAACAAATGTCATCTGCAACTGTGTCAAAAAAGGACCAGGCAATGCAAGTCTTGGGAGCGCCCTTTTTGGCTTTGGAAAGAGACAGGCTCCTAACGGGTGCCAAAGTGGAGGCTACAGGCTCCGCAGTCTTCCCCCTCCCTCTCCCTCTTTGGCCCGTAAGGGGAAGCTCTTCCTCAGAGCTGCTCCCACCACCTTCCTGTTCCTCACGCCACGATGGGTCAAGGACCTCATCATCTCCACTACCCTCTGCCACCAACTGCTCCTCCTGGGTAGTCTCGGCAGCACAGTACGCATCAGAAAGCAGCACCTGAGTTTCATCATCAGATGCGTACTGCGCTGTGGTCACCGGAGGCACTGGCCCACCTGCCTCTTCAGAGTCAGAGAGATAAAGCTTTTGGGCATCACTGCACACTGCCTCTTCTTCCATTTCTCCAATGCTGCTTGGCTGGCCCCCTGTTTCCAAGCCAAGAGATTCAGAGAACAGAAGTAGAGACGGCTCCTGTCCTGGGCTCTCTGACTGCCTGGCCAATTTGGCAGGTGGTGAAGAGACAGATGGCTGCTCTCCAGTGCTCTGTGCCTGAGAGGATGTGGCACTAACTGAAGTCGATGCCGAGGCATTAGCTGCCATCCACCCGACAACGGCTTCAATTTGGTCTTCACGTAGCAGCGGTGCACGGCGCTCTCCGACAAAGCTGCGCATGAAGGGCTGTTCCCTGCTGAAACTGAGTGACGACGAGTCACCGGCGCCCGCAGCAGGCACAGAATCACCACGTCCTCTCCCTGCTCCTCTCCCTGCTCCGCGCCCACGCCCACGTGCCTTACTCCCTGCCCTCTTCATCTTGGTTGACAGATAAAGATAAGCAGAAAAGTACTAAGGCCTTAGTGTGCTTATTCCTGAAATGCTCCTCCTAACAGGTGTAAGAAACACTAATGTTGTAAATTGTGGACTAAACTTTATTATTTTTCAAATGTGGCCTACACAAGTGTTAAGTTGTGTTTGGTGAACTTAACTTTTTTTTTGGTGCAGATCGGGCTACAGAGCTAGTTGAAATCACACGGAGACCGTGTAGACAGCCGTAAACGGCGCTGCAAGGCCAAAAAACCCTCCTCTCGGTTATCCTATATAGTGTTTTTCCACTATTTAGCTGGATACGAGTGGAAAGACACTAATAGGAATTTTTTTTTTCAAATTTTAAACTGGCTGCACTATTTGAAAAAAAGGAAATTGTTTTTCAAGGTATGAGGCAGTAACGAACCCTGAGCTGAATCCAACCGGCTATGGCTGCACACAGACTACAGGGCGAGCTGGGCTCACACGGAGACCGTGCAGACAGCCGTAAACGGCGCTGCAAGGCCAAAAAACCCTCCTCTAGGTTATCCTATATAGTGTTTTTCCACTATTTAGCTGGATACGAGTGGAAAGACACTAATAGGAATTTTTGTTTTTCAAATTTTAAACAGGCTGCACTATTTGAAAAAAAGTAAAATTTTTCTCTAGGTATGAGCCAGTAACGAACCCTGAGCTGAATCCAACCGGCTATGGCTGCACACAGACTACAGGGCGAGCTGAGCTCACACGGAGACCGTGCAGACAGCCGCAAACGGCGCTGCAAGGCCAAAAAACCCTCCTCTAGGTTATCCTATATAGTGTTTTTCCACTATTTAGCTGGATACGAGTGGAAAGACACTAATAGGAATTTTTTTTTTTCAAATTTTAAACAGGCTGCACTATTTGAAAAAAAGTAAAATTTTTCTCAAGGTATGAGCCAGTAACGAACCCTGAGCTGAATCCAACCGGCTATGGCTGCACACAGACTACAGGGCGAGCTGGGCTCACACGGAGACTGTGCAGACAGCCGTAAACGGCGCTGCAAGGCCCAAAAACCCCCCTCTAGGTTATCCTATGTAGTGTTTTTCCACAATAGAGCTGGAGACTGGTGGAAAAACACTAATAGGAAATTTGAGAAAAAATGTGCAGCAGGCTGCACTAAGAGCAAAAAAGGACAACTGTGTGAGGCAGTGTGAACCCCCCCTGAGCTGAATACAACCGGGTATATGGCTGCACACAGACTACAGAGTGAGCTGCACACACACACAGAGACCTTGCAGAACGCTGTTAAAACAGCGCTGCAAGGCAAGAGCAAGGTGAACAGTGAAGAACACACAGCGTTTTGCTAAATTAGCCTTTGGAAAGGAAAATAAAGCAATTAGCTAGCTCGACTGGCCCTCAGTTAGAACACAGCGTCCTGTCCCTAACTGAAATCACAGCAGAGTGAGCGCAAAATGGCGGCAGCGTTTTTTATAGTGCAGAGTGACATCATTTCAGCAGCCAATCCAAGCCTTGCCAGTACTTACATGCCCACCATGCTAAACAGGATGTGCCCACACTTCCAATCATTCCTCATTGGCTGCTGCGTTCAGTTTGAATTCTGGGAACTTCCGATTCCGGTATCCGATACGCGGGAAGTATCGGAATTCGGTATCGGAATTCCGATACCGCAAATATCGGCCGATACCCGATACTTGCGGTATCGGAATGCTCAACACTAGTCGGGACCGTTACCTTTGAAGGTGTAGGTTAACATAGAGGTTATCTCAGCGCGGCTGGTCCACCAGATGAAGGCTGTCAAGGATCGAACCGAGGGTGAAAACGAAATTTGGATGGTTGGGTAGGATAAAAACAGCAGGGAAAAGGGAAGACATAGACACTCAGTTAGTAAATTACATATCCAAAAAGTGAAAAAACATAGAAGAACAATTGAGAACAATACCCGGGGTTTAATCCGGAGAGGGATCCCCTGAGGAAACCCACTCTTGGCTCGGAGGGCCAAAGTGGTAGAAATAGTAGGTCTCAATATCAATCCCAGGGAAGCCCTAGGATAGGTGGAAGTCTCCGAATCCGAGAGAGCCAGTCCATCACCAGCCAGCCGCCCCTCCAACGTGAAGAAAGGGGCAACTGAGAAGCAACCGAAGTGGCCCTGGTGGAGCCCCCGCCACCCGCCTTCCCGAGTGACCTGCTTCAATTGTTTCAGTAAATGATGCGGCTCCAGACACACAGGGGCAGCACTGTATCCATCCCTCGGCGGGGTTTGGATGTCCCATTTCCAGCGTCGCAGGCCAAAAAGCAGAGGGGCCAATCAGAAAGGGGGACTTAGGGAAAAAGAGAGTACGCGGCCCGTTCTAATCAAGCCTAAACTAAGAGTCAAGTCAACGGGCACGGGGGGAAGACGGGGCGCAGCCACCCCTCCCCCCACCTCCCCCACGCGCCCCGCGCCTTCCTCTCCCCATCTTGGTCCACACTGGCGGAGGGGGAGCCCCAGGGACATGCAGGACCCATGGCGGAATGTCAACCGCTGGGATCTCTAGGGTTGTACAGAAGGATGTCACATCAGCAGGGGTGCGCAGAGACGCAGACTTTCCATCCTTCCTGGCTGTCAGGGCAAATGGGAACCCCCATCTATATTTAATTTGGTGTTCCTGGAGTATTAACAACAGGGGCCTGAGGTGTCTCCGCTTCTGCAGGGTAATACGGGAGAGATCTGGAAAGAGCTGAACCTCTGTTCCCCGAAATGAGGGGATCTGGTTCCGGGTCCTGGCTTTGGACATGATCAATTCTTTAGTAGTAAAGTCGTGAACACAGCATATAATATCTCGGGGTTGAGTAGACATGTTCTTAGGCTGTAGCGCCCTATGTGCTCTGTCCAACTTAGTTATATTGGTTGAAGGTGCACCCAGAATGTTATTAAAGATGTCCTGCAGGATCAGATCAGGAGATTCAGAGTCCTCTACCTCAGGCACTCCTCTCACACGAATGTTGCATCTGCGTCCTCTATTGTCCAAATCCTCTAAGTGGGACTGCATTTCCTCCATCACTTTTTGTTGTGAGGACACTAGCTGGTGAATTTCTGTCATGTGTTTTCTTGTGGAGTCATGTTCCTCTTCCAGGGCTTCTATCCTCCCATTTAAGTGTTGTAAATCTTGTCTTACATTGGCTATTTCTGCCCTGCATATGTCTTTGACCTCACTGATAAGGATCTTAAAGTCCTCTTTAGATGGTAGGGATGCCAGAATAGACTGCCAGTCTTGGGAGGGAGGGGGAGGCCCCCTGAAGCTGCCAACAGGCTGTGAGTTAGGAGGATAGTTAACTGAAGAATGTGGATGATGAGAGGAGTAGTGTCCCTGATGGGGTTGGATATAGGCAGTGTCCTGTGTAATATTCCGTCCATGGGCCTCCTGATGTGAAAAGGAGCTGTTTGTTTGTGTGAGCTGATAAGACGGGTGTAGGAAGGGGGGCCCCACATCCCCCCTCCCCCTCACCTCGTGGCTGCTGTCAGCAGCGGTGCTGGTCTGGTCTCCATGAAGTTCAGCTCCTTCTGTGCACGGCTCTTCCCCCGATGTAGATGGGGAGATCTCCTCCTCCTCCCCGCAGCCATCTGCCTCCTGAATGCTGTCCTGATGCAGAGTGTCACGCCGGGAAACCCCCTCCTCACCGACCTGCCTCTGTAAAGATGGTGCCTGAGTATCTCCCTGGACCTGTTCAAGGCCCAGGAAGGTGTCCAGAGCTGTCCGCTGCGCTGGCTGGTCCACCGCTGGTTGCTGTGTGTTTCTAGGTTTCCTAGGCCCCATGCTGACTGTGGAACCCGGTGATGCAGGGTGATATTATGCTATTTATAGCTGGAAGATGGCAGGAGTTCCCTCACCACACGTCTGCTCAGCTCGGCATCCGGACACGCCCCGTCTTTGGCCTATATTTAGTAAAGTGTTTTCTATTGAATGTGTGCCTAATACATTTATCACATGTATGTGTATCCACACAATAAACCATAAATGTCAGGACCTGTATTTGCTCTATCTTGAAAATAGGTCTACTGCAAATGGAGAGGTTGCTGCACATGTGCGGCCCTGTTTGTTCACTTCTATTTAGGTTCGAAGTTGTGAGAGTAGCTGAGTGTGCTAGCTTTGTTATTTTCAGAGTTCCCACAGAAGTGAATAAAAGAGTTGTGTGTGCACAGCTTCCTGTTCATTGTGCAAAGTTGGATCCCCTTCCCCTTATATAGATGGAGGGAATGGTTCCCAAAGTATCAAAGTCATACATTTGTGGCTTAGCAAAAACGATCATAAGTTCTCTTTAAAACATGGGCTTAGCAAGGCCCACTGTCATGTAGGAGATTTGCAGGCCTTCCATCCATTAGTCAGTCTCCTGACCTTAATATCATTGAGCCACTCTGGGGAGTTCATGCTAGACAGCCCAGGAATTTACAGGAACTGGAGACTTTTTGCCAAGAAGAATGGGTATCTTTACCATCTGAGAAAATAAAGAACCTCATCCACAACTACCACAAAAGACTTCAAGCTATCATTGATGTTAGAGGGGCCAATACATGGTATTAAGAAATGGGGTATGTGAACATTTAATCAGGGTCATTTGGATGTTTTGGGTTGACATTATAATTTAAAAAGAGAAAACACAGTAGTTTGACAATAAATGGCTTCACCCAACCACTAACCATGAGGGGAGAAAAAGTTTTGGTGTTATCATTCTTATTCTCTTAAAAAAAAAAGGCCAAGAAAGCAAAAATTCTGCTGGGGTATGTAAACTTTTGAGCACAACTGGAACTTTAGCCAACAAATCACACTTATTTTGTCTATGTGAAGTATTCACTATAAAATCAAAATGGCTACCATCTTGTTGTTGTTAAAGAAACCTTTTCTGGAATATTAAGGGAAGTCTGTCATCCCCAGGGGATGTAGCTTCCATAAAAATCATACCAGGCTTATTCAGTGTAACTTAATATTTGCTGAAAAATCTATTGTTATTTAATATGCAGATGAGAGGGCTTCAGTGCACCTTTGGCGTGACCTATTTTGAGTAGCTTCAGTGAGAAGTGAGCGTTGAAGTGAGCAGACTGAAGCTTCTGGGTGCAGGGGCCCAGACAAGCAGGATGTTGACATCAGAATGCACCTGGCACCACATTGTGTGCTTATCTACATTGACACTTGGAGCACTCCGCAGTTGTCATCCAGTATCAGAGCACAAGAGCATTCACTCAAACTGATTTTAGACAACTTTCATTCTTAGCAATGGTGCACTGTCATTCAAAATAAGAGGTTGGATGTAATATGCAAATAGCAGGTGGTAACAGTGCACCAAGTGACAGGTGTTAAGGGTGCACCAAAGTGCTCTCATTTGAATAATAATTAAAGGTAGATTTTTCAATATTAAGTTAAACTTTCCTTAATAGGACAGGAATCTGTAAGCATGTGCAGTAGAAAGCTACCCCCTCCATTTAAGTATTGGAAAATATACCCCTATTGAGTATTTTAATTTAATACTAGAGATTCCAGTAAGAAGAGGCTTCTACCCTGTCTATCTGATCCAATACTGGAGATACCAGTGGTCTTAATGTAAAAAGAGGCTGCTCACACTGCTGTCCACCTTGTCTATCTGATCGAATACTGGAGACTATGGTGTTGGGGTAAAAAGAGGCTGTTCAAACTGCCATCTACCATGTCTATCTGATCTAATACTGGAGATACCAGAGGTGCTGAGGTAAGATGAGACTGCTCACACTGCTCTCCACCTTGTCTATCTGATCTAATACTGGGGATAATAATGATGTTGAGGTAAGAAGAGGCTGCTCACACTGCTTTTAACCCTGTCTATCTGATATAATATTGGAGATAACAATAGTGTTGAAGTAAGAAGAGGCTGCTCGCACTGCTGTCCATCCTGTCTTTCTAATCTAATAATGGAGATAACAGAAGCTGCTCTTTTTGATGATTTGTTAAGCATTTTTAGGTAGGTGTTGTAATTGTAACAAAAAAAAATTCTGGTGTCTTTGATTTTTTTTCACTTTACAGCATTTACCACATGGTTTAATTAATCTTAGATTTTTTATTGATGTGGCGATACCAATTACGGCATGTTTACTTTTTTTACTATTTTAAACTTGGTAAAAGGGGGTAATTAGAATTGTAATATTTTAAAATTTTGTAAAAACTTGTTTTTGCAATTTTTACTTTATTTTTTAGTCATTTCAACCTGTGATTGTCTAATCACTTACACTACATACTGCAAAGCCACAGTATGCACAGGAATACCAAGATGACAGTGATGGAGGGCAGCCATGATAACCCATTTCGTCTCTGTGATCGAATTACAGATGGCCAATTGGACCTCATCACATTCGCACTGGGAACTGCTCTAATTAAATTGTCAGAGATTGCTTTTAGAAACAGATATCAGTTATGTAATTTAGCAAGCATATACCACCTTGTGTGTCCCAACCTCACTTGCCACTGGTCCCAATGTATGTTTTTCCACTTTATTATTAATACTTTCTCTGAGACCTCTGCCTCTCTCTGAGACGAATCTCAAATGAGATGCTCATCACGCCTTATGGCAGAAGAAGCTCTTCAGTTACTGTAAAAATACAATCTGATACACTACGCATATAGAGATGTTTGAGTATCACTATGGATTGCCAATAGAAGCACTGCTGACAAGACAATCGGAATAAATGGCTTAAAATAAAATGCAAAGTGTCCTCACAATAGTGCTGATAGCCCTTATTCTCTCTGCAGCAACAATAACACATTCTTTCCCAAGTTGAAACTACTGTTCCAAGTGTAGCTCAGGCTCATTACAATCTGCAATATTCACATCTCTTTATCTTCAGCCAAAATGTGTCTAAAACCTTTATTTCAATTTAGCAGCATTGGGATTTCTGGATGGAGCACCTGTGAACTCCTGCTGTTCTCCTTTTCATTTTCCAAAAACTGACAAATCAAAGTTCTAATTAGTGAAAAACACAGACTCCTCGGGCTAGTCTTCCTAAAAGACAAAAAAACAATTAATAAGAAAAATCATCCATCCATATTTCTAAATCTACAGCCTGAAAGCAATCCACTGTTATACATTTTCCAAAACAGCCATATTTAAAGGAAACCGGATAGTATGATGAAGGTACTAAAGATGAACAAATTTATTCACGCAGCATTGTTACCATGTAATATTCATTGAGAGGGGAAATGGGATTGGTATAAATGGGGCTGGGGTAGCACAAAAAGGTTTGTTGGGCATAAGCTTGTACCTGAGCTCTATTTCTGGTTGGGTTTCCCAGGGCACTGCAGGACTGGACCAAGATAGCCAGGTGCACACAAGGATTCCGCAAATCAAAAAACTGTTAGGGCTGTGGGAAAGCACCTAAGTCTGTTGAAAGAAAGTGAGTAGCTAAGAAGATTCAAGGTTCCCATGTAACTGTAGCTTTTGAAAGTAAAGAGAGACATGGTCTGGGAAGCAAGATAGTTCCAAAAAAGAACCCTGCCATAGCATAACTACTGAACTATTGCTGTTAATATGCATACTATTAAAGAAGAGGCGTTATCACCAGGTCAAAAGTGACCAGTTTTTCCTCTTATTTTATTCCCACTACTCCCATGAGTTATCGGTTGTTTGTATTTTTATTTGCTTTTTTAAATCCAACATATGGTTCCAGAGATATGGACTTTATTATTTGGTGCCAATTTGTATAGTGTTTCCAAGAGAGTTTGACTCATAGGATTCTCTGGGGGTCTCTTTAGGCTGCTCTGCATAATTACTCTGTGAACTACGTACCATTGGTAATACCATAGATTTTAACAAGGATTAAAAGGCCCATATCTCTGGAACCATATGACACAGTGACAAGCAAAAGGGTAACCATGTTTTGAACTTTTGACTTTCAGGCTTGATAGCTTACCATCACCCACTGCTTTGGATGTGTGACTAACTACCATAATTTTATAGAAAATCATCTTGGCTATCTAAGGTATAAATTTGACTTGCAACTATTTAGCATATGATTAGCTTATGGCAGAGTGGCATGACATAAGCCTCTCCTCAGTGCAAGACATATGAAAACCCGCATAGAGTATGCTAAAAAAAAGCACATGAAGGACTCCCAGACTATGAGAAATAAGATTCTCTGGTCTGATGAGACAAAGATAGACCTTTTTGGTGATAATTCTAAGCAGTATGTGTGGAAAAAACAGCCACTGATCATCACCTGCCCAATACAATCCCAACAGTGAAACTTGGTGGTGACAGCATCATGCTATGGGGGTGTTTTTCAGTTGCAGGGACAGGAAGACTGTTGTCATTGAAGGAAACATGAATGTGGCCAAGCACAGAGATATCCTGGATGAAAACGTCTTTCAGAGTGCTCTGGACCTAAGACTTGGCCGAAGGTTCACCTTCCAACAAGACAATGACCCTAAGCACCCAGCTAAAATAAGAAAGGAGTGGCTTCAAAACAATTCTGTGACCATTTTTGACTGGCCCAGCCAGAGCCCTGACCGAAGCCCAAATGAGCATCTCTGGAGAGACCTGAAAATGGCTATCCACCAACGTTCACCATCTAACCTAACGGAACTGGAGAGGATCTGCAAGGAAGGATGGCAGAGGATCCCCAAATCCAGGTGTGAAAAACTTGTTGCATCATTCCCAAGAAAACTCATGGCTGTACTAGCTCAAAAGGGTGCTTCTACTCAATACTGAGCAAAGGGTCTGAATACTTATGACCATGTGATATTTCAGTTTTTCTTTTTTAATAAATTTGCATAAATTACTACATTTTTGTTGATTTTCAGTCAAGATGGGGTGCAGCGTGTACATTAGTGAGAAAAAAATGAACTTTTTTGAATTTACCAAATTGCTGCAATTAAACAAAGGGTGGAAATTTTAAAGGGGTATGAATACTTTACAAATCTACTGTAACACTCCAAAAAATTCACATTTTTCTGGATTCAATTTATCATCCATAGAGTATTATGTTGTTTGTGTAACATTTTGGTGCTATATAACACTCCAAAAAAAGGGTTGAAAAATTTTCTGGATACAATTAGTCATCCATAGAGTATTACAGTGCTTTGTGTTACATTTCGGTGGTATATAACACTCCCAAAAAGTGTTCAAATTTTTTTCTGGATTCAATTGATCATTAGGGTTGAGTGAAACGGGTCGAAAATTTTCAGAAGTCGCCGACTTTTGGCAAGGTCGGGTTTCATGAAACCCGACCTGACCCCTGTGTGGGGTCGGCCATGAAGTCGGCGATCTTTTGAATCTAGAATCGGAATTCCGATACCGATTCCCGATATGTTTAAGATATCGGGAATTGGTATCGGAATTCAGATTTAAGTGTAAAATAAAGAATTAAAATAAAAAATATCGCAATACTTACCCTCTGACGCGCCCTGGTACTAACCGGGAACCTTCCTTCCTTAGAATCAGCCTTCCAGGACCTTGCGGTGACGTCGCGGTGATGTCGCGGCTTGTGATTGGCCGCGCGGCCGCCCATGTGACCGCTCGCGCGACCAATCACAAGCCGCGACGTCACCGCGACGTCACCGAAGGTCCTGGAAGGGCTGATTCTTAGGAAGGAAGGCTGCCGGAAAGAAGCAGGGCGCGTCCGAGGGTGAGCATATACCTAATAGGAATATACTCACCCTCGGACGCGCCCTGCTTCTTTCCGGCAGCCTTCCTTACTAAGAATCAGCCCTTCCAGGACCTTCGTTGACGTCGCGGTGACGTCGCAGCTTGTGATTGGTCGCGCGAGCGGTCACATGGGCGGCCGCGCGGCCAATCACAAGCCGCGACGTCACCACGACGTCACCGCAATGTCCTGGAAGGCTGATTCTAAGGAAGGAAGGTTCCCGGTTAGTACCAGGGCGCGTCAGAGGGTAAGTATTGCAATATTTTTTATTTTAATTCTTTATTTTACACTAAAATATGGATCGCAGGGCCTGAAGGAGAGTTTCCGCTCCTTCAGACCCTGGGAACCATGGAAACCCAATGCACTGCATTGGGTTTAGAGTTTCGGCCGACCCCGACCCCGACTTTTTTATAGGATCGGCCGATTTCACTCGACTCGACTTTTGAAAAAGTCGGGTTTCGTGAAACCCGACCCGATCCTATAAAAGTAAAGGTCGCTCAACCCTATTGATCATCCATAGAGTATTACAAGCTTTGTGTAACATTTTGGTGCTTTATAACATTAAAAAAAAAGGTTGACATTTCTTTCTGTTACATTTTGGTGGTATATAAACCTGAAAAGAAAACATTCAATTTTTTTCTAGATTGAATTAGTAACCCATACAGTTTAGCATGTTTAGTGTGTGTCAAGTCAACAAAGATGGCAGAATCCCATGAGACTCCTGAGAGAGTGACCAAAAGAATATCGGAGCCAGACCAAGCTGGTGCGACTGCAGATGTGGCTGGTACCAGCCGCTTTCTCAGAACCACTAAAGCCCAAACCCAGGCTGCAGCCTTCACCACTGGGGATTCTTTTTGACTGTGGATGGGAGGGGCAGGATACAACAACTGGGGAGGGGACTATGGGGCCTAGGCTGGTCAGAAGAGAGAAGGAGGTGAGCCATGACCAGGGCTGGATATATGCTAGCAGACTCGCTAGCAGCAACTCTCTAGCAGCAAGGTACCGAGATTTGGCATCCCGGAGGGGGGGAGATCGTAGATGGGGGTCCATAAAAGAGTTTAGAACCCGTCATCACATCTTGTTCAACCAGCGGGCAGTAGAAACAGAGCACTTGCCTCAAAGGCTGCAAGAGCTGATGGCTGGAAACAGGGTCTCATTCCACAAAAAGGAGGGGCAACATCGCTGGTATTCGGTAGGTGTGATCCAAGAAGGAAGGGAACAGGATGAACCTTTCTTGATGAGGCAGTCATTAAGAAATGTGAAGGTGTCAAATGAGCCAATTTTCAGTGCAACAATGCCAAGCCACATGTTACTTGTGCTGCTGTAAACAGTTTACATGGCCTAAATGTGTTACCATGGCCTGCATCACCTATGGATTTGTCTCTCATCAAGCACATATCGGATGTCATTGATAGGGATGAGCAAACGTGCTCGGTGATACTCAAATATTATTTTAGTATCTGGGTGCTTGGATGTGCTTCGCATTCGACCAGCATTGGGTGGTGCTCGGATTTGAAGCACGAATAACGGCTGTGATGAAATGGAGAGGGTGTTATGGATCTGCAACACAGGACTAAGGTAGAAGGGGGAAAACTGACCCTGCACTATGACTAGACTGAAACCCTATGATGGAGTGGGCGACCCATTCCTAGCGAATAGACCCACCGACGATCCTAGGTTAATCTCAAGCAAAGACCTATAGATAAGGGGAAGGGGGTCCCTAAAAGAACTAAGGACTGGGTACAAAAACGGGTCACCTCCTAGTAGAAAACACAGAGAAGGCTGCAGAAGCCAATAGAAAAGAGAAACTAAGGCTAGCAGAATAAGAGGTACCAGTACTGCACAAATAACACACACAGTGCACAGCAAAGCACCAAGCTAGAGCTCAAGCAGATTAACACTGTTGTCCAGCAAGGACTGGGAGGCAGGTGCTGGTTAATAAAGATTGAAACAAACACCTGACACAAGACAAACCCAGCACCAGAGGAAAAAGACCAGCAGCCAGAACTCCACAAGAAAATGGCGGATAGTAACAAACTAAAGAGATTCTAACAGAGGGAACTGTGGCACCCCAGGAGTCTGGTTGCTACAGTGGCATTGCCTCCCTCACAGGGGTGATGTCATGCCTGGAAGCAAGAAGGAATCCCCTTAGCAAGTACTGGCATGCAACACTTTCCTGACTCCAGAACAGAAGGTGGAGCTCTAAACCCTGTTTCAGGGGAACTTCCCTATGAGTTATGGTCTGGAGGCGGAGTTAGTGGGAGTGTAGTCTGAGAGAGTGAAGGAAGAGGAGGCAAGTGAGGAGAGCCTGGGAGTGGAGCTGCTACTGAGATCACCCCAGTATGGAGCGCCAAGACCGGACACCGGAGTCCGTGGTTGTGTGGGAACTGCAGGCTCCACAGCCAAATCCAGAGGACAGGAGATTGCTGGTCTCCTGGCTCCAGCTGACACCTAAAGGCACAGCTGCATACCAGAGCCCGGAGTCACCACCAGGAAGTGACACCTGGAACAGGCTCAAGCTGCCTGCCATGTGGGTAGTGTTTCACAGACCAAGAGAGCAAGAGAGGGACTTGAGGAGAACTAAAAGTATCACGCACCACGGAATAGTGCAGTAGGAAGGCCTCCAACCCCACCTGGCTAGGTGGATCCTGCAATGCTTCCAGGCTGCCCGGACCTCTAAGATCACCTGTCACCAGTGCCAAAGACTGCACCTGCAATTCAAGGTAAAGACACTACAGTCCCTGTGTCCTCCAATCATTCCTGCACCCCAACGTCCACAACCCCTCATAGACTGTTCTGGTAGCCCTGGGGCCCCGCTCCACCTGTGGGGAGTCAAACTATCTCAGCTGCAGCACCACCGGCCCCAGCGGTCCCCTTAAGCAAGTCGGCCATCTCTAGCCGAACACCACAGGTGGCATCACAAATAATTCCCTCTTTCTATATAAACTTTATTCCTTTCCATCATCCATCCCCTTTAATTGCATGGCCAGGGCCATGGACCGGGTCACTGCTGTCATGACCGCCCCTTCAAGAACCCTGCGACCCGGTTCCAAGTACCCCACGGCTCTAGCTGGTGTGGCAGAGCCACACCTCACCACCCTGTCTGACATCCATGTTATGTCAGCGAGATCAATTGGTAAGGCCTCCCTACATGTACCAACATGACATTCTGCACCCCCTAGGGACATGTAAGGTCAGCTTGGTGCAGTTTTACACAGACCTACTCCTGTCCACATGGGCCCAGGGAGATACGGGGTGTGAGAGAAGGTGGCCCACACAGTCACTGACATGGCACCCCACTTGTCCACAATCCTGACAGGCTGAGAGGCCCCTTTCAATAGCCCCAGTGAAACAGAACCTTATCAGCCCAGTAGGACTGCCACCAGTTCCTTGTTTGATATACACCTGGTCCATTTTTAGTGTTATATCAGGCCAGAAACCAGCCCCCAGTAGCATTTGAAATTAGGCCAAAACCGGATGTGTGGGTTCATGGATTGAGATAAAAGAGCAGCCCAAGGTTAATTTATATATTTAATCGCCTTAAGGGCACACTAGACAATACACTATATATACACATGGGTTATACATATAGAATGGTCAGATATGCAAATACAATAGTGGTAGGACAACAGGTATAAATAGCACAAATAGTCAGTTACCATTTAGATAAAAGGCCTGGTTTGTAAGGGAGGGCTGCCACATGGGAGGCTATGGAGCCCTCTGGGTGTGACTTGTCTCCACATGATGTCTTTATGACCACCTAGAAAAAAAGCAAGGGGAAATGCTGCACATGCCTTTAACCCTATGGCTCACTCTCTCTCCAGCCCTCTGGGATGAACCTAAATCTCCTCCCCTTGAGTTTTGGAGATAATTCTCCCAAAACCTATGAAATATCATAACTCCTGTCTGGGCGGTACTAGGGCAGCGGTTCTGGTGCCAATGGATCAGACTTACCCTCATGCCTCCACACTTATTAACATGTCTATGGATCCTGTGATATTCATAATTCTACAACTTTTTTCTTGGTTTTGCAATTACAAATGTTGAGAAATGTCTATTTGATGTTAGAGCAGTTGTTTTTTTGCAAGGCTATGCCTACTTCTGTATACAAAGAGAAAAGAAGCCTTAAAAAATTCTTAAAACTTATTTAATTCACCTTAAAAAAGAGACCTCCTGCTTAGCAGTCCTCAAATGTATGTGCTACTCTGCAGCCTCACTTATATTTGACTGTTGCTTTTGTTAAGAGATAAACTTTTAAGTCATATCCAAGGCATAGTTTCATCAGCAAGACAAAACCTACAGTAAGTAGTGATACTGCACTAAATTATTTGTCATTAATTACTAGATCATCTCCACATACATACTTCCTCACATAGCAATTATATTTGATTTATTTAGATCGTTATGTGAGGGTAACGCAGGTCACTAAATAATATGTTCTGCCCACACACGTCTAGCTCAATAATAAATTCTCATATCTCGGGTATTATTTAGTAAAATGCCTGTAGGCCACGCTTAGTCACATTAAATTTATTAATGTAGATGCTACTGTGAATGTAAATCCCAGGCGTGAATGGGAGTTAAGGTAAATAGTAGCTGAAGTTCTTTATAAACTCAGATTGTAGCATAGATTATTTCTACTTCAGTTACCGTATTTTTCGGACTAAAAGACGCACTTTTTCCCCCCCAAAAAAGGGGGGAAAATGGGGGGTGCGTCTAATAGTCGCAATGCAGGCTTACCTAGGTGGCAGAGGTGCGGTGGCAGAGGTCCGGTGGCAGAGGTACGGTTGCAGGGGTGTGGCGGCAGAGGAGGCGCAGTAAGCAGGGTCCCTTTCCCCGGTATGGTGATGCAGCAGGCCCGGTATGCAGCAGAGCCGGGTGAATCCTCTTGTTATCGGTGGTGGCGGCCATTTTCCGGAGGCCGCGCGTGCGCAGATGGAGCGCTCTGCTTCCCGGGGCTTCAGGAAAATGGCCGCCGCGATCTCCATCTGCGCACGTGCGGCCTCCCGCGGCCATTTTCCTGAAGCCCCGGGAGCAGAGCGCTTCATCTGCACACGCGCGGCCTCAGGAAGATGGCCGCGCCCACCGATAACAAGAGGATTCACCCGGCTCTGCTGCATACCGGGCCTGCTGCATCACCATACCGGGGAAAGGGACCCCGCTTCCTGCGCCTCCTCTGCTGCCACACCCCCGCCACCGCACCTCTGCCACCGGACCTCTGCCACCGCACCTCTGCCACCTAGGTAAGCCTGCATGGTACGCCAGGGACCCCTCTCACGCCATACCTCTCACTGCACCTCCTGATCCCAGCACCTCCTGATCCCAGCACCTCCTGATCCCAGCACCTTCTCATCCCAGCACCTCCTGATCCCAGCACCTTCTCATCCCAGCACCTCCTGATCCCAGCACCTCCTGATCCCAGCATCACCCCACCTTGCCTCCTGTGACCCTGCTCTGCCACCGCCATAAGATACTGTAAATTCGGACAATAAGACGGACCCCCATGCTATAAAAAATCTTTTTTTCTGCAATTTTCACCCCAAATTTGGGGTGCGTCTTATGGTCCGGTGCGTCTTATAGTCCGAAAAATATTGTGCGGTGCACAATATGCAATTTATGGAAAACAGAGGAAAAAATATATTTTATTAACTGGAACAGTTTTTGTTCAATTAGCAGCTTGTAGAAAATTATTTTTTATGTCAATTTTTGGGTCAATAAATAGAGATAATATCAGTGCTAAAGATAGGAATTGCTGGTGTAGCATGTGCCTCAAGTTCTGGGTGCCAGAAGGCACTCTGGAAATGCAAGACCAGAACAACAAACTGAATCTTCACCCCAAGCAAAGGAAAATGTAGCTACAACTCTAAAAACATCTCATATCTATTAAGGGATGGGGTACTTCTCCCATCAAGAAGTCTTTTATTTAAAGGTATTGTCTCAGATGTACTGTAAATACTTATTACCTATTCAGGATATGTCATCATCATGAGATCATTGAATGTCTGAAACTGCTCACTAACCAGCTGATATCTGCCTCAGTATTAAGCAGATGTAAGCAATGTATGGATCGCAGCTGTCACAATTTGACCAAGTTGTAAATGACAGCTCATCCACTCTATAGGATAGGGGTGTTGTGAGCTGTCAGTATTTGGAGTGATAGCCCAATTGCCCAATCTTAGTCAGGAGTGTGCTGGGTTGTCATTATTGTGATCGACAACCCAGCTGCCCAATCTGGCTGGGCCTGCAGGGTCTCCAGGTGTCAACCGCTGTGGGTGATTACCTGGCTATTTAGCTGGCCTTCAGACTTTGTCAGTTGTAGCTTTTAGCTCAGTGGTGTGCTGCTCTGTATTTTGATATTTTGAGTTTTTTGTTGGACTTTGGATTAGCCTTTTGAATACCCGCTTGTATTACCTCTTTTGCCTTGACGCACTCTGACCTTGGTTTCCAGACCACTCTCTTTGCCTTTGACTATCTGTTTGTATTATGCCTTTGTTTATGATGTATCCACCTGGCATTTAACCTTGGACTCTTTACTTGCCCGTAAAAAGTGCCTCACCATCACAGCAGCATTGCAGATCCACTGCCAAACTCTGTAGTTAATATCCCATTCAAGTGATAATAATAATTATCATTTATAGTGCCTTGAAAAAATATTCATAAACCGTGAACTTTTCCACATGTTTTCACATCACATCCACAAACTTAAATGTATTTTATTGGGATTTTATGTGATATACGAAGTATCAAGTATTTGTGAACTGTAAAGGAAATGATACATAGTTTTCTAACTATTTAAAAAAATATAAATCTAAAAATTATGAATTGCATTTGTATTCAGTCCCCCTATAGTCTGATACCCCTAAATAAAATCCTGAGTGACCAATGGCCTCTAGAAGTCACATAGCTAGTACATTGAGTCCACCTATGTGTCATTTATTCTGAGTTTAGCTACAGCTGCTCTGTGAAGGTCTCAGAGGTTTATATGAGAACATTAGGGTCAAACAGCATCATGAAAATCAGGTTAGGTTATGTATGAGTATCAGTATGGCACAACTGCAAACCTACCAAGACATTGCTGTCCAATTCATCTGACATCCCAAGCAAGGAAAGCACCAATTAGAGAAGTCTGTTTTCACCTTCATGACCAGGCAAAATTTTACAATTCTGACCAGTGCCATTTTATGTGATAATAAATCTAAAAAGCTTCAACAGATCCCATTGATTCTAAGGATGTTTTTTCGTGACTAATTGTACTTCATGATAGTGGTACATTTTTTTCGATATGACTTGTGCTTATTTCTGAAAAAATTAGAAAGATATGTTACACAAAATAGTTAATAAATAACATTTCCCACATGTCTAGTTTACAGCACAATTTTTATCAGCACAATTTTTGAAGCATTATTTTTTACTGCTAGGAAGTTAGAAGGGTTAAATTTTGACCAGTGATTTCTCATTTTTTCATCAAAATTTACAAAAACATTTTTGTAGCGAACACATCACATATGAAGTGACTTAGGGGGCCTTTGTGACAGAAAATAAAAAGTGACACCATTCTAAAAACTGCACTCCTCAAGGTGCTCAAAACTACTTTCAAGAAGTTTATTAACCTTTCAGATGCTTCACAGGAAGTGAAGCAATGTGGAAAGAAAAAATGAACATTTAACTTTTTTTGAAAAAATATAAATTTAGACCCATTTTTTAATTTTCATAAGTGCAACAGGAGAAAATGGACCCAAATGAATTTTGTACAATTTTTCCTGAGTACGCTGATACCCCATATGTCGAGGTAACCTACTGTTTGGGAGAACGACAGGGCTCAGAAGAGAAGGAGCACCATTTAACTTTCTGAATGCAAAATTGCCTGAAATCGAGAGCAAATGCCATGTCGCGTTTGGAGAGCCTCTAATGTGTCTAAATATTGGAAACTACCCACGAGTGACCTCATTTTGGAAACTAGACCCTTTAAGGAACTTATCTAGATGTGTTTGAGCACCATGAACCCCCAAGTGCTTTACATAAATGTATAATGTTGAGCTGTGAAAATCAAACATTAATTTTCTTCCACAAAAATATTCTTTTAGTCACAATTTTTTGTATTTTCACAAGGTTAACAGGAGAAAATGGACCACAAAAAATGTTGTGCAATTTCTCATAATTATGTCAATACCCATATGTGGGGAAAATCTACTGTTTTGGCAATAGCAGGGCTTGGAATGAAAGGAGCACCGTTCGATGAACGCAAAATTGTCTAGAATTGAGAGCGGACGCCATGTCATATTTGGAGAGCCCCTGATGTGCCTAAACAGTGTAAACTCCCCACATGTGACCTCATTTTGGAAACTAGACATCTCAAGGATCTTATCTAGATGTGTGGTGAGCATCTTGAACCGCAAGGTGCTTCATAGAAATTTATAACGTAGGGTTGGGTGAACTCGAACTGTAAAGTACTGAACACCTAGTGTCCGTGCATGGACCCCAAATATGGATTTTTCCCTTAAGTTTGTGTTACTGATCGGATTCGGCAGCACAAACATCTGGTATTTATCATGCTGCCATGTGTGTAACAGCATGAGAAACACCGTCTCTGATTGGTGGTAAGTTCATTACCGCTGGTCAGAGTACTGTTGTTCCCACTCTGTCATACAGATGACAGCATGTGAGCCAGCAGCTGTGTTACTGGTGGTAAAAAGGTTACAGACGGTCACAGGCGTAGGCTGATGAGAGTACTACTCCCATCATCATACGCCCGGTCTCGCTAATAACAGTGAGAGCATGTCTACGATAATGAGAGTATTCATCAGTCACCGCCTGTGCAATAAATGCATAAATAAATAAAATACAAAAATGGCTTGGGTTCCCCTATATTTTTTCTAAACAAAGCAGGCTGCAGCCCTCAGCTGTCAGCGTTATCTTTGCTGGTTATCAAAAATAAAAAAATAAAAAAATGGAGTAGTGTCCCTTCCATTTTTGACAACCAGCCAAGCTAAAGCAGCCATGTAGGAATGCTAAACATGCCTTTCGAGGTGGTGGCAGTGCCTTATGTTCACTGAGCCGCCACTGTCAGGTGGGAAAGCCATTAGTAGTTTCTGTACAAGCGTCTGCTTGCTGTGACACATGTTTAGATCCTGCTCCAGTGACAGAAGCAATGATGGTACATTGTTCTTGTAGAGGGGATCCAGCAGGGTGGCCACCCAATAATCAATGCAGTGCAACACAACACAAACATCCAGTCATTGATGGTGAAATGTGGTTGTTCTTCAGAGTGATTCATTTTTTCGTGCTACAGCTGAAAGTCTGCAATTGCCTGTTGCTGTTCACACAGCCTCTAAAGAATATGCTGGGTGGAATTCCACCTTCTTGGTACATTACATATCAGGTGGTGAGCAGTAAGTGAGAAGTGATACTGCAACGCAGACAAGTGAGCAGCACCCGGGTGAGATCACCAAAAGTGTGCACACACTGCCTGCACTTTCACTTGCAGATTGGACATATTTGGTCTTTTTTTGAGAAAACTCTGCACAACCAAATTGAGAACATGCACCAGACAAAAAAAAGGGGAAGTAAATCTCCAGCGTGAAACTTGGATAAAAGTTCAATTAGACAAATCCATTAAAATCCTTGTTTCATAGTGGTACAGCAAATGATGGAGAACATGATACGACCAACGCGTTTCGACCTGGCATGGTATATGGTCAGAGCAACAAAACATATGTAGAAAAAATTAAACACGCAACAGGTCCAGCAATTAGAATCAAGCAAAAAAAAAAAAAAAACGGTGCACTAATTAAAAGTCCCAACATTGGAACACATGCAATTGACATACAATGATTCACAGAAAAACGCAGTAATAGCATTAAGGCTACTACAGATACAGATCAAATTAACAATAGATATATATATATATATATATATATATATTACCATTGAAGTTTATGCAAAGGATAATAAGAAAAGAAAAAAAAAAAAAAGAAGGGAAAAAAAACAAAAAAAACCCCCAAAACATTAATTTAATCGTATTGTAAAATCAAATCTTACCGTTTATTCAGACCCAATGGGGTTCTAGTCTGCAATTTAAAAATCCAGAAGGATTCACGGTTCAATACCTTACGTCTGAAATCCCCACCTCGACTCAGTTTAAAGGGACTCTGTCACCTGAATTTGGAGGGAACAATTTTCAGCCATAGGGGCGGGGTTTTCGGGTGTTTGATTCACCCTTTCCTTACTCGCTTGCTGCATGCTGGCTGCAATATTGGTTTGAAGTTCATTCTCTGTCCTCCGTAGTCTGCAATGATAAGATACCGCAGAAATGTTATGAGCATTAGCATTAGACACATCCGACAAATGTTTGTGTATTTTTCTTTTTAAAAGGTCCTATTGTACAGCCAACATATTGGAGTCTGCAGTCTGTGCATTCAATCAAATAAATAAGACCTTCCGTGTTACAATTCATATATGTATTAGGCCGGCGTCACACTAGGCGCATGAAAATACGGTCCATTTTTTACAGCGGTAATACGCAGAAATGTTCCCAAAATAGTGATCCGTATGTCATCCGTAGGCAGGGTGTTTCAGCATATTTTGCGCATGTCATCCTCCGTATGTAATCCGTATGGCATCCAAAGAGCGAGATTTTCTCGCCGGCTTGCAAAACGGACATACAATGGATCCATGGGCTCAAATATTCGTTAAAACATATATACAGTCTATATATATACACATATATACATATATACATATACACATACAGTTAGGGCCAGAAATATTTGGACAGTGACACAAGTTTTGTTATTTTAGCTGTTTACAAAAACATGTTCAGAAATACAATTATATATATAATATGGGCTGAAAGTGCACACTCCCAGCTGCAATATGATAGTTTCCACATCTAAATCGGAGAAAGGGTTTAGGAATCATAGCTCTGTAATGCATAGCGTCCTCTTTTTCAAGGGACCAAAAGTAATTGGACAATGGACTCTAAGGGCTGCAATTAACTCTGAAGGCGTCTCCCTCATTAACCTGTAATCAATGAAGTAGTTAAAAGGTCAGGGGTGGATTCCAGGTGTGTGGTTTTGCATTTGGAAGCTGTTGCTGTGAGCAGACAACATGCGGTCAAAGGAACTCTCAATTGAGGTGAAGCAGAACATCCTGAGGCTGAAAAAAAAGAAAAAATCCATCAGAGAGATAGCAGACATGCTTGGAGTAGCAAAATCAACAGTTGGGTACATTCTGAGAAAGAAGGAATTGACTGGTGAGCTTGGGAACTCAAAAAGGCCTGGGCGTCCACGGATGACAACAGTGGTGGATGATCGCCGCATACTTAATTTGGTGAAGAAGAACCCGTTCACAACATCAACTGAAGTCCAGAACACTCTCAGTGAAGTAGGTGTATCTGTCTCTAAGTCAACAGTAAAGAGAAGACTCCATGACAGTAAATACAAAGGGTTCACATCTAGATGCAAACCATTCATCAATACCAAAAATAGACAGGCCAGAGTTAAATTTGCAGAAAAACACCTCAAGATGCCAGCTCAGTTCTGGAAAAGTATTCTATGGACAGATGAGACAAAGATCAACCTGTACCAGAATGATTGGAAGAAAAAAGTTTGGAGAAGAAAGGGAACAGCACATGATCCAAGGCACACCACATCCTCTGTAAAACATGGTGGAGGCAACGTGATGGCATGGGCATGCATGGCTTTCAATGGCACTGGGTCACTTGTGTTTATTGATGACATAAGAGCAGACAAGAGTAGCCGGATGAATTCTGAAGTGTACCGGGATATACTTTCAGCCCAGATTCAGCCAAATGCTGCAAAGTTGATTGGATGGCGCTTCATAGTACAGATGGACAATGACCCCAAGCATACATCCAAAGCTACCCAGGAGTTCATGAGTGCCAAAAAGTGGAACATTCTGCAATGGTCAAGTCAATCTCCAGATCTAAACCCAATTGAGCATGCATTTCACTTGCTCAAATCCAGACTTAAGACGGAAAGACCCACAAACAAGCAAGACCTGAAGGCTGCGGCTGTAAAGGCCTGGCAAAGCATTAAGAAGGAGGAAACCCAGCGTTTGGTGATGTCCATGGGTTCCAGACTTAAGGCAGTGATTGCCTCCAAAGGATTTGCAACAAAATATTGAAAATAAAAATATTTTGTTTGGGTTATGTTTATTTGTCCAATTACTTTTGACCTCCTAAAATGTGGAGTGTTTGTAAAGAAATGTGTACAATTCCTACATTTTCTATCAGATATTTTTGTTCAACCCTTCAAATTAAATGTTACAATCTGCACTTGAATTCTGTTGTAGAGGTTTCATTTCAAATCCAATGTGGTGGCATGCAGAGCCCAACTCGCGAAAATTGTGTCACTGTCCAAATATTTCTGGCCCTAACTATATATACATATACACATATATACATATAAACATAAATACACAGCGGTGTTCTATAGAAAAGCCGGCAATTCAGCGCGGTGTACAGTAAAATCACACTGACAGGTTAGAATAGAATAGCTATAATAAATGTCTACACATAGTATAGGTGTATATATATATATATATATATATATATATATGTCAGTGAGATATATATATATATATTTATATGTATATTTCATACAGCGCTAGATAGCAGAAAAGCCGGTAATTCAATTGTCGGCTTTTGTTATCTCCTTCCCAAACCCGACATGATATGAGACATGGTTTACATACAGTAAACCTTTTCATATCCCTTTTTTTGCATATTCCTCACTACTAATGTTAGTAGTGTGTATGTGCAAAATTTGGGGACTCTAGCTGTTAAAATAAAATCAATTTGAAAATGTCACCCGCCGCACCTGCGCAGTAGCTGCTATTGGTGTATAGCTGTGAACCGATAGCTGCTACAGCACACGCACCGGCAGCGCCTTCTTACTGGAGAAGACGAAAAAAAATTCCTCCTCCAAGATGGAAGTAGCAGCTTGGAGATACCCTGCAGAAGGTTTTTTTTTAAGTATATACAGATATTCATTATGCAAACTAGGGGGCAGGTCTCTGAGGGAACACTGACCTGTCAGCAGTCTGCATTATGAATATCTAAACAGAACGCCACATGCAGACCCCCCTCCAGACCTGCCTTAGGGCACGAGCATATCATTAGCACAAAACTGAAAATAAAGATTAACCCCTTACCGACCTCTGCCGTACTAGTACGGCGGAGGTCAGATCCCCTGATCAAATGCTGACAGCGGCATTGAACTAGCGCTACCAGCCATGGGGCTGGAAATGAGTGCATCGCCGACCCCCGTGACGTGATCGGGGGACAGCGATGCGCTGGCATAATAACCAGAGGTCTCCTTGAGACCTCTATGATTGTTGATGCCATATTGCTATGAGCGCCACCCTGTGGTCCGCGCTCATAGCAATGCAGTAAATCTACTACATAGGAGCGATCTATGCTCCTATGTAGCAGAGCCGATTGAGTTGTGCCAGCTTCTAGCCTCCCGTGGAGGCTATTGAAGCATGGCAGAAGTAAAAAAAAATGTTTTAAAAAATATAAAAAAAAAATAAAATAATATAAAAGTTTAAATCACTCCCCTTTCACCCCATTCAAAATGAAACAATAGAAAAATCAATCATACACATATTTGGTATCGCCGCATTCAGAATTGCCCGATCTATCAATTAAAAAAGGATTAACCTGATCGCTAAACAGCGTAGCGATAAAAAAATTAGAAACGCCATAATTATGTTTTTTTGGTCGCCACAACATTGCATTAAAATGCAATAACGGGCAATCAAAAAAACCTATCTGCACCAAAATGGTAGAATTAAAAACATCAGCTTCAAAGATTCAAATCAGTGCTTGAGATTAGTCTTATCAACTTCTCTTCCATCCAAGACATCCGGGACTAGTGTTTCAAGTGTTCTCCAGATCCAGGTAATCATAACCAATATAGGAACTGAAAGAGAAGGGAAAGTAGTTATATATATATATATATATATATATATATATATATATATATATATATATATATATATCCACTGTGTGCAGAATTATTAGGCAAGTTGTATTTTGATCACATGATACTTTTTATACATGTTGTCCTACTCCAAGCTGTCCAGGCTTGAAAGCCAACTACCAATTAAGTAAATCAGGTGATGTGCATCTCTGTAATGACATCAAAACCCTATATAAGGGGTGCTTAATTATTAGGCAACTTCCTTTCCTTTGGCAAAATGGGTCAGGAGAGAGATTTGATGGGCTCTGAAAAGTCCAAAATTGTAAGATGTCTTGCAGAGGGATGCAGCAGTCTTGAAATTGCCAAACTTTTGACGAGTGATCACCGAACAATCTAGCGTTTCATGGCAAATAGCCAACAGGGTCGCACAAAACATGTTGGGCATAAAAGGTGCAAAATAACTGCCCATGAATTGAGGAAAATCAAGCGTGAAGCTGCCAAGATGCCATTTGCCACAAGTTTTGCCATATTTCAGAGCTGCAACGTTACTGGAGTAACAAAAAGCACAAGGTGTGCGATACTCAGGGACATGGCCAAGGTAAGGAAGGCTGAAAAACAACCACCTCTGAACAAGAAACATAAGATAAAACGTCAAGACTGGGACAAGAAATATCTTAAGACTGACTTTTCAAAGGTTTTATAGACTGATGACATGAGAGTGACTCTTGATGGGCCAGATGGATGGGCCAGAGAGCTCCACTCCGACTCAGATGCCAGCAAGGTGGAAGTGGGTTACCGGTATGGGCTGGTATCAAAGATGAACTTGTGGGACCTTTTCGGGATGAGGATGGAGTGAAGCTCAACTCCCAGACCTACTGCCAGTTTCTGGAAGACAACTTCTTCAAGCCGTGGTACAGGAAGAAGTCGGTATCGTTCAAGAAAAACATGATTTTCATGCAGGACAATGCTCCGTCACATGCCTCCAACTACTCCACAGCGTGGCTGGCCAGTAAAGGTCTCAAAGAAGAAAAAATAATCACATGGCCCCCCTTGTCACCTGATCTGAACCACATAGAGAACCTGTAGTCCCTCATAAAATGTGAAATCTACAGGGAGGGAAAACAGTACACCTCTCGGAACAGTGTCTGGGAGGCTGTGGTGGCTGCTGCACGCAATGTTCATCGTAAACATATCAAGCAACTGACATAATCTATGGATGGAAGGCTGCTGAGTGTCATCATAAAGAAAGGTGGCTATATAGGTCACTAATTTTGGGGGGTTTTGTTTTTGCATGTCAGAAATGTTTATTTCTAAATTTTGTGCAGATATATTGGTTTACCTGGTGAAAATAAACAAGTGAGATGGGACTATATTTGGTTTTTATTACGTTGCCTAATAATTTTGCACATTAATAGTTACCTGCATAAACAGATATCCTCCTAAGATAGCCAAATGTAAAAAAAAACCACTCCAACTTCCAAAAATATTAAGCTTTGATATTTATGAGTCTTTTGGGTTGATTGAGAACATAGTTGTTGATCAATAATAAAAATAATCCTCTAAAATAAAACTTGCCTAATAATTTTGTACACAGTGTATATAACCAAGTATAACTAGAACCCAACCAACTGTACCGATGGTAGTCCACAAAGATAAGTGGGGTCAAGATCACTATTCATGTTTTCATTGTTCCTCTCCAATGGAATCTGGCTCAGAACCTGTTTTTGGTTCCAGAACTTTTCAATGATATGCTAACTTGGTAAGCTCGCTTTTCTGTCTCTTTTTATGCACCATTACATTTCCAAAACATTTTGGATAGTCTGGAATAGACTTCCTAAAGCACAATGTGCCTAATCAATTGAAAGGCACACACTTAAGTGGTGTGCACTCTAGGTAAAGACTGGAGTAAATTTCTAGAGTAATTTACATAGCTAAATGTAATGTTACATCAATTTGACAAGCGATCATAGCCACACCCATTCCTACTCTTGATACACTCATATTGGCATAAATAACAAAGGTCTCAATATTTGTGCGCAACTTATGAGTTGCACAGAAATAAATAATAATCTTTATTTTTATATAGCGCTAACATATTCCGCAGCGCTTTACACACATTATCATCACTGTCCCCATTGGGGCTCACAATCTAAATTCCCTATCAGTATGTCTTTGGAATGTGGGAGGAAACCGGAGTACCCGGAGGAAACCCACGCAAAGACAGAGAGAACATACAAACTCTTTGCAGATGTTGTCCTTGGTGGGGTTTGAACCCAGGACTCCAGCGCTGCAAAGCTGCTCTGCTAACCACTGAGCCACCGTGCTGCTGAAATATTGCAACTTATTAATTTATTGAATGCCAGAATTTAGCCCTCTACCCAAAAATGACATGATAAGAAATGCAAAGTCAAAAGTTCCAGCAACTGCAAAAGGTTATTGTTGTGGTGCATACAGATGTAAAGTTTGACAAGTGAAGCAGATGTGCAAAAAAAATTGCATGCGATATGCACACTTTGTGAGTAAGACAGGTGTAGTTAAAGGGAATCTGTCACCTCATTTTGCTGCTATAAACTGCAGCCACCGCCTTAAGGGGCTTATCTACAGCATTCTGTAATGCTGTAGATAAACCCCCGATGTAACCTGAAAGATAAGAAAAAAGTTAGAGTATACTCACCTGGGGAGCGGCCTGGTGTGGTCCAGTCTGATGGGCGTCGCAGGTCTGGGTCCGGCGCCTCCCATGTTCATACAATGTTGTCATCCTCCTTGTTTCTATTGCAGCTCCTGCGCAGGTGTAATTCTCTGCCCTGTTGAGGGCAGAGCAAAGTACTGCAGTGCATAGTTGCCGGGAAAGGTCAGAGAGGTCCGGCACCTGCGCACTGCAGTACTTTACACTGCCCTCAACAGGGTAAATCAGTATGCCTGCACAGGAGCTGCAACAGAAGCAAGGGAGAGGACATCATCGTATGAAGATTGGAGGCGCCAGACCTGGACCTGCGACGCCCATCGGACCCCAACCGAACCGGGACCGCCCCTGGGTGAGTATAATCTAACTTGTTTTTCTTATCTTTCAGGTTACATCGGGGGGCTTATCTACAGCATTACAGAATGCGGTGGCCGCAGCTTATAGCGGCAAAATGAGGTGACGGATTCCCCTTAAATATCTCGAGTTTAGCAACTCTTTTTTTTTTTTTAATTACACCTTCAGAAAAGAACTCCCTCAAAAATGAAAGTTTGCATTCACTTGTGATAACCAAGCACTCCATTCCTAAATAACACCTGAAACGGATTTCAGAATTTCTTGTTATATAAGAAATATTGTGCTGCCTTGCTATTGCTTTCTAGTGTATGATAAATAAATTTAAAAAAGTATAATTATACACTGCTCAAAAAAATAAAGGGAATAGGGGATTTCACTGAATGAAATATTCCAGTTGTAAATCTTTATTCATTACATAGTGGAATGTGTTGAGAACAATAAAACCTAAAAATTAACAACATAAATCACAACTAATATCCCACGGAGGTCTGGAGTTGGAATGATGCTCAAAATCAAAGTGGAAAATAAAGTTACAGGCTGATCCAACTTCAGTGGAAATGCCTCAAGAGAATGAAATGCTGCTCAGTAGTGTGTGTGGCCTCCACGTGCCTGTATGACCTCCCTACAATGCCTGGGAATGCTCCTGATGAGGCAGTGGATGGTCTCCTGAGGGATCTCCTCCCAGGCCTGGACTAAAGCATCAGCCAACTCCTGGACAGTCTGTGGTGCAATGTGACGTTGGTGGATGGAGCGAGACATGATGTCCCAGATGTGTTCAATCAGATTCAGGTCTGGGGAATGGGCAGGCCAGTCCATAGCTTCAATGCCTTCATCTTGCAGGAACTGCTGACATACTCCAGCCACATGAGGTCTGTCATTGTCCTGCATTAGGAAGAACCCAGGGCCAACCGCACCAGCATATGGTCTCACAAGGGGTCTGAGGATCTCATCTCGGTACCTAATGGCAGTCAGGCTACCTCTGGTGAGCACATGGAGGGCTGTGCGGCCCTCCAAAGAAATGCCACCCCACACCATTACTGACCCACTGCCAAAGCGGTCATGCTGAAGGATGTTGCAGGCAGCAGATCACTCTCCACGATGTCTCCAGACTCTGTCACGTCTGTCACATGTGCTCAGTGTGAACCTGCTTTCATCTTGAAGAGCACAGGGTGCCAGTGGCGAATTTGCCAATCCTGGTGTTCTGTGGTAAATGCCAAGCATTCTGCATGGTGTTGGGCTGTGAGCACAACCCCCATCTGTGGACGTCGGGCACTCAAACCATCCTCATGGAGTCGGTTTCTAACCATTTGTGCAGACACATGCACATTTATGGCCTGCTGGAGGTCATTTTGCACAGATCAGGCAGTGCTCCTCCTGTTCCTCCGTGCACAAAGGCTGAGGTAGCGGTCCTGCTGCAGGGTTGTTGTCCTCCTATGACCCCCTCCATGTATTCTGGTGTACTGGCCTGTCTCATGGTAGCACCTCCAGCCTCTGGACACTACGCTGGCAGACGCAGCAAACCTTCTTGCCACAGCTTGCATTGATGTGCCATCCTGGATGAGCTGCACTTTCTGAGCCTCTTGTGTGGGTTGTAGAATCTGTCTCATGCTGCCACGAGTGTGAAAGCACAACCAACATTCCAAAGTGACCAAAACATCAGCCAGAAAGCATTGGTGCTGAGATGTGGTCTGTGGTCCCCACCTGCAGAACCACTCCTTTATTGAGTTTGTTGTGATAATTGCGAATAATTTCCATCTGTTGTCTATTCCATTTGCACAACAGCATGTGAAATTGATTGTCAAACAGAGTTGCTTCCTAAGTGGACAGTTTGATTTCACAGAAGTTTCCCTTTATTTTTTTGTGCAGTGTAATTCAAATGTTATTTACAATATATCACAGATCATTTATTATTTTTATTATTATACATTTTTATAGCACCATTTATTCCATGGCGCTTTACATGTGAATACGGGGCAAATATAGACAAATATAGACAAATACATTAAACATGAGCAAAAACAAGGCACACAGGTACATAAGGAGGGAGGACCCTGCTCGCAGGTCTCACAGTCTGCAGATTTTCACACTGAGTCTTACTGCTCCAGGCACCTCTCTCTCTCCCCCTGTTAAGTGGGACTCTGTATTATGGGCAAAATACTACACTCATTTTCTTCAGTGCCGCAGTTGTACCACAAATTACTTTCTTGAGTATTTGTCCAATGTTTTAGGGCTTTCCCTTCCTTTCTCTGTTGCTGAGCTGTGAACTTTGACATAGTTTCACTATCCTAAACGATCCTAAAATGGCTACTGAATTTCCTTGTCTAGGCTTCTATTCAGTCTATGGTAGTCCCTCCTGATTGGCTATGCTATACTACAGGATGTGATAGTTGCAAGGCATTTTGTTGGAAGCCAAAGCGGTCAAGACTGGTCATGTTAGCTTTCTGTGCTTGATATAGACTGCTGCAATGTGTAAATGACAGTGAGCATTTCTGTGGCGATTTGTGCAAAATCACTTGCAAATTGTAAAAAAAAAATAGAATCGCAGTAAATCATAAATACTCCAGATGTCTTGGAAAAAGACATATTTAACACTCTACTGTCTCCTTAGACTGTAATAGCCTTATTAATGTCAAAGTGTCCCAAAAAGGGATGGTTATGTGTAAACGGATGACAAGTGTTCTTCACTGCTGTGCTGTCATTCACTACCTTTACAGATTTGTAAGTGTTTTATGGCTTTCTCTCCTTTTCCCTATTGTTAAGCAGTGAGCTGTTACATGTCATTATTCAGATTTATCACAAAATGGCTGCTGCATTCCCTGCTTCTGCTTTTAAACTGACTATGATGGTCCCTGATGCTTAACTTTGCTATACCATGTAATGTAATAGCTAAAAGGTATTATGAAGAAGTCATCCTAGTCATGAATGACACAATATGAGCTTTTTCTAATTGAGGCAATCTTCTGAAATGTGTAAAATGGTTGCAGCCATTATGCTTGATTCGCACTAATCAAATCGAAAAGTGTTCAAATGCACCTAGTTAAGCAAATACCTAAAATATGGTATGTATTTATCTCACATTGAATAGATTCACTAATCTCTATTAATTGAATAAGAAACTTATTGCAATTGCTATATTTGGAGTCAGGAAGGAATTAATTTACCTTAAACAAGGACAAATTGCTAACCCCAATGCCTGCATTTAAAGTCCTCTGTACTAGTAAAATAGGTTCATCTGTAGCCAATTATAGCACGATAAACACATTGTTTGTCTATTATAAACCTGAGTAAGTATTTTAAGGAGGAGAGACATATCCAAGGGTCTATATGACCTAAAAAAATGTCTAATTGTCAGCCTTCCAAAACAATAGCAATACAAGAGCCAAACAGACTATGGTCCATTGACTTTTGAGTGACCATTTTATTGGGGCCAAGCATGATTTACTCTACTAACAATTTATAGTTTCCTGGCTACATGTGTGAGACCATTTGGAATTTAGCATTTGAGAATTGCAGAGGAAAAAATGCATGGTTGTACTGGCTGCTAATGTTTTAAGACAGCAAACAGTGCACCAACATTGAATAAGGGAGCACAGCCTCTGGTTAATGTCTCCGAAACAGGCTGTTAAGACTGTTACTACAAATTAGGGTCTGGATCATTCTGAAAATAAAATAGACTTCTTTCATCTTCCAGATGGCTGTCTGATTGGGAACTGGGCAGGATCACATTTCAGGTCTTGACTTAATGATTCTGGATGATATTTATGGTTTTCCAGGGCAATAAATTCAAGGTAGGTCTTTGGCTTAATTCAGAACAAACAGAATAATAACTTTTCCTCAGGATTACTGTTGAAATTTGATCATTTAGGTCCAGTTTAACTATCCCAATAATTTTTTTTTCATATTAATAATCAATACTTTGCATGCAATGGGCTCAGATGTTAATACATATCTCTATTCTACCATAGAATTACAGTAGAAGTAATGAATGCTGATGTCTAGTTATCTAGTTATCTAGTAGGCCTTCATGGTAAAATAGCTGCTAGGAAACCACTGCTAAGGACAGGCAACAAACAGAAGAGACTTGTTTGGGCTAAAGAACACAAGGAATGGACAATAGACCAGTGGAAATCTGTGCTTTGGTCTGATGAGTCCAAATTTGAGATCTTTGGTTCCAACCACCGTGTCTTTGTGCGACGCAGAAAAGGTGAACGGATGAACTCTACATGCCTGGATCCCACCATGAAGCATGGCGGAGGAGGTGTGATGGTGTGGGGGTGCTTTGCTGATGACACTGTTGGGGATTTATTCAAAATTGAAGGCATACTGAACCAGCATGGCTACCACAGCATCTTGCAGTGGCATGCTATTCCATCCGGTTTGCGTTTAGTTGGACCATCATTTATTTTTCAACAGGACAATGACTCCAAACACACCTCCAGGCTGTGTAAGGGCTATTTGACCAAGAAGGAGAGTGATGGGTGCTATTCCAGATGACCTGGCCTCCACAGTCACCAGACCTGAACCCAATCGAGATGGTTTGGGGTGAGCTGGACCGCAGTGTGACGGCAAAAGGGCCAACAAGTGCTAAGCATCTCTGGGAACTCCTTCAAGATTTTAGGAAGACCATTCCCAGTGACTACCTCTTGAAGCTCATCAAGAGAATGCCAAGAGTGTGCAAAGCAGTCATCAAAGCAAAAGGTGGCTACTTTGAAGGACCTAGAATATAAGACATAATTTCAGTTGTTTCACACTTTTTTGTTAAGTATATAATTCCACATGTGTTAATTCATAGTTTTGATGCCTTCAGTGTGAATGTACAATTTTCATAGTCATGAAAATACAGAAAAATCTTTAAATGAGAAGTTGTGTCCCAACCTTTGGTCTGTACTGTACATGTGTATATATAGTTGAAACTAGAAGTTTAAATATACTATATAAAAAGACACATATGCATGTTTTTCTCAATATCTGGCATGAAATCAGAATAAACCTTTTCCATTATAGGTAAATTAGGATCGCCATAATTATTAATATTGGCCAAATGCCAGAATGAGAGACAAAATGTTTTAAGGAATTTTTATTACTTACTGCAAAGTCAAAGGTTTACATACACTAAGATTACTATGCCTTTAAACATTTCTGGACAGCCCATATGATGATGTCATGTGTTTGGAAACTTCTGATTTTATGGTAGCATCTGAGTTCATTAAAGACACACTTGTGGATGCATTTTATTGCACACCTGAAACACACTGCTTTTTTGTGTAGCATCATGAGAAAGTCAAAAGAAATCAGCCAAGATATCAGGAAAAGAATTGTGGACTTGCACAAGCCTGCCTCATCCTTGAGTACAATTTCAAGATACCTGAAGGTGCCTCGTTCATCTGTACAAAAAATTATAAGCAAGTACAAACAAGATGTGAATGTCCAGCCATCAAATTGCTCAGGAAGGAGATGGGTTCTGTGTCCCAGAGATGAATGTGCTTTCGTCCGACGTGCATATCAACCCAAGGACAACCGCAAATGACCTTGTGAAGATGATGGCAGAAGCTGATAAGATTGTGTCAATATCCACAGTAAAACGAGCACTGTATCAACATGGGCTGAAAGACCACTCTGTCAGGAAGAAGCCATTGCTTCAAAAGAAACAGAAAATAGCCAGACTAATGTTTGCAAATGCACTCCGTAACACATAGCTTAATTTTTGGAGACATGCCCTGTGGTCTGATGAAGCTAAAATTTAACTTTTTGGGCATAATGACTATTGTTACGCTTGGAAGAAAATGAGAGAAGCTTGGAAGCCTAAGAGCACCATCCCAACTGTGAAACATGGGAGGGGCAGCATCATGTTGTGGGGTTGTTTTGCTGCAGGAGGGACTGGTGCACTTCATAAAATAGATGGCATCATGAGAAAAAACGATTATGTGGCAATACTGAAGCAACATCTCTGTTGTGAGTTCTGTTTTTGGGCTCCCTCTGGTGGTTGCTGATGGTACTGGGTGACTTGTCTTTCCTGGGTCTCTGGGTTCCACCTGTTCCATCAGGATATGGGAGTTTCCTATTTAACCTGGCTTTGCTGGCATTTCCTCGCCGGTCGTCAATGTATCCAGTGTGTCTTGTTACCTCTGCTCCCTGCTTCTAGAACCTTCTGGTCAAGCTAAGTTTGGATTTTCCTGTTTTGGTGTTTTGCTTTATTTGGTTTTTTAGTCCAGCCTGCAGATATGTGATTCTTTGCTGCTGGTTGCTCTAGTGGGCTGAAATTGCTCCTCATGTACCATGAGTTGGCACATGAGTTCAAGTAATTTCAGGATGGTTTTTTGAAGGGTTTTTCGCTGACCGCGCAGTTCACTTTTGTATCCTCTGCTATCTAGCTTTAGCGGGCCTCATTTTGCTGAAACTGTTTTCATACTGCGTATGTGCTTTCCTCTCATTTCACCGTCATTATATGTGGGGGGCTGCTATTTCTGTGGGGTATTTCTCTGGAGGCAAGAGAGGTCTGTGTTTCTTCTAATAGGGAAAGTTAGATCTTCGGCTGGAGCGAGACGTCTAGGATCATCGTAGGCACGTTCCCCGGCTACTTTTATTTGTGTGTTAGGTTCAGGGTCGCGGTCAGCTCAGGTTCCATCGCCCTAGAGCTTGTTTGTATCTGTGCTTGTCCTTTAGTGATCCCCTGCCATTGGGATCATGACAGTATAACCGGCCAACAAAGTGTTAATTGTATTGGCTGAAGTAGGAGGATAAGTAGTCTGAGGAAGTTTTTTTTTTTTTTTTCTCTTTCCCTCAGAGTTTGCTGCCTAGCCTTATTGCAGCCTGGCTACTTCCTCCTCCTCTTAATCTTTGAATGGCTCTGATCCCAGCTGTTTATCATGGACGTCCAGAGTTTGGCTTCCAGCCTGAATAATCTTGCCGCTAAGGTTCAAAATATACAGGATTTTGTTGTACATGCTCCTATGTCTGAACCTAGAATTCCTGTCCCAGAGTTTTTTTCTGGAGATAGATCTCGTTTTCTGAATTTTAGGAACAATTGCAAGTTGTTTCTTTCTTTGAAATCTCGCTCCTCTGGAGACCCTGCTCAGCAAGTCAAGATTATTATATCTTTCCTGCGGGGTGACCCTCAGGATTGGGCATTTGCATTGGCACCAGGGGACCCTGCGTTGCTTAATGCGGATGCGTTTTTTCTGGCATTGGGTTTGCTCTATGAGGAACCTAACCAAGAGATTCAGGCTGAAAAAGCTTTGTTGGCCCTCTCTCAGGGGCAAGATGAAGCAGAAATTTATTGTCAAAAATTTCGGAAGTGGTCGGTGCTAACTCAGTGGAATGAGTGCGCCCTGGCTGCAAAGTTCAGAGATGGCCTTTCTGAGGCCATTAAAGATGTTATGGTGGGGTTCCCTGCGCCTACTGGTCTGAATGAGTCTATGATTATGGCTATTCAGATTGATCGGCGTTTACGGTAGCGCAAACCTGTGCATCATTTGGCGGTGTCGTCTGAACCGTCACCTGAGATAATGCAATGTGATAGAATTCAGTCCAGAAGTGAACGGCAAAATTATAGGCGGAAAAAAAGGTTGTGCTTTTATTGTGGAGATTCAGCTCATGTTATATCAGCATGCTCTAAACGCACAAAAAAGGTTGATAAGTCTGTTGCCATTAGTACTTTACAGTCTAAGTTCATTCTGTCTGTGACTCTGATTTGTTCATTATCATCCATTTCCGTCGATGCCTATGTGGATTCAGGCGCTGCCCTGAGTCTTATGGATTGGTCATTTGCCAATCGCTGTGGGTTTAGTCTGGAGCCTCTGGAAGTCCCTATTCCTTTGAAGGGAATTGACTCTACACCTTTGGCTATGAATAAACCTCAGTACTGGACACAAGTGACCATGCGTATGACTCCTGTTCATCAGGAGGTGATTCGCTTCCTGGTACTGTATAATTTGCATGATGTCCTAGTGCTTGGTCTGCCATGGTTACAAACTCATAATCCAGTCCTTGACTGGAAATCGATGTCTGTGTTAAGCTGGGGTTGTCAGGGGGTTCATGATGATGCACCTCCGATTTCTATCGCTTCATCTACTCCTTCTGAGATTCCTGTGTTTTTGTCTGACTATCGGGATGTTTTTGAGGAGCCTAAGCTCAGTTCGCTTCCTCCTCACAGGGATTGCGATTGTGCTATAAATTTAATTCCAGGCAGTAAATTTCCTAAAGGTCGTTTGTTCAATCTGTCAGTGCCAGAGCATACTGCTATGCGGGATTATGTTAAGGAGTCCTTGGAAAAGGGACATATCCGTCCATCTTTGTCCCCTTTGGGAGCAGGGTTTTTTTTCGTGGCCAAAAAAGATGGTTCCTTGAGGCCTTGTATAGATTATCGTCTTTTGAATAAGATTACCGTAAAATATCAGTATCCTTTGCCATTGTTGACTGATTTGTTTGCTCGCATTAAGGGGGCTAAATGGTTCACTAAGATTGATCTTCGGGGTGCGTATAATCTTATACGAATAAAGCAAGGTGATGAGTGGAAAACCGCATTTAATACGCCTGAGGGCCATTTTGAGTATTTGGTAATGCCTTTCGGACTTTCTAATGCTCCATCAGTCTTCCAGTCCTTTATGCACGATATTTTCCGTGAATATCTGGATAAATTTATGATTGTGTATTTGGATGATATTTTGTTTTTTTCTGATGACTGGGAGTCTCATGTTCAGCAGGTCAGGAAGGTGTTTCAGGTCCTGCGGGCCAATTCCTTGTTTGTAAAAGGCTCAAAGAGTCTCTTTGGAGTCCAGAAGATTTCTTTCTTGGGGTATATTTTTTCCCCTTCTACTATTGAGATGGATCCCGTCAAGGTTCAGGCTATTTGTGACTGGACGCAGCCTACATCTCTTAAGAGTCTACAGAAGTTCTTGGGCTTTGCTAATTTCTATCGTCGTTTTATAACTAATTTTTCTAGTGTTGTTAAGCCTTTGACGGATTTGACTAAGAAGGGTGCTGATGTTGCTAATTGGTCTCCTGCAGCTGTGGAGGCCTTTCAGGAACTTAAGCGCCGGTTTTCTTCTGCTCCTGTGTTGCGTCAGCCAGATGTTTCGCTCCCTTTTCAGGTTGAGGTTGATGCTTCCGAGATTGGTTATGATGTTGGTAATCGGGAACTTTTGGCCATGAAGTGGGCATTTGAGGAGTGGCGTCATTGGCTAGAGGGTGCTAGACATCGTGTGGTGGTCTTGACTGATCACAAAAATTTGATTTACCTTGAGTCTGCCAGGCGTCTGAATCCTAGACAGGCTCGTTGGTCACTGTTTTTCTCTCGTTTCAATTTTGTGGTTTCATACCTGCCAGGTTCAAAGAATGTGAAGGCGGATGCTCTTTCTAGGAGTTTTGTGCCTGACTCCCTTGGAAATTCTGAGCCCTCTGGTATCCTTAGGGATGGGGTGATTTTGTCTGCTGTCTCCCCAGACTTGCGACGTGCTTTGCAGGAGTTTCAGGCGGGTAAACCTGATCGTTGTCCGCCTGAGAGACTGTTTGTTCCGGATAATTGGACCAGTAGAGTCATCTCCGAGGTCCATTCTTCTGCGTTGGCAGGTCATCCTGGAATATTTGGTACTAGAGACTTGGTGGCCAAGTCTTTTTGGTGGCCTTCCTTGTCGAGGGATGTGCGTTCTTTTGTGCAGTCTTGTGAGGTTTGTGCTCGGGCTAAGCCTTGCTGTTCTCGGGCCAGTGGATTGTTGTCACCTTTGCCTATCCCGAAGAGGCCTTGGACGCACATTTCCATGGACTTTATTTCGGATCTCCCTGTCTCTCAAAAAATGTCCGTCATCTGGGTTGTGTGTGATCGCTTTTCTAAAATGGTTCATCTGGTACCCTTGCCTAAGTTACCTTCCTCCTCTGAGTTGGTCCCTCTGTTCTTTCAGAATGTGGTTCGTTTGCATGGGATTCCTGAGAACATCGTTTCTGACAGGGGATCCCAGTTTGTGTCTAGATTTTGGCGGACGTTCTGTGCTAAGATGGGCATTGATTTGTCCTTTTCGTCTGCATTCCATCCTCAGACGAATGGCCAGACTGAACGAACTAATCAGACCTTGGAAACTTATTTAAGGTGTTTTGTTTCTGCTGATCAGGATGACTGGGTTACCTTTTTGCCGCTGGCCGAGTTTGCCCTTAATAATCGGGCTAGTTCTGCTACCTTGGTTTCTCCTTTCTTTTGTAATTCGGGGTTTCATCCTCGTTTTTCCTCTGGTCAGGTGGAACCTTCTGATTGTCCTGGAGTGGACATGGTGGTGGATAGGTTGCATCGGATTTGGAGTCATGTGGTGGACAATTTGAAGTTGTCCCAGGAGAAGGCTCAGCAGTTTGCTAATCGCCGTCGCCGCGTGGGTCCTCGACTTCTTGTTGGGGACTTGGTGTGGTTGTCTTCTCGTTTTGTTCCTATGAAGGTCTCTTCTCCTAAGTTCAAGCCTCGGTTCATCGGTCCCTATAGGATCTTGGAAATTCTTAACCCTGTGTCGTTTCGTTTGGATCTCCCGGCATCGTTTGCTATTCATAATGTGTTCCATCGGTCGTTGTTGCGGAAGTATGAGGTACCTGTTGTTCCTTCGCTTGAGCCTCCTGCTCCAGTGCTGGTGGAGGGAGAATTGGAGTATGTTGTGGAGAAGATCTTGGATTCTCGTGTTTCCAGACGGAAACTCCAGTATTTGGTCAAGTGGAAGGGTTATGGTCAGGAGGATAATTCTTGGGTGGTTGCCTCGGATGTTCATGCTGATGATTTGGTTCGCGCTTTTCATAGGGCTCATCCTGGTCGCCCTGGTGGTTCTCGTGAGGGTTCGGTGACCCCTCCTCAAGGGGGGGTACTGTTGTGAGTTCTGTTTTTGGGCTCCCTCTGGTGGTTACTGATGGTACTGGGTGACTTGTCTTTCCTGGGTCTCTGGGTTCCACCTGTTCCATCAGGATATGGGAGTTTCCTATTTAACCTGGCTTTGCTGGCATTTCCTCGCCGGTCGTCAATGTATCCAGTGTGTCTTGTTACCTCTGCTCCCTGCTTCTAGAACCTTCTGGTCAAGCTAAGTTTGGATTTTCCTGTTTTGGTGTTTTGCTTTATTTGGTTTTTTAGTCCAGCCTGCAGATATGTGATTCTTTGCTGCTGGTTGCTCTAGTGGGCTGAAATTGCTCCTCATGTACCATGAGTTGGCACATGAGTTCAAGTAATTTCAGGATGGTTTTTTGAAGGGTTTTTCGCTGACTGCGCAGTTCACTTTTGTATCCTCTGCTATCTAGCTTTAGCGGGCCTCATTTTGCTGAAACTGTTTTCATACTGCGTATGTGCTTTCCTCTCATTTCACCGTCATTATATGTGGGGGGCTGCTATTTCTGTGGGGTATTTCTCTGGAGGCAAGAGAGGTCTGTGTTTCTTCTAATAGGGGAAGTTAGATCTTCGGCTGGAGCGAGACGTCTAGGATCATCGTAGGCACGTTCCCCGGCTACTTTTATTTGTGTGTTAGGTTCAGGGTCGCGGTCAGCTCAGGTTCCATCGCCCTAGAACTTGTTTGTATCTGTGCTTGTCCTTTAGTGATCCCCTGCCATTGGGATCATGACACATCTCAAGACATCAGACAGGAAGTTAAAGCTTGAGCGGAAATGGGTCTTCGAAACGGACAATGACCCAAAGCATACTGCCAAAATGGTAACAAAGTGGCTTAAGGCTAGGTTCACATTGCGTTATTGCAATCCGTTTAGCGCATACGCTAACGGAATGCGCTAACACAATGTCCAAAAAGAGATTGCGTTTAGCGATCCCGCTAGCGCAGATGCATACGTTAGCGATGCGTTAGTTACATTGCGGTCAATGGGTGCGCTAACAGATCCGTTACATTGCGTTAGTGGCGCTATGTAACGGATCCCGTTAGCAGACTGCCACTAACGCAATGTGAACCTAGCCTAAGGATAACAAAGTCAATATGGCCATCACAAATCCTATTGAAAATGTATAGGCAAAGCTGAAAATATAGGTGCTAGCAAGGCGACCTACAAACCTGGATCAGTTTCACCAATTTTGTTAGGAGAAATGGGCCCAAATTCCAACCAATTATTGTGAGAAGCTTGTGGAAGGATATCCCAAGCTTTTGACCCAAGTCATTCAATTTAAGGGCAATGGTACCAAATACTAATGAAATGTATGTAAACTTTTGACTTTGCAGAAGTAATAAAAATGCCTCAAAACATTCTCTCACTCTCATTATTCTGGCATTTGGCAAACATTAATAATTATGGCAATCCGACTTGACCTAAAGCGGGAAAGGATTATTCTGATTTCATGTCAGATATTGAGAAAAACATGCATATGTGCCTTTTTATTGCCTATGTATGTAAACTTCAAGTTTCAATTGTATATATAAATATACAGAGGCAGTAATATGCTGGTAATCACTTACACAAGGGTTAAGGGAATAATGAAGCCTAGAGCACAGAGAAGCCTCATCCACACCCTACTGGTCCATGTACAGACTAGACAATCTCTGGCTGCACAATTAAAGACTTGGACCTGGCTTCCAAAAGGCCGTTGAGAGGTTTCTCATACCTCCTGAATAACCAGAGGGGAGGCAATGTGCACAGGTATCCAGGAGAGGAAAAGTGTGCAGAGAGATATTGAAGACCCAAGGTGAGGAAACGTAAAGCATGTGCACGAAGGAAAAATAAGGAGAATAATAAATTAAACAAGAATAATCACCCACCAAACCTAACTGAGGAGAAGGAAAGATGATGGTTTGCCTAGCAGAGAAAATCCCTTTGCTGAAGGGCTGGAATGCCTTAGCACTAAGACGATGTTCACATATTCAGTATTTAATCTGAATTGACATCAGTATTTGTAAGCCAAAATCAGGAGTGGGGGAAAAATACAGAAGTGGTGCACAAGTTTCTATTAACCTTTTCCTCTGCTTTTTCCACTCCTAGTTTTGGCTTACAAATACTGAGGTAAAAATCTCACCCAATACTGAACATGTAATTATGGCCTCTTTCACTTAGAAGTTTAGTGAAGAGGGAATATACAGTATATAGCGCAAACTGACCACAGAGCAAGAGGTCACTGGATCAATTCCTCAAAAAGACTTAGTAAGTAAGTAAAAACCTATTTAGCAACGAATTATAAACATAATTTTTAAAATTGGTAAATGTTAAAATAGTCAAAGGAAAGACCAAATATCCCCTTTTAGATCCCAACAACAATTAACATATGCTACTGAATACAACCTGGTGGTGTGCATGATAATGCCAATGCACATTTCGTGTTAGCTTCTACAGGGGGGGGGGGGATTACAGTAGAGTTTACAGTAGGATGTAAGGTTTACAGTAGATTTATTTAGGTTGTGCAAACATACCATACAGCTGGTTTAATTTGTCTTTGCTAATTTCATTTATTCTGTTACTGTATGCTTCCTGATATAGTGTGGCACTTGTTATCACTATCTACTTCTGAATAATCCTCCTATGGATTTTATTTATTAAGATTGATTATAAATAAATATTTGTTACATTTTACTCAGACGTTTTTTGTTACTTTTTTTTTGGGGGGGGGGGTATTGAGTGTACTTGGTAGCACAAATCATCAAAATCTGCTGTTGGCAGCTCCCTTTATAATTGCCGACCAATGCGTATTAGATGTTGTCGATGGGACAGAAGGCCAGAGATGCTGCAGGCCATAGAAGCATACTTAGGCAACACAATCTAGTTATAGTAGCTAGAGCAACTTATAGCTACTGTATACTATGCCATCTCACATCATAATCTCGGTAGTAGGACCAGTGTGATGTTCCTTCATGAAGACCTGTTTTAGGCATTGTACCCAAAAGAAAAAGTGGAACACTAAATCACTGAAGAGTATAGACTTCAATTTTTGGCTTCATTGCTTCATTGCTTCATTCCAGCCTCCAAATTTAATCTGGAGACCATGTGAGCACTGCTGTGAAGAGACCTTCAGGAGGGAACATCACGCAGGTCCTACATTTGTGATTATGGCATGGACTGGCATAATATATGGTAGACAAGTCCTTCTAGACTTCATTACAGATGCACCTACAGCTCATAATTTTTTCTGACAGTCTCATATTTTCCTCTGCTTCCACTCCTACAATGATGAATTCACCCAAACCAAACCATAAACATGTCTGACATGTCAGTTGGGATCAGATTCTTCTATTAAAATAAATTATTTGCTTTCTGCCAAACTTGTCTTCTACTGTGGCCAAAAACCTGTGTCTGGTCATTAACTGTCCTGAGACCCGGCCTGGAGGGAGCCAACTGCCCCACTACCATCCTGTAGTTTGCTCCAAAAATAAAAGCCCATAACGGGTTTCTTTAAATCTGCCTTGTGCAAATAGCTTGCCCAAGACCAAACTTACTTTTATTTTGCACTGCAATCACAGCTATGCCTGTGACTGCAATGCAGTCCAGCGGCCTCAATACACTTCTATGTGCATCCTGAGGGACACATAGTGACTCTCGCATATAAGACCTGTCATTGCCTCACATACTCCCCTCTGTTCAAACTTGTGGGATTGAACATTTGTCACCATACAGGGGGCCGTGACAGGGCATCCGCATGTCCCTGAAATTTCCCCGCCCGATGTTCTACAATGAAATTACAGTTCTGCAGAGAGAGAAACAATCTGGTGACCCAAGCATTCCTCTCCTTGGCATTTCTCATCCATACCAAGGGTGAATGATCCGTCACCAAGCAAAATGGTGGACTGAGTAAATAATAGCGTAGGGACTTCAAGGCTCACTCTATGGCGAGGCAATCCTTCTCCACTGTGCTATAATTTTTCTCGGCCGAATGTTCCTCTCCGTTCACCTCCTGCAACAGGACCGCTCCTAGTCTCACGTTAGAGGCATTCCTCTGAACGATGAAGCGTTTCTGGAAGTTAGGGCTAATGAGAACGGGCTGTCAGCACAGCACCACCTTCATGGATGGGTACTCATCTTCTGCTTGGGGGTTCCACCAAACCATGACCGTCTTCTTCCCTTTGAGGAGATCGGTTAGGGATGTTGTTCTCGCTGAAAAATTAGGAATAAATCTCTGGTAATACCCTATGATTCCGAGAAATGCTTTCACCTGTTTGGCGGTAATAGGTTGGGGCCAGTTCTGAATGGCCTCGATTTTATTAACTTAGAGTTTGATAACCCCACGGCAGATCATGTATCCTAAGTATCGGGCTTTCTTGAGCCCTATCACACATTTCTTGGGATTCGCCATCAAGCCTGCGGCTCTGAGCAAATCTACTACCGCTTGTACCTGGGACAAGTAGGTATGGCAGTCAGTACTAAAGATGATGATGTCATCCAAGTACGCTGACGCGTACTTCCAGCACTATGTCCATCAACCTCTGGAATGTGGCTGGGGCCCCACGTAGTCCAAAGGGCAGGACGACATAGTGGTACAGACCCTCCGGTGTTATGAAGGCAGTCTTTTCCTTTGATGACTCCTTAAGATGCACCTGCCAATAACCCTTGGTCAGATTGGGCTTGGTAGAGTACTGATCCTGACCCAGTCGCTCGATCAGCTCATCCCCCGTGGCATTGGGTAAAGGTCAAATTTCGACACCTCATTTAATTTATGGACGTCATTACAGAACCGTAATGACACTTAAGGCTTCGGGACTAGCACAATTGGGCTACCCCAGTCACTCTGGGATTCCTCAATTACTCCCAGCTGGAGCATTTGTCTTACCTCACTCGCATAGGCTTGTCTCTGGGCCTCAGGCACACGTTATGGTTTCAGTCACACCCTTACATGAGGCTGGGTGACAATGTCATGCTGGATGACAGAGGTATGACTGGGTAGTTCTGAGAATACATCTGCATTCTCTTGCACTAATTTCTGGACCTCTCGATGCTGCTGTTTCGATAGAGTGTCTCCTATTTTTACCTGGACTCCAATGTAGGAGTAGAACCATCTCAAGGAGGATCACAAGTAAATGGACAGCATGTGACTTAAATATGAGTGTCTGAGCAAAGGGTCTGAACACTTATGACCATGTGATATTTCAGTTTTTCTTTTTTAATAAATATGCAAAAATTTCTACATTTCTGTTTTTTTTTCAGTCAAGATGAGGTGCAGAGTGTACATTAATGAGAAAAAAAAATAACTTTTTTGAATTTACCAAATGGCTGCAGTGAAACAAAGAGTGAAACGTTTAATGGGGTCTGAATACTTTCCTTACCCACTGTATATACTGCATGTTTCATTACTCATATTCTGTGAAAGGCTGAAACATGAAAAATTGTGTGGAGCATATTAATGCATTTATGTTCCAAAATGTCCAAGTGCAGACACAAAAACAACATCAGGCTACCAGATACACGCTTAAAGAGACTATGAGAAGGGCAACACAATAAAAAAAATATAATATTAGAATATACAGAGATTTAGAGTACAAGTTTGACCATTGCACAATGTAAAAAGGTTTCCAAAAACTACCCTCAATGACTTTGTATCAGGCCGGTTTCACACGTCAGTGGCTCCGGTACGTGAGGTGACAGTTTCCTCACGTACCGGAGACACTGACTCACGTAGACACATTAAAATCAATGTGTCTCTGCACATGTCAGCGTGTTTTCACGGACCGTGTGTCAGTTTGAAAAACACGGAGACCTGTCAGTGTTCGTGGGAGCGCACGTATTACACGGACCCATTAAAGTCAATGGGTCCATGTAAAACACGTACCGCACACGAATGCTGTCTGTGTTCAGTCCGTGTGCCATGCAGGAGACAGCGCTACAGTAAGCGCTGTCCCCCCAGTGTGGTGCTGAAGCCGCCATTCATTTCTTCTCTCCAGCAGCGTTCGGTGGAGGGGTGGAGCCGCATATTCATCACTGTAATGAGTGGTACCACGTGACCGCTCATTAAGGAGAAGCTACAGCGAGGAGAGGAAGCAGCGAGGGAGCCGGGTAAGTATTTTATTAACAGCGGGGGGCGCACAGGGGGTGCGAGGGGGTTGGGGACAAGGATCTTTTTGTTAAACACCAAAAAAAAAAAGATTTTTCATATCTTCTCTCCAGCGAACGCTGCTGGAGAGAAGTAATGAATGGCGGCTTCAGCACCAGATGCAGGGGACAGCGCTTAACTGTAGCGCTGTCTCCTGCACGGTGCGTGTCGTACCCAGTCGGCACACGGGCGGCACACGGATGCCGCACGTGTGCCACACTGATGTGCCACGTGAGCACACGGACACACGGACACGGATAATTCCGGTACCGATATTTCCAGTACCGGAATTATCTGGACGTGTGGGACAGGCCTCATACACATTAAAATAGACTGTGATGGGGACTTCATTTTGCAGTTATTACAATAGGTAGAGATAGAGAATACAAGTTTCACCACAAGGTGCAAAGTTTTACAAAAATTACCCAAGGCGTTTGTATCACACATGCTGAAAGACGGTATGATAGAGACATCGCAATACACATTGCAATTATTACAAGAGGTAGAGATAGGGAGCAGAAATGTGACCATTGCTCAATGTGCTAAAGTTTCCAAAAATTTGCCAAGGGGTCTTTCTCAGTCCAGCTGAATGATGCCGTAATGGGGACATCATGTTCTGCCTTCATACACATTGACAGGATATGCAATCTGACACACAGCATAAACCAATTTCTGTCTTCCAAATAAGCGGACCGTTCTCTGTAGTCTAACTTGTTTATTAATGAACAGGTATAGAACATGAGGTAAAACTATAAGAATACAAACAACATAGGTAAGTATTGGCAAATAATCACACAGCTAACACTTACAATTAACAGGAAAGTATACAGTGTGATGCAAACTTTAACATGGAAATACACAGATCTCTAATCACATCTCCTATGTACTGACTGTGACTGCTATACAGTCAATCACATCTCTGTATAATGCTGCATTGCAAGAATAGATATACTAATCTTACCAGATATGCTTTACCAGGATAGCAAACTCAAGTTGGAGCAGTTAGGGGAGAAAAAATAAACACATGCGTCCCATGAAGTACACAGAAGAAAATGGAGTCTTCTTCTTCCCAGTATACCTTGCTTCAATCACACAATGCAACACTCTATCTGCTGTTAAACACACAGGCTATACATTCAGCCACCACTAGATAGTGCTATAACCAACTAACCAGCACATAAATATGAACATATTGCCCTATATTCAGAGGGCAGAGCACTCCCCGCTTGGCATCAACTGATGTCACTTACAGGCTCTTTTGGCAAAAACAATAAAACTAGTTCTGCAACTGGTCTGAGGAATAATTTACTCTCTCCAGGCTTCACCACTTTGACCTCGACCTTGCGCACTTTCCCATCCTTGCTTGGGAATACTTTGGTAATAAGGCCTAGTGGCCACTCATTTCAGTGTGATTGGCTGTCTTTCATGAGTACAACATCACCAGGTTTGATGTTCGGGTTGTTAATCTGCCACTTTTTCCTAGGCTGTAAGGTGGAGAGATACTGCATTCTCCATCTGTCCCAGAAGGTATTGGAGAGACTTTGAACTTGTCTCCATTGACATCTGTAGAGGTCCTTGTTACTGAATTCTCCCAGTGGAGTAACATGGCAGGAGTGAGAATGGTTGGATCTCCAGCATCACTAGAAAGTGCATTCAATGGTCTGGCATTTATGATGGCCAAAACTGATGCCAAGAATGTAGTCAAACCTTCATGCGTGAGTCTTGCTCTACCGACTTGCAAGAAGATAGAGTCTAAGATTCTACGTGCTGTTCCTATCATCCTCTCTCAAGCAACCTCCCATGTGAGAAGAGTGTGGTGCATCCCTGCTCACTCAAGTATCTTTCCACACTGGTAATGTCTAGTTTGGAAGGAATCTGAAGTTCTTTCACTGCTCTTACAAAATTTGTGTGTCTGTCAGAGCGAATGTGTTTAATGGTGCCTCTGATGGCAATGAAATATTGGAGTGCATTTATTAAACTTGTCAGCTGCAGCCGCAGATGCGGCCTAGCCCATAGATGCCCCCAAGCAGACCAACCTCAGAAGGCGTAGGGCGCGCATCCCCCAGGGACGAAATACGGACCCTTTATACCACAGAGGGGGACCCGGGCCTACCCGAACTAGGGGAGGGCAGAGACCGTGGTTCTGTGGCAGCTGAGCATATGGACAAGGAAAGAGACACGTAGGATTATATTACACCGCACAACTTCTGGTATAGAGAAAGTAAAGTTTACTAAAGTAAAGTCACACAGTACATATACAAAACATGATGATGTCAGGCTCCCAATTCCACACCTCAGAAGGGTACCACCCAGTGGACCCCAAGGCACCAATGGATCACCGAGGCACACATAGGCGGGACATCAGGACACAGGCAGGACATCAGGGTACACGACGACATAAGGGTGCAGGCAAGACATCAGTTCGCATTTAAAGGGAACCTGTCACCCCGTTTTTTGAGATTGAGCTATAAATACTGTTAAATAGGGCCTGCGCTGTGTGTTCCTATAGTGTATGTAGTGTACCCCGATTCCCCATGTATGCTGAGAAATAACTTACCAAAGTCGCCGTTTTCGCCTGTCAATCAGGCTGGTCAGGTCGGGAGGGCGTGGTGACATCGCTGGTTCTTCCTCAGCTTTACGTTGGTGGCGTAGTGGCGTAGTGGTGAAGACACAGCGCGCGATCTGCGCTGTCATCCCTTTCGTCGGTGGGGGCGGCCATCTTCCTGGGGCCGCGCGTGCGCAGATCGAGTGCTCTGCTGCACGGGGCTTCAGGAAAATGGCCGCGGGATGCCGCGCGTGCGCATTAGAGATCGCGGCGGCCATTTTCCCAAAGCCGAGTTTGCATCTCGGCTTTGGGAAAATGGCCGCCGCGATCTCTAATGCGCACGCGCGGCATCCCGCGGCCATTTTCCTGAAGCCCCATGCAGCAGAGCACTCGATCTGCGCACGCGCGGCCCCAGGAAGATGGCCGCCCCCACCGACGAAAGGGATGACAGCGCAGATCGCGCTGTGTCTTCACCACTACGCCACTACGCCACCAACGTAAAGCTGAGGAAGAACCAGCGATGTCACCACGCCCTCCCGACCTGACCAGCCTGATTGACAGGCGAAAACGGCGACTTTGGTAAGTTATTTCTCAGCATACATGGGGAATCGGGGTACACTACATACACTATAGGAACACACAGCGCAGGCCCTATTTAACAGTATTTATAGCTCAATCTCAAAAAACGGGGTGACAGGTTCCCTTTAATGTGGTCCTTTTTTTTTTTTTTTTTTTTTTTTTTTATACATTCAGGAAGCCATAATGGCACAACGTAAATAAAATACGAAGATTAGGACTGCCTCATTATGAGATTGCCGTGAAGTGGCGGGGTAGCTCAAAGAATTGATCAATTGTTTGCTAAATGTCTCATATTTGAAATACAGTTAGAATTTATGTGCAATTGCACTTCAGTTATTGCGTTCTGACCATAAGCAGTGCTGGCTTCTTCCCTTTTTTTTTTTTTTTGCAAGACATCAGGATACAGACAGGAAATCTGGACTCAGGAAAGACCTCAGGACATCAGGACACAGGCAGGGCATCAGGACACAGGAATACTGGACAGACATCTGGGACACTAGCGTGGCAGCCCAGGTCATCAGCTGGGACACTGGGTGGCAGCCCAGGCAATCAGGTTAAATCAGGACATCAGGGATACCAGATAGACATCTGGGACACTGACGTGGCAGCCCAGGTCGTCAGCTGGGACACTGGCGTGGCAGCCCAGGGTATCAGTTACATCAGGATATCAGACACAGGGAGGACATCAGGACATCAGGGAACAGACAGGATATCAGGGTCCATGAGGTCATCAAGACACAGGCAGGACATCAGGGTACAGACAGGACATCAGGACATCTGGACCCAGGGTCACCGGCAGACATCAGACAGGAGTTGTTTGGTTCTGGACATCCGACACGACCTACAGGCACCACCAGAGACATCAGGCTCCAAGCTCCAGACAGCGGTCATCAGGTTCCAGACTGCGGGAACTCAAGCGTGATGGTGCAAGCACCGCCGTACTGGACATGAGCCAGACGGGGTTAACACCGCATGGTAGTCAGAGCACAGAATAGTAGATGCTCAGCAGAAACACCGGTTTCAAGAGACTCAAAGTCACTGGGAGTGAGGCTCCAGATGCAGAGGGATTCCTGGAACATAATCACAGCAGACACAGTTCAGACAGGTTCAGGTACAGGACAGGTACAGGATCAAGGATTCGGGCCTGGATATACCGCCTCCAGGACAGGCGCCAGAACAGGACAAAACAGGAATCAAGGCAAGGACTTTGGTACCAAAACATAGACAGGAGAGGTGCAGGAACACAAACACACATTGCAAAGTTCAGGAGCTTTGTGAGTAGCTCAGGCCCTGCCCATAGGGCAGGGGAATTTTATATATGAGCTGCCCCTCAGCAATTGGCTGGGGACAGCATTTGAAGTACACACCCTAACCCTGATAAAAGCAGGGGAGGTGTGGCCGCGCACGCCCTAGGCACAAACAGAAACCATTACAGCACAAACAGTGCAGGATCTGAGGCTCAGGGCACCTGACTGAAACTGTATGTACTGACCCACGTGGAAAGTCATGCACCAGCTGCAAATTACCTCACAACCCGCGGACAGCTTCACAGCAGCAACCAGTGACCGCACATGAAAAACGTGTGCAGCAGGGCAAATACCTAAACACCCATGTACGACTGCACAGCAGAGCTGGGAACTGAGAAGGCTCCATCCAGGTGACAGCCAACAGTATCCCAGCTCAAATCTTAGGGAAAAGAGTAAAGGGTTAAAGCAAACATATGCATTGTCATGCCGAAAACCAGAAACAGACAGAATGGCATGACAGCTGAATTTGTCTATTTCTTGGCGTAACACTCATGTTGTATGGTACAAATTATCATGTTCTTAGCATTTTCCAGGTTTGGAGTGGTAAAGGCATGCTTGCAGTGGTGCCAACCTTTGCAAGGCTTCTGACTGGCGGGCGATGTTGACTTGTAAGACTGAGCCACATGAATTAAACAAGCAATGGCACGAACAAGCGAATTCTGTTATGATAGGCAATTCAGTAACACAATGTACATAGCGATCAGAGCACATACAGTGATCTGACAATAACCCAAAATAATAGAACGAGCTCTGAGACGTGGAAACTCTGTAGACCGCAATTCCTGATCCTCTCCAAACACAACTAGAGGCAGCTGTGGATTGCGCCTAACGCTCCCTATGCAACTCGGCACAGCCTGAGAAACTAACTAGCCTGAAGATAGAAAAATAAGCCTACCTTGCCTCAGAGAAATACCCCAAAGGAAAAGGCAGCCCCCCACATATAATGACTGTGAGTAAGATGAAAAGACAAACGTAGGGATGAAATAGATTCAGCAAAGTGAGGCCCGATATTCTAGACAGAACGAGGATAGGAAAGATAGCTTTGCGGTCTACACAAAACCCTAAAGAAAACCACGCAAAGGGGGCAAAAAGACCCTCCGTACCGAACTAACGGCACGGAGGTACACCCTTTGCGTCCCAGAGCTTCCAGCAAAACAAATAGACAAGCTGGACAGAAAAAATAGCAACAAATAGCAAAGAAGCACTTAGCTATGCAGAGCAGCAGGCCACAGGAATGATCCAGAGAAACACAAGTCCAACACTGGAACATTGACAGGAAGCATGGATCAAAGCATCAGGTGGAGTTAAGTAGAGAAGCAGCTAATGACCTCACCAGATCACCTGAGGGAGGAAACTCAGAAGCTGCAGTACCACTTTCCTCCACAAACGGAAGCTCCCAGAGAGAATCAGCCGAAGTACCACTTGTGACCACAGGAGTGAACTCTGCCACAGAATTCACAACAGTACCCCCCCCTTGAGGAGGGGTCACCGAACCCTCACCAGAGCCCCCAGGCCGACCAGGATGAGCCACATGAAAGGCACGAACAAGATCGGGAGCATGGACATCAGAGGCAAAAACCCAGGAATTATCTTCCTGAGCATAACCCTTCCATTTAACCAGATACTGGAGTTTCTGTCTTGAAACACGAGAATCCAAAATCTTCTCCACAATATACTCCAATTCCCCCTCCACCAAAACCGGGGCAGGAGGCTCAACAGATGGGACCATAGGTGCCACGTATCTCCGCAACAATGACCTATGGAATACGTTATGTATGGAAAAAGAATCTGGAAGGGTCAGACGAAAAGACACAGGATTAAGAACCTCAGAAATCCTATACGGACCAATAAAACGAGGTTTAAACTTAGGAGAGGAAACCTTCATAGGAATATGACAAGAAGATAACCAAACCAGATCCCCAACACGAAGTCGGGGACCCACACGGCGTCTGCGATTAGCGAAAAGTTGAGCCTACTCCTGGGACAAGGTCAAATTGTCCACTACCTGAGTCCAAATCTGCTGCAACCTGTCCACCACAGTATCCACACCAGGACAGTCCGAAGACTCAACCTGTCCTGAAGAGAAACGAGGATGGAACCCAGAATTGCAGAAAAACGGCGAAACCAAGGTAGCCGAGCTGGCCCGATTATTAAGGGCGAACTCAGCCAAAGGCAAAAAGGACACCCAGTCATCCTGATCAGCAGAAACAAAGCATCTCAGATATGTTTCCAAGGTCTGATTGGTTCGTTCGGTCTGGCCATTAGTCTGAGGATGGAAAGCCGAGGAAAAAGACAAGTCAATGCCCATCCTACCACAAAAGGCTCGCCAAAACCTCGAAACAAACTGGGAACCTCTGTCAGAAACAATATTCTCTGGAATGCCATGCAAACGAACCACATGCTGGAAGAACAAAGGCACCAAATCAGAGGAGGAAGGCAATTTAGACAAGGGTACCAGATGGACCATCTTAGAAAAGCGATCACAGACCACCCAAATGACTGACATCTTTTGAGAAACGGGAAGGTCAGAAATAAAATCCATAGAGATATGTGTCCAAGGCCTCTTCGGGACCGGCAAGGGCAAAAGCAACCCACTGGCACGAGAACAGCAGGGCTTAGCCCGAGCACAAATCCCACAGGACTGCACAAAAGTACTCACATCCCGCGACAGAGAGGGCCACCAAAAGGATCTAGCCACTAACTCTCTGGTACCAAAGATTCCAGGATGACCAGCCAACACCGAACAATGAAGTTCAGAGATAACTCTATTCGTCCACCCATCAGGGACAAACAGTTTCTCCGCTGGGCAACGGTCAGGTTTATTAGCCTGAAATTTTTGCAGCACCCGCCGCAAATCAGGGGAGATGGCAGACACAATTACTCCTTCCTTGAGGATACCCACCGGCTCAGATAAACCCGGAGAGTCGGGCACAAAACTCCTAGACAGAGCATCCGCCTTCACATTTTTAGAGCCCGGAAGGTACGAAATCACAAAGTCAAAAAGGGGAAAAAACAACGACCAACGAGCTTGTCTAGGATTCAAGCGCTTGGCAGACTCGAGATAAGTCAAGTTCTTATGATCAGTCAATACCACCACGCGATGCTTAGCTCCTTCAAGCCAATGACGCCACTCCTCGAATGCCCACTTCATGGCCAGCAACTCTCGGTTGCCCACATCATAATTTCGCTCAGCAGGCGAAAACTTCCTGGAAAAGAAAGCGCATGGTTTCATCACTGACCAACCAGAACCTCTCTGTGACAAAACAGCCCCTGCTCCAATCTCAGAAGCATCAACCTCGACCTGGAACGGAAGAGAAACATCTGGTTGACACAACACAGGGGCAGAAGAAAAACGACGCTTCAACTCTTGAAAAGCTTCCACAGCAGCAGAAGACCAATTGACCAAATCAGCACCCTTCTTGGTCAAATCAGTCAATGGTTTGGCAACACTAGAAAAATTGCAGATGAAGCGACGATAAAAATTAGCAAAGCCCAGGAACTTTTGCAGACTTTTCAGAGATGTCGGCTGAGTCCAATCATGGATGGCTTGGACCTTAACCGGATCCATCTCGATAGTAGAAGGGGAAAAGATGAACCCCAAAAATGAAACCTTCTGCACACCAAAGAGACACTTTGATCCCTTCGCAAACAAAGAATTAGCACGCAGGACCTGAAAAACCGTTCTGACCTGCTTCACATGAGACTCCCAATCATCCGAGAAGATCAAAATGTCATCCAAGTACACAATCAGGAATTTATCCAGGTACTCACGGAAGATGTCATGCATAAAGGATTGAAACACTGATGGAGAATTGGCAACTCCGAACGGCATCACTAGATACTCAAAATGACCCTCGGGCGTATTAAATGCAGTTTTCCATTCATCGCCTTGCCTGATTCTCACCAGATTATACGCACCACGAAGATCTATCTTAGTGAACCAACTAGCCCCCTTAATCCGAGCAAACAAATCAGATAACAATGGCAAGGGGTACTGAAATTTAACAGTGATCTTATTAAGAAGGCGGTAATCTATGCACGGTCTCAGCGAACCATCCTTCTTGGCTACAAAAAAGAACCCTGCTCCTAATGGCGACGATGACGGGCGAATATGCCCCTTCTCCAGGGATTCCTTCACATAACTGCGCATAGCGGTGTGCTCAGGCACGGATAAATTAAACAGTCGACCTTTTGGGAATTTACTACCAGGAATCAAATTGATAGCACAATCACAATCCCTATGCGGAGGCAGGGCATCGGACTTGGGCTCATCAAATACATCCCGGTAATCAGACAAGAACTCTGGAACCTCAGAAGGGGTGGATGACGAAATTGACAGAAATGGAACATCACCATGTACCCCCTGACAACCCCAGCTGGACACCAACATGGAATTCCAATCCAATACTGGATTATGGGCTTGTAGCCATGGCAACCCCAACACGACCACATCATGCAGATTATGCAACACCAGAAAGCGAATAACCTCCTGATGTGCAGGAGCCATGCACATGGTCAGCTGGGTCCAGTATTGAGGCTTATTCTTGGCCAAAGGTGTAGCATCAATTCCTCTCAATGGAATAGGACACTGCAAGGGCTCCAATAAAAACCCACAACGTTTAGCATAATCCAAGTCCATCAAATTCAGGGCAGCGCCTGAATCCACAAACGCCATGACAGAATACGATGACAAGGAGCATATCAAGGTAACGGACAGAAGAAATTTTGACTGTACAGTACCAATGGCGGCAGACCTAGTGAACCGCTTAGTGCGCTTAGGACAATCAGAGATAGCATGAGTGGAATCACCACAGTAGAAACACAGCCCATTCAGACGTCTGTGTTCTTGCCGTTCAACTCTGGTCATAGTCCTATCGCACTGCATAGGCTCAGGTTTAATCTCAGGTAATACCGCCAAATGGTACACAGATTTATGCTCACGCAAGCGTCGACCGATCTGAATGGCCAAAGACATAGACTCATTCAAACCAGCGGGCATAGGAAATCCCACCATGACATCCTTAATGGCTTCAGAGAGACCCTTTCTGAAAATGGCTGCAAGCGCAGATTCATTCCATTGAGTGAGCACGGACCATTTTCTAAATTTCTGGCAATATAGCTCTATCTCATCCTGAGCCTGACAAAGAGCCAGCAAATTTTTTTCTGCCTGATCTACTGAATTAGGCTCATCGTACAGCAAGCCAAGCGCTAGGAAAAACGCATCGATATCACTCAATGCAGGATCTCCTGACGCAAGAGAAAATGCCCAGTCCTGAGGGTCGCCACGCAAAAAAGAAATGACGATCCTAACCTGTTGCGCTGGGTCACCAGAGGAGCGAGGTTTCAAAGCCAGAAACAGTTTACAATTATTCTTGAAACTCAGAAATTTAGTTCTATCTCCAAAAAACAAATCTGGAATAGGAATTCTCGGTTCTAACAAAGAATTCTGAACCACAAAATTTTGAATATCTTGAACTCTTGCCGTGAGCTGATCTACACATGAAGACAGACCTTTAATGTCCATTGTAACACCTGTGTCCTGAACCACCCAAATGTCTAGGAGAAAAAAAAGACAAATCACAGTGCAAAGGAAAAAAAATGGTCTCAGAACTTCTTTTTTCCCTCTATTGAGAATCATTAGTACTTTTGGCTTCCTGTACTGTTATGATAGGCAATTCAGTAACACAATGTACATAGCGATCAGAGCACATACAGTGATCTGACAATAACCCAAAATAATAGAACGAGCTCTGAGACGTGGAGACTCTGTAGACCGCAATTCCTGATCCTCTCCAAACACAACTAGAGGCAGCTGTGGATTGCGCCTAACGCTCCCTATGCAACTCGGCACAGCCTGAGAAACTAACTAGCCTGAAGATAGAAAAATAAGCCTACCTTGCCTCAGAGAAATACCCCAAAGGAAAAGGCAGCCCCCCACATATAATGACTGTGAGTAAGATGAAAAGACAAACGTAGGGATGAAATAGATTCAGCAAAGTGAGGCCCGATATTCTAGACAGAACGAGGATAGGAAAGATAACTTTGCGGTCTACACAAAACCCTAAAGAAAACCACACAAAGGGGGCAAAAAGACCCTCCGTACCGAACTAACGGCACGGAGATACACCCTTTGCGTCCCAGAGCTTCCAGCAAAACAAATAGACAAGCTGGACAGAAAAAATAGCAACAAATAGCAAAGAAGCACTTAGCTATGCAGAGCAGCAGGCCACAGGAATGATCCAGAGAAACACAAGTCCAACACTGGAACATTGACAGGAAGCATGGATCAAAGCATCAGGTGGAGTTAAGTAGAGAAGCAGCTAACGACCTCACCAGATCACCTGAGGGAGGAAACTCAGAAGCTGCAGTACCACTTTCCTCCACAAACGGAAGCTCCCAGAGAGAATTAGCCGAAGTACCACTTGTGACCACAGGAGTGAACTCTGCCACAGAATTCACAACAGAATTCCAGGTTGAGAACCTGCTGAAACGGTGGGATTTAAAGTAATTGTCTGAAGTCACCGTACGTATAATGGATACCTGAGGGTGGATTTCATCATCTGCATCTGGATCTACCAGTTCAAAGGTGTCTGACTCATCACTGTAATGCATCAAACAGTATAAGAATGCAGGGCCAGTAAACCAGGTTGTGTCTTTAAGGTGTCTTGATTCAACAGATCTAGTTGCATGGTCCACAGGATTATGGTGTGTGGACTCATAGCGCCACTATTTAGGGCAAATGGATCTCCTGATCCTTAGCACCCGATTGCTGACGTAAACATAAAAGTGCTGAGTTTCGTTGCAAATATGCCCAAGCACTACCTTGCTGTCTGAGTAGAACTCAATATCCTTGATTTCCAGGTCAATTTCTGTTGAAATAAGTTCAGCTAATTCTACTGCTAGCACAGCCACACAGAGTTCCAATCTGGGTATTGTGTGCTCATGGACTGGCGCCAGTTTTGTCTGGCTCATAACAAGCCTTACATGGCATTGTTCTTTAATGTCAGTAGTTTTCAGGTATGCTACTGCTGCAATCGCTTTGGTTGGGGCATCGTAGCAGACACAGAGCCTTTGCATCTTGACTTCTGTTGATGGTACAGAAGCATATGGTCGTGCATGTAAAGATTTGACAAAGCTTCTAAAGATTTCTTTCATCTTGCCCATAAATCTCTCTTCTCCTTTGGAAGCCGATCATCCCATTCAGACATCTCTTGGGTAAAGTCTCTCAACATCATTTTACCTTGGATAGTTACAGGGGTTACAAATCCTAGAGGATCGTGCATGCTGTTTATCACAGACAGGACGCCTCTACGCGTGAAGGGTTTCTCTCCTTCGTTGATCCGAAAGGTAAATGCATCTCCCTTCAAATCCCAAGGCTCCGTTGCTTGAGAAGGGAGTCTGTGTATAAATCCAAGTCTTTTAGATCATTTGAGTAATCTTAAGAGGGAAAAGCTGCCATCATTTTTCGGCAGTTGGAGGTGATTTTGTGCAGCCTCAAATTGGACAAAGCGAACATTTCTTGTTAGGAAACTAACTGCCGATTAATCAGTGGGTGTGGATTTCAAGCAGCAATCCACATAGAAATCCTTCTTCAAAAACGATCTAACATCTGACCCATACTTTGCTTCGCCCTCTTTGGCTGAAGGTCTAAGGCCATATACAGTTAGGGCCAGAAATATTTGGACAGTGACACAATTTTCGCGAGTTGGGCTCTGCATGCCACCACATTGGATTTGAAATGAAACCTCTACAACAGAATTCAAGTGCAGATTGTAACGTTTAATTTGAAGGGTTGAACAAAAATATCTGATAGAAAATGTAGGAATTGTACACATTTCTTTACAAACACTCCACATTTTAGGAGGTCAAAAGTAATTGGACAAAAAAACATAACCCAAACAAAATATTTTTATTTTCAATATTTTGTTGCAAATCCTTTGGAGGCAATCACTGCCTTACGTCTGGAACCCATGGACATCACCAAACGCTGGGTTTCCTCCTTCTTAATGCTTTGCCAGGCCTTTACAGCCGCAGCCTTCAGGTCTTGCTTGTTTGTGGGTCTTTCCGTCTTAAGTCTGGATTTGAGCAAGTGAAATGCATGCTCAATTGGGTTTAGATCTGGAGATTGACTTGGCCATTGCAGAATTTTCCACTTTTTGGCACTCATGAACTCCTGGGTAGCTTTGGCTGTATGCTTGGGGTCATTGTCCATCTGTACTATGAAGCGCCGTCCAATCAACTTTGCAGCATTTGGCTGAATCTGGGCTGAAAGTATATCCCGGTATACTTCAGAATTCATCCGGCCACTCTTGTCTGCTCTTATGTCATCAATAAACACAAGTGACCCAGTGCCATTGAAAGCCATGCATGCCCATGCCATCACGTTGCCTCCACCATGTTTTACAGAGGATGTGGTGTGCCTTGGATCATGTGCCGTTCCCTTTCTTCTCCAAACTTTTTTCTTCCCATCATTCTGGTACAGGTTGATCTTTGTCTCATCTGTCCATAGAATACTTTTCCAGAACTGAGCTGGCTTCTTGAGGTGCTTTTCTGCAAATTTAACTCTGGCCTGTCTATTTTTGGTATTGATGAATGGTTTGCATCTAGATGTGAACCCTTTGTATTTACTGTCATGGAGTCTTCTCTTTACTGTTGACTTAGAGACAGATACACCTACTTCACTGAGAGTGTTCTGGACTTCAGTTGATGTTGTGAACGGGTTCTTCTTCACCAAATTAAGTATGCGGCGATCATCCACCACTGTTGTCATCCGTGGACGCCCAGGCCTTTTTGAGTTCCCAAGCTCACCAGTCAATTCCTTTTTTCTAAGAATGTACCCAACTGTTGATTTTGCTACTCCAAGCATGTCTGCTATCTCTCTGATGGATTTTTTCTTTTTTTTCAGCCTCAGGATGTTCTGTTTCACCTCAATTGAGAGTTCCTTTGACCGCATGTTGTCTGCTCACAGCAACAGCTTCCAAATGCAAAACCACACACCTGGAATCCACCCCTGACCTTTTAACTACTTCATTGATTACAGGTTAACGAGGGAGACGCCTTCAGAGTTAATTGCAGCCCTTAGAGTCCATTGTCCAATTACTTTTGGTCCCTTGAAAAAGAGGACGCTATGCATTACAGAGCTATGATTCCTAAACCCTTTCTCCGATTTGGATGTGGAAACTATCATATTGCAGCTGGGAGTGTGCACTTTCAGCCCATATTATATATATAATTGTATTTCTGAACATGTTTTTGTAAACAGCTAAAATAACAAAACTTGTGTCACTGTCCAAATATTTCTGGCCCTAACTGTATGGTGACAGCAGGAGAAGGTCCATTCCCGAAGATGTGCACTTTCATCCGATACTCCATGATGTCTTTGTAAGGGTCATTATCGCGGTACCAGAAGAACCTCAAATAGTTTCTATGATCTTTTTTGCAAGGAAGCAATGAAACATCTGTTGTACAGTATGTCAGCCATAAATGCCACTGCATCTCTGCAGAAATGAAGAAGTGCTCCTAGAAGTCTGTTATTGAGGTCTGGGCAAGACAGAAAGATGTTGTTTAGTGAGACACCTTCATATCTGGCACTTGAGTCAAATACTACTCTTATCTGACCAGATTTCTTAGGATGATACATGCCAAAAATGGGTAAATACCAACATTCCTTGGAATCTTGAAGTACAGGTGCAATTTCTGCATGGCCATTCTGAAATATTCTCTCCATGAAGGCAAAGAAGTGCTCTCTCGTTTCAGGTGCCTACTGCAGTTTGCGTTTGAGGGAGACAAATCAACCGTAGACAAGTTCTCTGTTATTGGGTAAGCGTTGCCTCTGGGGTTTAAATGGTAGAGGAGCTATCCAACTCTTTGACTCATCTCTTACTATCTCATGATCCATGATATCCAAAAACAGTCTGTCTTCTATTGAAATTGCTACCTTGTTGTCTTCTCTTGTTCTGTGGAAATCCGTGCACCCTATATGATCTTGCTCGCTGTCACATGCGTGGTCTTCACAGGAAGGATCAGCTAATGGACAAGGTAGAGGAGCATTGTGTGGCAACTCTTTTTTCAGGAAGCTACTCTTACATGTCTGGAAGAGAGATGGACGTCCATTTTCAAGAGTATTGGTGAGCATACTGTTGAGTGAGGTCGGCTTGTGTGCTCCACCTAAACAGACGTCTCCTACAATGACCCATCCCAGGTCAAGCTTCTGTGCATAAGGGGCATTCTGTGGGCTGTTAATCTGTCCTCTAGCTTTATGGACTCGTAGTATGTCTCTTCCGAGGAGTAAGACAATCAGAGCTTTTTGATCCAGTTCCGGTATCAGATGGGCTATGCGCTTTACATGGGAATGGTGAGCTACTACCTTTGGTGCAGGTATCTCGGACCTATTGTCAGGAATCTGGTTGCACTCCAGTATTGATGGCAAGGATATGCAGGTTTGACCATCTATAGACTCTACATTTAATCCAGTTGCTTTTGTCCCCGCCAACTCGATAGTACCTGCACATGTCTTCAAGGAGTAAGAACTGGGGCCAGCAATGTTGAAAGTGTTGAAGAGAAAGGACTTGGATAGAGACATGTTGCTCTGATTATTCAAGATTGCATATACTTTGATTGCCTTATACTCTCAAGATCGCATCTCACCACCTGTGCACTTGACCCACTCCCATCCCACCTCATCCCAAACCTCACCACAGTCTTCATCCCAACCCTAACCCATCTCTTCAACCTATCACTAACAACTGGTGTTTTCCCCTCAAGCTTTAAACATGCCTCCATCACACCTATCCTCAAAAAGCCCTCTCTTGACCCATCCTGTGTATCTAGCTATCGCCCTATATCACTTCTCCCCTATGCCTCCAAACTACTGGAACAACACATTTACCTTGAACTGTCCTCCCATCTCTCTTCTTGCTCCCTCTTTGACCGCCTACAATCTGGCTTCCGGTCACACCATTCCACCGAAACTGCCCTAACTAAAGTCACCAATGACCTCTTAACCGCCAAGAGCAAGCGACACTACTCTATCCTCCTCCTCCTCGACCTGTCGGCTGCCTTTGACACAGTGGACCATTCCCTATTATTACAAACCCTCTCATCCCTTGGCATCGCAGACTTGGCCCTATCCTGGATCTCATCATACCTAACAGACAGGACATTCAGCGTCTCCCACTCACACACCACCTCCTCACCTCGCCCCTTATCTGTCGGAGTCCCACAAGGTTCAGTTCTTGGGCCCTTGCTCTTCTCCATTTACACCTTTGGCCTGGGACAGCTCATAGAATCTCATGGCTTTCAGTATCACCTCTACGCTGACGACACACAGATCTACATCTCTGGACCAGATATCACCTCCCTTCTAACCAGAATCCCTCAATGTCTGTCTGCTATTTCATCCTTCTTCTCCACTAGATTTCTAAAACTTAACATGGACAAGACAGAATTCATCATCTTTCCCCCATCTCACGCGACCCCCCCAACGAACCTATCCATTACAGTAAATGGCTGCCCACTCTCCCCAGTCCCACAAGCTCGCTGCCTCGGGGTAATCCTTGACGCTGATCTCTCCTTCAAACCACATATCCAAGCCCTTTCCACTTCCTGCCGCTTTCAACTCAAAAATATTTCACGAATCCGTTCATTCCTCAACCATGAATCTGCAAAAACCCTAGTCCATGCCCTCATCATCTCTCGCCTTGACTACTGCAACCTCCTGCTCTGTGGCCTCCCCTCTAACACTCTCGCACCCCTCCAATCTATTCTAAACTCTGCTGCCCGACTAATCCACCTGTCCCCCCCGCTATTCCCCGGCCTCTCCCCTCTGTCAATCCCTTCACTGGCTCCCCATTGCCCAGAGACTCCACTACAAAACCCTTACCATGATGTACAAAGCCATCCACAACCTGTGTCCTCCATACATCTGTGACCTCGTCTCCCGGTACTTACCTACCCGCAACCTCCGATCCTCACAAGATCTCCTTCTCTACTCCCCTCTTATCTCCTCTTCTCACAATCGTATACAAGATTTCTCTCGGGAATCACCCCTACTCTGGAACCCTCTACCACAACACATCAGACTCTCGCCTACCATCGAAACCTTCAAAAAGAACCTGAAGACCCACCTCTTCAGACAAGCCTACAACCTACAACCACAGAGATAAAGGTGGAAAAATTGTCCACAATTACAAAAGTAGAAACAACTTTATTAATAAAAACTACATACAAAGGGTATCAGACAGGGACAAGACTGAAACAGGCAGCAAAGTTCATCACCACATAGTTAGCGAGAGCCCACACACTGGGGTAAAGATAGGTCATAAGCGCAAGTGCGCAGCAAAGTCATACAGAGGCATAAAGACATAGTGTAAACCTACCCAGTGATATGTAGACTCAGCAAGTGTGGGCTCCCGCCCTCCTCAGGAAGCCCACACTTTCTGGGTCTACATATCACTGGGTAGGTTTACACTATGTCTTTATGCCTCTGTATGACTTTGCTGCGCACTTGCGCTTATGACCTATCTTTACCCCAGTGTGTGGGCTCTCGCTAACTATGTGGTGATGAACTTTGCTGCCTGTTTCAGTCTTGTCCCTGTCTGATACCCTTTGTATGTAGTTTTTATTAATAAAGTTGTTTCTACTTTTGTAATTGTGGACATTTTTTCCACCTTTATCTCTGTGGTTGTATGTAGTTCTTGGTGGGTCCTTATTGTCCTACAACGTAGGTGAGAGTGCCTCTAACTTATTACACTGGTAGTTACGCTGAGTGATTATGAGGTATTCCTCCCATTGTGTGCATTTATCTGTTTGTTATTAAGCCTACAACCTGCAGTAATCACCGATCGACCAAACCGCTGCATGACCAGCTCTACCCTCACCTACTGTATTCTCACCCATCCCTTGTAGATTGTGAGCCTTCGCGGGCAGGGTCCTCATTCCTCCTGTACCAGTTATGACTTGTATCGTTTAAGATTACTGTACTTGTTTTTATTATGTATACCCCTCCTCACATGTAAAGCGCCATGGAATAAATGGCGCTATAACAATAAATAATAATAATAATAATAATAATTGCCTTATCCCGGTGGCTTGCTGGGTAGACTCTGACAAGCCAGATCTTCAAGCAGGATCTTCCTGCTACAAGCTCCTTACAGATCTCTGCACACTGAGAAGTGACTACTGGGGTGTCTACATCGGTGCCCATTGGCCTTTCACCACCCTCATCTTCTTGCGACGATGCGCCTGAGGGTGGTCCAGGGTGTAAGGCTTTGTTGTGCTCCATGCTACCACATTCTTTGCATTTCACACTGGTTTCACAGTTCTTGGCAAAGTGCAAGGTCGTCACACAGCATCTGAAACATATCTTGTTTTCTTTGAGGAAACCTTTGTGGTCTTCTAGAGACTTCTCCCTGAAGGCTCTGCATTTTAGCAGAGGATGTGGTTTCTTGTGGAGGGGGCAGTGTTTGCTGAGATTGGAGGTTTGTCTTCCTCTGGATAGAACTTACTTGCCCTGTAAGGAAACCCTGTGGAGGTAACGTTAGTTTTGTGAACTGATACTGGTGTTTTATAGGGTTTGACACCAGGGGCAGTGCTACATGACATAGTGAAATCAAAACTGGAGTCATTTCTAACTCTTGTTTGTTGAGTATAATTCACCGAAAAGCAGCACTAAATAACCAAATAAATCCAATACACAATAAAACGTAACATTTACTATTGATAAGAATAAAAAACGACAACATTCACGACCTAAAAAACGTCCAATGTTTGGCTGAAAAAAGATACAGGGTGCACTCAGTCCCTAATATACTGACTATCTATGCCCTACCTTGTAGCGGAGGTTGGCACCCTATAAATCCTGCGCAATGGCGCCCCCGCTCAACGTAGACTCGCCCTGACTCACCCTGAACAACCCTCAGATGTGGGAAAAATAGACAAACAGCAGACCATACAGACAGACAAACAAATGAAATTGACCAGTGTGCTATATAGTAGGGGCACAGAATACCGATAAAGTGCAAATGTGCTGTAATAAATTTTCAATAGCGCACACTCAACATATAATTGCACATATCCCCATTTGGCCTATAGCCTATTGCACTGTATCTAGATGCGCACTGCCTACCTGTGGGGGTTGGCACCCTATATATCCTGCGCAATTGGCGCCCCCGCTCCCGTCGTCTGGCCCTAGTAAGCCCTAACACTGCCAAATGGCAAAAACTGAAAAGGTACAAAAAAGCAGGCCGAGCGTACAGTCACAAATAAGGATACACTATAGCACCCAATCATAGACGTGTACAAAAAAACACAAAATATGCATAAATCCCCAGTATCTTAGATAATACATAAACACAACACAATAAATATGCTCATTTTAGTATGTTCATCTCGACGCGTTTCTCCGAGGTCGGTTCATCAGGAGATATACTAGAAAAATCACTTATCTGAATGAAGGGTAATAAGATAAGTCACTTCAGAGGAAGTGTGCGATGCAGTCTTGTTTGTTGAGTAGCAAAGTCTATGAACACCTTGAAAGGAGGAAATGAGACCTTATGAGTCTGTTTGTAATGGGACCCATGACTGACCCACTTCTCTTGTAGGTTGTAAGGGAGTTTTTGAACAAATGGGTTGACACCTCTGGCAGTGTCCAGGAATGCCAACCCTGGCAAGTCTCCTTCTCCCTGAGCAACCTGTACCTCCATTAACAAGTCACTCAGTTCCCTCAGCTTTTGATAACCCTTATTAACTATTCTGGGAAAATCATCAGTCTTCCAAGTCCTCAATCTGATTCTTCCTCTGAGTAGTGATTTGAAGCTGACCTGATGGCAACTGTGCCTCTTGATTATCCTACGCCTTTTCAGACATCACTTTACCTTCCTCAATGTGCTTTTCTCCTGGCCGTGGATGATCAAATATTTGGGCATCACTGCACTCCACCTCCTCATGACCCTCTTTAATGGTGCACGTTGAGTGGCCTGACAAATTACAAGGGAACATAAACAGTTCCTCAGAGTGGCCAGCGTTGGGGTCATATGTCTCATGGGACTCTTGATGGTGGGAGAAAGAAGCACCAGGTTGAGGATTCAGAGGCCCAGTCTCTTGGCGATTGAGACTGGACCGTGTGGAAGACTTTGTGGTTCTGCTTGTTAACACACTGGAGCCTTTGTCTGTCATCCAACCAAGAACATCCTCACACTAGTCTGAGTTTATTAGTTGTGTAGCACGCTGACCCATTTTTGATAGGAACCTAGAATGAGATACAGTCACCTTCAAATCTGTCACACGGCCTTGGCGGTACCACCACATCCACATCCCTTAACGTCTCTGTTTCTCATGTTTAATGTGTTATGCTTATGAACCAAAAAATACTGCATTTATTTTTCGCAACTACCCTTGCAAAAGTGTTATATAGAAATTCATTGTATCTAGCAATGTGTGGCTATTGTTTTTTAGTTTGCCGCTTGATTATACATGTCAACAGCAGATTGACATTAATTACAGGTAAATAATTATGTTTGCGTATCTCTGCAGGAGTTGCACCAGCCCCACAACTGGTAGATAAAGAAAGCTTTTTAAGGCAAGAGAAAGGTATTAATTTTTTTTATCGCCTTGCTGACACACTTTAAATGCGGAGTAATGAAAATTATTGCACCTGCTAAATTGTCACATAAGATGCACAACTACTAGATAAAGAAAAGCAGTTTTTTTAATGCAACAGAAATTATGAATTTTTTTCAATCACCTTGCTGACTTTCTCCAAATGTGGAGTAATGAAGATTATTGCCCCTGCTAAATTGTCATATAAAATTATCTATACCCAGATTGTGCCAGTCACACAAATGCTAGATAAAGAAACACAGTTTTTTAAGGCAATAGAAATAATGATTTTTTTTTTTAAATCACCTTGGTGACACATTCAAAATGCTGAGTAAAGAAGATTATTGCCCCTACTAAATTGTCACTAAAGATTATCTCTACCCAGATTGCGCCAGTCGCACAAATGCTAAATAAAGAAACAGTTTTTTAAGGCAATAGAAATTATGAATTTTTTTAAATCGCCTTGGTGACACATTAAAAATGCTGAGTAATGAAGATTATTGCCGCGGCTAAATTGTCACGTAAGATTATCTCTACCCAGATTGCACCAGTCGCTCAACTGCTAGATAAAGAAACGCTATTTTTTAAACAAATTTTTTGGGGGAAATTTTTATAAATCCCCTTTATGAGGCACACCAACAGCAGACTCAGGGAAATTAATAGGAAATAGTGATATTTCCATAGCTCAAGACGTTTTTCACCAGTCACACAACTGCTAGACACATGTACTTAAGCAATATATGAGGAATATTATTTAGCAATTAGATTAAAGAATGGATGTTACTATATGCTGGCACTGACCAGTATTATTTTGCATAAAAAAATAGGCTGCAAGACAGGAATATTATATAGCTCCCAAAGAATTCTTTTGTATATGGTGCTACTACCTAATATTTATTTCCCTCTACAAATAGCTGATTTGTATATTATGGTAATGGATGAATCCCTCCCTATTTTATCCTAATCCCACAGTCTGTTCCTAATAATAACTACTTTACAGCACCGTGGAAAATAGCAGAGATCTGCAGCATGTACTTGCAATGATCAGAACACCCACCAAGATGCCTGTCTTTCACCAACCCTCCCTCCTATTAAATCTCTCGCTACTACTGAAATCCCCACCTAACAAACAATTAGTCTAATCGCTTCATAATCTTCAGCTCTTAAAATAGCTTTTTTGAATGAATAAATACTCAGTATAAGCTCCTATCACTCTGCCTACACTACTTTCACTTTCTCTACACTCAAACTACGCTCTCCCTACGCTGTTTCCAGCTGCAATGTGTGAAAGATGGCGCCGGCAGTACTGTGATTGTAAGCCAGCTCAGCATCTTCATTGGTTGCAAATAAAGCGCTAAACATGCGGAGCGAGTCACTCGAATATATCGAGGTGAATACCTAATTACTCGCTGAGTAACGAATAGCCCAAATACCGTACTATTCATGGGAGTAACGATTAATGCTGAATGTATTGGCTCATCACTAGTAGTCATATGTAACTAACAGATTTGTTGTAGTGCTAATCCAAAGAGCAGGGCTTAGAGAATAGTGAGTCGTTTACTATTATTTCAGCCAAGGTGAAGTTTCAGGTCATTAGGAGGTAAAGCCGAATCAGAATCATGGAGCAGGCTCAAAACCCATCCAGAGTAGAAAGGAATTAGCTTATCAGTCAGGCACTCTAGGAAAAATGCTTCCTGGGTACTTTAGCATTGGCTGAAGTTATTAGCATTTAGCCACTATCCATTTACAAAAGTTGGCACATGTGCATTGCTCATGACCAGAGTAGTGCACTGCAGGACATGAAGTTAAAGAAACACTCAAAATTTTTATACGTCTATTTTCTTTGCATGAGTCATCACTGCAAAAGTCCCTGACGGGGGGGAGGGGAGCAGCTGGGTCTCAAGGTGTTTAAAAAGAGAATGATTCTTGCATGGAAAAGAGACTTCCTGTTTCTACATAGAGTAGAGGAAAGAGAAGAACTAGCTGGGTAGATAGGCAAAATGAGCAATTGTAAGTATACAATGCTATATAATATGATGATTGTAATATATAAAGAGGATACAAACTTTGATGGGAGTGCTTCTTTAAATTTCAAATGGTTACAGTATTTGCTTTTTCTATAAAAAAAAGACATTGGCATGCATAATAATAAATAATCTTTATTTTTATATAGCGCTAACATATTCCGCAGCGCTTTACAGGTTGCACACATTATCATCACTGTCCCCATTGGGGCTCACAATCTAAATTCCCTATCAGTATGCCTTTGGAAATGTAAATTATTACGCATATATTCTATTAAGAAAACTTTTGCATTGTTTTTGTTTACAGACAAGTTCAAATACTGATCTAAAAAACTTTAACTGGAGTGTACTTTCCTGTTCATATGAATCTATGGAAGAAGCATAAGGAAAAAGAATAGCCTTGTGGTAATCAATTTCCCCAATTAATGCATTAAAATTAGCTTATTGTGAGGATTAACTGTGGAAACTATAGAGTGGTCCCACTGGACCGTGACAGCGAATCTCCCACGGGCGAGCTGACCAAGTGCACCACCCCCTATACAGGGAGCGTTAGGGGCAGGCCCGAGGGAGACTATCGCCACGGCAACTGGTAAAGAAGGAAGAACAAGATGGCAACTAATAGAGTAAAATAAGGACAAACGAGACAGAAAGAGGGAGAGCATGGGAATGCGGACTGGACAGGGGAGACGGACAGGAGGACTAACCACGGGAGCAGGGACCGGAGGGAAGACATGGAAGACAGGCTGGAGTCTGGAACACAGACTAGGAGCAAGACGGAGACAGGCAGGCAGGCAGGGACACTGGAACAATGATTGGAAGGAAGACAACGGAGGACAGGCAGGCAGGCAAGGACACTGGAACACTGACTGGAAGGAAGACACCGGAGGACAGGCAGGCAGGCAAGGACACTGGAACACGGACTGGAAGGAAGACACCAGAGGACAGGCACTAAAAGGGAGCAAAGGAGGAGATCACGATTAGTTACAACAACGGAAGTGAGCGGTGAGCAACCAGACAGGAAAGAACACCGGGGACGTGGAGCCAGATTCACTTGAAGGAAACAAATGACAATCAGGCACCACCGATAGGAAGAGGCGGCCTGATAAAGAGAGTGAGGGCATACCTTTCAGGTCAGAGTGCACAGGGTGGCGCAGAAGACACGGCCAGGCTTCAATGAAAGACGTGTGCGCGTGCGCCGAGGAACTCAGAGCGCGCGCGCACCTGAGGACAAGCGGGAGCCGAGCGCGCAGGGAGAAAAGACCGGAAGCAAGCAGGGATGTCCCAGGATGCCGCAGCGTGGTGAGTATGAGGCACATGCGGCGAGGCAGGCGGGAGCATAACACTTAGGGTATGTATCCATGTTCAGGCTTGCTTCAGGATTTGGTCAGGAGTTTATGCAGGTAAAATCCTGACCAAATCTGCACCTGAGGTCACTGGCAGGTCACCTGCGGTGTTCTTGCGTGTTTTGCTCATTGTAACAACATGCTGCGTTCTGAAAAAACGCGCCGCATGTGCGTTTTCGTGGCAAAAACGCATGCATTTTTTCCTGCATAGTGGAGACAGGATTTCATTAAATCCCCTCCACTATGCTGTAATATCTGGATGCTGCATTTTTGACGCTGCGGAAAAACGCAGCATCAAAAACGCAGCGTTTCCTGAACGTGGAAACATACCCTTATATTCTTCTAATATTACCAAGAAAAGCAGTATCCAGATGCTTGATTTTACTGATGCTCCTCTTTCCTATTTCCTAAAGCATTCCTAAAGAATTTCTAAATTATAAGAGAACAATTTTGTTTTATAGACTTTGATGTAATATAAAAAATGTATATGTTTTTAATAAGTGACAATAATTTAGTTGTAATTGGTAAGTGAAAAAAACAAACTTCAAAGATACATTTCCACATGCTTTTAATTCCACTGCCTCTGATGGAGAATTAGTAAAATAATAAGTTGACCTCAAGAAGCTTGAAACTTTCAAATAATTTTTTTTTTCTGGATCCTTTTATCTTAGTTAAACATAGCTATAGAATTGTATGTAACAGCTCTTTTTTTTCTTCCAGAATTATTCTCCTAAGGGTACCGTCACACAGTGGCATTTTGATCGCTACGACGGCACGATCCGTGACGCTCCAGCATCGTAACAATATCGCTCCAGCGTCGTAGACTGCTGTAACACTTTGCAATGTACGACGCTGGAGCGATAATTTCATGACGTATGTGCGATGTAGAAGCCATTGGTTACTATGCGCACATCGTATACAATATCGTGCACACCTTTGTTACACCATGCGATCATGCCGCCACAGCGGGACACTAGACGACGAAAGAAAGTTTCAAACGATCTGCTACGACGTACGATTCTCAGCGGGGTCCCTGATCGCAGGAGCGTGTCAGACACAGCGAGATCGCTGGAACGTCACGGATATATCGCTGGAACGTCACAAATCGTGCCGTCGTAGCGATCAAAATGCCACTGTGTGACGGTACCCTTAAGGCCCCTTCACATTAAGCGACGCTGCAGCGATACCGACAACGATCCGGATCGCTGCAGCGTCGCTGTTTGGTCGCTGGAGAGCTGTCACACAGACCGCTCTCCAGCGACCAACGATGTCGGTAACCAGGGTAAACATCGGGTAACTAAGCGCAGGGCCGCGCTTAGTAACCCGATGTTTACCCTGGTTACCATGCTAAAAGTAAAAAAAAACAAACACTACATACTTACCTACAGCCGTCTGTCCTCCAGCGCTGCGCTCTGCTTCTCTGCTCTCCTCCTGTACTGTCTGGGAGCCGGAAAGCAGAGCGGTGACGTCACCGCTCTGCTTTCCGGCTCACAGACAGTACAGGAGGAGTGCAGAGCACAGCGCTGGAGGACAGACAGCGTTAGGTAAGTATGTACTGTTTGTTTTTTTTTACTTTTAGCATGGTAACCAGGGTAAACATCGGGTTACTAAGCGCGGCCCTGCGCTTAGTTACCCGATGTTTACCCTGGTTACCAGTGAAGACATCGCTGGATCGGTGTCACACACGCCGATCCAGCGATGTCCACGGGAGATCCAGCGACGAAATAAAGTTCTGGACTTTCTTCAGCGACCAACGATCTCCCAGCAGGGGCCTGATCGTTGGTCGCTGTCACACATAACGATTTTATTAACGATATCGTTGCTACGTCACAAATAGCAACGATATCGTTAACGATATCGTTATGTGTGAAGGTACCTTTAGAGAGAATATTTACTTTACTTGTAGGTAGTGATTAGAGATGAGCAAACTTGCTCGGAAAATGTTTGCCAATTTCAAATTCTGCGCGAACATAGCACATTCGGATGTGTCTTCAGTTTCATGACCATTTTTACTCAAAATTGGCAAAATTCAGTCACAGTTCGGTAAATCATCACATTTCCACTGATGCTTTTGTTAATTACTTTGGCTAGGATAGTGGTGCACTATAAGGCTATGTGCACACGATGTGGATTTACTGTGGATCCGCAGCATTTTTTTCCACGCAGAAACGCTGCAGATCCGCAAAGTGATTTACAGTACAATGTAAATCAATAGGAAAGAAAAAACGCTGTGCTAATTATCTGGAAAATTCCGCATGGAAAACGCAGCGGATTGAAAGAAGGAGCATGTCACTTCGTTTATGTGGATCTGCAGCATTTCTGCACCCTTCCATTATAGAAATCCGCAGGGGTAAAAAACACACGAAATCTGCACAGAATCCGCAGCAAATCTGCAACAAAAATGCACAAAATCCGCAAGAAAAACACATCAAATCTGCACCTGCGTTTTCTGCCAGGAGATGCAGATTTTGTGCAGAAAATTCTGCACCCAAATCTGCAACGTGTGCACATAGCCTAACGAGTGGAGGGGGCGTGTTGGATGAGGGGAAAGGCTGTGGAGAAGAGGTTAGTGGAGCGGCGAACCCTTATCATGACACAAGGTCTTCTGTGATTGGCTTCCGTATTCACATGTCCCCGGCCATATAAAAAGCAGACACCTTGTTTTGCTGGTGCCATTTGCTCAGTGTCATGGTGCAGAGAAGCCGCTCCTGATAGTGCTGCAAGTGAATTTCTCAGTTAGCTAGATATAATCCTGCTTTGAAATTGATCTTCCAGCATCTAACTAGATTGTGCAAAAACTGTATTGGAGTCTCAGGAGGCCCCATTTGTTAATCCAAATCATTTGTGATAAAACTGTGTTTGAGTGATAAATCAGATTTCCACTTAAAAATCGTTAGTCTTAATATTGGGGTGCAGCTACAAGCCCCAATTTGCTAATCCAAATCGTTTGTGATAAAACTGTGTTTCATTGACAAATCAGAAGGCCATATTTCCACTTAAAAAATTGCTAGGCTTAATATTGGGGTGCAACGAGGAGGCCTAGTTAGCTAATCCAAGTCATTTGTGATAAAACTATCTGTTCGGTGGTAAATCAGAAGGCCAGATTTCCACTTAAAAATCATTAGGCATGATATTTTGGTGCAGCCATGAGGCCCAATTAGCTAATCCAAATTGTGATAAAACTGTGTTTCAGTACAAATCAGAAGGCCAGATTTAAACTTAAAAATTGATAGGCCTAATATTGAGGTGCAGCCAAGAAGCCCAATTAGCTAATCCAAATTGTTTCTGATAAAACTGTGCTTCAGTGACAAATCAGAAGGCCAGTTTTCCACTTACAAATTGTGCGCTCACACACAGTACAATCCTCAGAGGTGGCACCCCAATCACCCTTGATTCCGTCTGCATTAAAAATTTCCAAACTCCCAACTGTTTGTGGGGAAACACAGATGGGCCATTCTGCAGTGCTTTTCACACATTCTATTTACACGGGCACCAGAGGTCTGCTCTGAAGATTCACAGAATCCAGAGGAGAAAAGAACCTGCACTAATGCCCCAAATTTTTTCATGTTGGATACGGGGCTGGAAGAAGTAGGGTCTGAGCAGAATCCAGACCCTCATCAGCAGACATTAACGACCAAGGGTTAAGGTGATCCTGATGAAACTCAGATACCAGAGGCGCATGCGAACTGTGCTGTGGTGTCAGGGCAGGAAGAGGAGGAGGTGACTCTAAGGGTGAGGAGTGTGAGAACAGAGAGGATGACTATGAGGTTGTAGATCCCACTTGATGTGAACCCAGATGTATGCAGCTGAGTAGCTCAGCAGAAGAGGTTGAGGAGGAAGATGAGGTTACATTCAGCTTCCCACACAGACAGAAAGTGATGCAACCACAACAAGCACTGCATCCTCAGCCCGAACTCTCTGTGTGTGCAGCACTAGTCATTACTGTTCTCCTTACTCCACTCTCTCTCAGCATAGCAGCCAGTCCTTGGTCTCGCAGTTGTGGTCATGTGAAAAAAAAATTTCCTACACAAGCTAAAGCTAAGAGTTTGAACTCTATCATCTCAAATCTATTGGCCACGTAAATGCTGCCTTTCTGACAGTTTTAGAAAGGTGACAGCCATCACAATCCCCCATAACCAGTTGCCCAGGTGCCATTACTTCTCTAAGAAATCTGTGCCTACACTGCACCAGCATGCTACAAATAACATCTCCCGTTCCCTAAAAAAATCTATGTCTGCCAGGGTGCATTTATCCACTAACTGCTGGATGAGCAAACACGGGAAGGGGCATTATAGCCCACTGACTAGGCACTGGGTGACTGTTGGCTATGGGGCAGGTGGTCAAGGGGCTGCTCCACAAGTTTTTGAATCCCCAAGGCTTCCAGGACAAACCTTTATATCTTCACTGCTTCTGGCTCTTCCACCTATTCTAGGGCCTCCACCCTTGCACTCAATCTTTCCCTTAATCCGACATGCATTCCAACAGTGCAGATAGAATTCCCCCACCTCTGTACTGCACAGCCATGGCTCACCGCAATCAGGCATTGTTCAAATTATTATGCCTTGGAGATTGCAGTCACACAGCTCAAGAGTTGTGGACAGCTATCCAGGCTGAGATCGAGCAATGGCTGTCTCTACTGAACCTGGAGCCAGGGAAGGCTGTGTTTGATAATGGTGAAAACCTGGTGGCAACCTCACACATGTGGCTTGCATGGCTCACATCTTCAACCTGGTGGTACAGCAATTTCTCCACTACTATTCGGGCCTGGAGGCGCTGCTGCTTACATCCACCGATTGCACACCGCAGGTCAACTTGTATCACTACAGAGGTCTTTCAGCCTAACTGTTTAAATTGAAATGTTCCGACGCTCTGCACATTTTACAGCGACTGTGGCAGCAGCAATGAGTCCTGGTATGGTATGTCTTTTTGCATAGCCTGTGCCAACGCAGTACAGACATAGTGCAAATCTCACTTATGGAGGGGCAGAGATGAAGGACCTCTGCACCCTTGTGCACAGTTTCGAAATGGCTACTAAGATGGTTAACCTTGACGATGGTGGAGCACACTTTGAATATTCTGCCTGAGGAGGTGGTGATTCCAGAGGAGAGGTGGAAGCAGAGGAGGATGTGGAAGGAATAACAATATTTAACATTTCTAGACTGTCGTCGAACAGGTGCCATGGGTGTTGTGAATTCAGCTTTTGGGCTCCCTCCGGTGGTTGTAGAGGGTAATGCAGTTGTGCCTGGACTGCAGGAGTGGACAGGTGTATCTACTAAATGCAAAACTGACTGGGGTATATAGCTTTGCTGGATCCTTTAGTCAGTGCCAGTTGTCCATTGTTCTTGAAGGATTCACTTCCCTGCTGGTCTCTCCAGTTTGCTGTGTTTTTCTACAAAAATAAGTCCTGGCTTTGTTTTTGCTGTCCACCTGCAGTGGACTTTTTAGTTCTGTGCATTTTCATGTTTTTGTCTTGTCCGGCTTGGTCTGTGAAGGATTTTTTGCAGCCTAGCTATTTCTCTGGAGATGCAGATATACCCCCCATGTCTTTAGTCAGATGTGGTGATCCGTATTTTGTGCGGTGGATATTTTCTAGTGTTTTTATACTGACCGCATAGTACTCTGTTCTATTCTTTCATTTTAGCTAGTATGGCCTCCTATGCTAAAATCTGATTTCATATATGCGTATGTTATTTCCCTCTCCTCTCACAGTCAATATTTGTGGGGGGCTATCTATCCTTTGGGGATTTTCTCTGAGGCAAGATAGGTTTCCTGTTTCTGTCTTTAGGGGTAGTTAGCTCTTAGGCTGTGCCGAGGGGTCTAGGGAGTGTTAGGTACCCCCCACGGCTACTTCTAGTTGTGCTGCTAGGTTCAGGGTTTGCGGTCAGTACAGGGGCCACCTTCTCCAGAGTACGTCTCATGCTGCTCCAAGGCCACCAGATCATAACACATGGGAGGGTGGCTTACAGTGATCAAGGGAGGCCCATGATACCAATGATACCAGGTAAACTTAGTGAAGATGCAGAAGCCGAGGACAAGGTGATGGATGCGCAACTGTCAAGAGATGAAGAGGATAATGATCCACTCTCTGTTGTCTGTGGTTGGCAGGAGGGCATGGATGAAGCAACCTTGAATGTTATCCTGCCACCAACACAGCATGGACTTTGACCTCATGTAAGTGCGTGACACATGAGCGCCTTCTTGATGCACTATCTTGAACACGATGCCCATATTCTTAGGGTTAGAAACAATGCTGACTACTGGTTGCCAGTCTGTTAGATCCACGGCACAAGAGTAAATTTAGCCAGATGCTTTCTCTCCTGGAAATGGATGCTCGCATGCTGGAGTATCAAAATACGCTTGCAGACAATCTTAAAAGTGGTTTTCCCCAAGACAGCAGTGAGGCACACAGTGCGCATCCCAGTTCAACACCTCCAACCCAGGAATTTCAAGGCGTCAACTCCAAAACATTAGCTGCAGCAGCAGCAGTGTAAGTGGCATGAGTAATTTGTGTGAGTCGTTTAACATATTTTTTAGACCAGCCTGTGCACCAGCAGAACATAGTACAAGTCTGACACGCTGTGAATGACAGGAAAAGATGGTGCAGGAGTATCTGGAGATCAATGTCAATGCCATTGCCCCCCAATGGACCCTTTACATTTTGATCTTCAAAAATGGAAGCGTGGCCTGAGCTCACCTGTCATGCCTTTGAGGTTTTGACATGCCCAGAAGCCAGAGTTCTTTCAAGTGTCTTCAGAGCTGCACATCTGGCTGTTCCCTCAACGTGTAGACCACATAACTTTCATCAAAATAAACAAGTCATGGATCTCTGATGACCTTTGCACCCCGGTCGCAGATTGGGCAGACTAGGCGATGGTGTTGTTTTTAGTGATCTCACGTTATTGCAGTCTGTGCCATCTTTGTGTGGCTTCTGTGCTTACTGTTGCTGCTGATGTTACAAACAATTTTTTGAAATGTGGAGACTCAAAGTTGGGTCTCCATCTGGGGGGTTGCCTGTAGTAGAAGGTGTGTCAGAGGCCTATTATACTGTTTGCACTCTGTGGAAATTGATGCCACTTTAGCGGTGTGTGACAATTTTTTCTTTAAATGTGGAGATGCTAAGTTGGGTCTCCATCTGGTGGGTTGCCTGTGTAAGTAGGGCTCCCAGACAAGCAGACCTGCACTTACTTAAAGTCAACTACCTGTGTTACTTTCCTTACATTTTTCTACTAATAGTACTGTATGAAACTCAAGATTGTACCAACTAAATGTGATTGGAATAAAAAACAAATTGGAGGTGTTTCAAGAGGTATGAAGTCTCCCAGCTAATAAGGCTTACACCGCACCTTTAACACCAGGTCCTCATTAAAAATTACATTTCAAGCTGTAAATGCTTGGACAGATCCTAATACCTCATACATGGGCCATGGCTGACTGCTTCTGTGCCACTATAAAAGGTTCTACTGTGTGTCAATTAATCAGTCAACAACCTGTGTTACTTTCCTTACATTTTTCTACCAATAGTACTGTATGAAACTGATGTTGGTGACATCTAAGTGTGGCTGGAGTAAAAAAAAATTGGTGGTGTTGCATGAGGTGTCACGCCTGTCGACTCTCCCCCTGACCGCCGACATACTTACCCAGCCTTGCGTCCTCCTCCTGCTGCCGCCGTGTCTTCCGGGTCTTCCCTCGGCTCCTGGTGCGCGCTAGGCGTATGTGCGCATCACTCGTCCTCCTCTCTTCCGGTCTCCTCGCCGTCTCCTGACTCCCGTCGGGTGCGCATGCATACTTCGCCTTCTGGCTTCTGTGGCGCATGTGCACCTCCGATGACTGGTTCTCAGTCGCTCCGCTCCTCCTGTCCTTGACCCTGGAGATTCCTGACCTGAAAGTCATGTGGTTTTCCTCCTATATTAGGTAGCCTCTCCTTCTGTTCCTTGCCTGATTGTCAATTGTGTTTTCGCTTCATTCAGGTCCCTCGCTTTTCCTGCCTTTCTCTGTCTACCTGCTAGCCAGTCCTGTACCTGGTCCTGCTTTGTTTCCTGTGCCGTCTACCCCTTACCTGCCTGCTTGCACCTTTCATTCGTCTCTGTCAGCTCCTTGACAGTTCCGTGTTCCCTGCATGTTCTTTGCTCTCTTCCCTTGTTTGACCATTATTAGCCTTTTCCTGTAGTCCCCAGTCTCCGTTATTCGTTTCCTTGTCCGCCTATTCCTTTTACTCCTACCCTCTGTCCCAAAGTATCAGCTTCCGTGGCAATAGTCTCCCTTGGGCCTGCCCCTGACACTCCCTGTATAGGGGGTGGTCTACTAGGCAAGCTCACCCTTGGGAGGTTCGTTGTCACGGTCTTGCAGGTTCACCATAGGCGTTTCTCTCTCTCTCTCTTAGTCTCAGACCTTACATCAGGTCTCCCAGCTAAGAAGGCTTACACTGCTCCCTTAACTACCCTAAGGTCTTCATTGAAACTTCAGTTCTAAGCTGTAAATGCTGGACCAGGCCCTGATACCTCATGTAAAGGCCATGGCTGAATAAATCCAGAGCACACTGCACCTGCATATGGTCTCACAATGGGTCTGAGGATCTCATCCCGGTACCTAATGGCAAACACAGTACCTCTGATGAGCATGTGGAGAGCTGTGCAATCCTCCAAAGAAATGCCCCCCACACCATTACTGACCCACTGACCCACTGCCAAACCGGTCACATGTGCTCAGAGTGAACCTGCTCTCATCCGTGAAGGACACCGGGTGCCAGTGTAAAATCTGCCAATCTTGGTGTTCTCTGGAAAATCGCCCTGCATGGTGCTTGGCTGTAGGCTTAACACCCATTTGTGGATGTTGAGCCCTCAGTCCACTCTCATAGGATGTTTTTGACAGTTTGTGCAGAAACATGGATGTTAGTGGCCTGCTGGAGGTCATTTTGCAGGGCTGTGACACTGCTCATCCTGTTTCTGCTTGCATAAAGAAGGTAGCAATCCTACTGCTGGGTTGTTGCCCTCCTACTGATCCCTCCACATCTCCTGGTGTAGTGGCCTTTCTCCTGGTATCATATTTGCTCTATGCTCTGGACACTGTACTTACAGACACAGCTACCCTTCTTGCCATAGCTCACATTGATGTGCCATCTGTATGAGCTGAACTACCTGGGCAACTTCTGTGGGTTGCAGACTACTGTACCTCTAGGGGTGAGAGCAATGACAAGATGCAAACATGAAGCAAAACAATAGCCAAAAAGGATGAGAACAGAGAAATGGACTGTGGTCACCACCTACAGAAGCACTTCTTTATAGGGGTTGCCTTGCTTATTGCTTATCATCTGTTGTCTTTTCCATTTTCACAACAACAGGAGAAATTGATTCATAATCAGTGTTGCTTCATAACTTGACAGGTTGATTTCACAGAAGTGTGATTGACTTGGAGTTACATTGTGTTGTTTAAGTGTTCCCTTTATTATTTTGACAGTATATGCAAACTATATATCTTTTTAAAATACATGAGCTGTCTAATTCACAAGATGAATATACACCTTGCAATGCACCTTACATTGTCACCATAGAGGTGTCCAGGAGACTTCGGGTTGTCATGCCGACAAACTGGTGACCTGCGATCACGTAATGCAAGTCATCGGTGTGTGTATTTCTGGCGCGATTAATGGAAGGGCCATTTCAACACCGTTGGCAGAGTTTGACAGCAGCATTTAACTAGTTAATAGCTGTGGGTGGATCGCGATTCCACCCGTGGCTATTGCAGGCACATGTCAGCTGTTCAAAACAGCTGACATGTCCCCGGAGAGATGTGGGCCCATCGCCGAAGCCCACATCAAAGGGAGGGATACCGACATAGGTGTACTATTACGCCTGATGTCGGTAAGGGGTTAATGCATCATGTAGGTCAGCACCCAAATTAAATGACCTCCAATACAGATGTTATGATTGACATCTGATACCTTCAGAAAATTAGCTAAGCAATAATATATTGAGAATATTTCCAAAAATAAAACATCCAATAAAACAAGTGATTACTGTTTTCTTTTATATTCCACATGAATATGACCCTCATTTATTTATTTTTAAAAACAGTGCTTCATGAAGGTATTGAAGGTAGAGCTTTATGAAGGTAGATAGAGTCTTCAATTTAGATTTCCAAGCATGCTCGGGTGTTCTCTGAGTATCTTTGGCGTGCTCGTACATTATGTTTGTGCCGCCACAGCTGCATGATTTGCGGCTGTTAGACAACCTGAATACAAACATGGATTGCCTTTGTTAGGGAATCCCCACATGTATTCAGGCTGTCTAGCAGCCGCAAACCATGCAGCTGCATCGACACAAACATAATCTACGAGCACGCCCAAGATACTCGGAGAACACCTGAGCATGCTCGGCTATCTCAAGTAACGAGCACACTTGCTCATCACTAGTGCCCTTTGAAATTTTGCTGTTTTAAAATATTTCCACATGTTCTATGCAATCTTTTTTATACCTTGTAGAATATATTTTTGATGTTCTGAAGATATATCTTTAAAGAATTTTCTGCTTCAGACAATTCTTTTTTGGTGGAAGGGCACAATGACAAAGTAATCAGTTTAAGGATGTTGCAGCAAGTGTTTATTTGTTTTGTAGCATCATCACATGCAAAAATTGTATAAATACTAAGGATGATTAAATCTTTTTAGATTTGAATTCCCCGGGTTCAATTAATTTTTCCCAAACACTCAATTATCCGTGAATCGATTAATTGTGTATTGCAATACAGTAAAGCCTCTAATTGCCCTGAAAAGACTTGTGTAACACTGTAAAGACAACGACTGTTTACAAATCCTTTGAACTGTCGGTATTTTGATGGACAGCGCAGCCATCTAATCTGAGACTGTGAGATGCTTACCTTCCTTCAGATGTTCCCTGTTCTAAGTGATTGCCCAGCTACTTAGATAAGCTGTCAATCACAGATCTCTGCAAATCATAGAATTTGCTTGGTTGTGCATGTTTGCCTTGTGGTCCTGTGCTATGTTTGTTGAGCTATTGCTGCCTGACACTAGATCTCATTCTGATGATCCGTTTGCTTAGCCCCTTTGCTCTGATCTGCTATTTTCCTGGCATTCTGACCTCGGACTGTAGCCTGATTATGCCTTTGTCTTTCCCATTTAGTTTATGACATGCTCTCTTGGTATGTGACCCTGTAACATTTGACTTCCCTGCCTCACGACTTGTCAATGAGTTGTGACTAGCGTCATATATGCATAATTATTTTTCACACATGGTAATAAAGCTCATAAATCAAGTGCTCCATTGGTGATACATATGTTGGGTATATTAATATAGTTAAGAGCCTCTTCAATGATACACAAGCTATTTAAATAAAGTATAAATGAATACATGCAAATTCTTATAATCCATGAGAAGACATACAGTTAGGTCCATATATATTTGGACAGAGACAACATTTTTCTAATTTTATTTATATACATTACCACAATGAATTTTAAACAAAACAATTCAGATGCAGTTGAAGTTCAGACTTTCAGCTTTCATTTAAGGGTATCCACATTAAAATTGGATGAAGGGTTTAGGAGTTTCAGCTCCTTAACATGTGCCACCCTGTTTTTAAAGGGACCAAAAGTAATTGGACAGATTCAATAATTTTAAATAAAATGTTCATTTTTAGTACTTGGTTGAAAACCCTTTGTTGGCAATGACTGCCTGAAGTATTGAACTCATGGACATCAACAGACGCCGTGTTTCCTCCTTTTTGATGCTCTGCCAGGCCTTCACTGCAGTGGTTTTCAGTTGCTGTTTGTTTTTGGGCCTTTCTGTCTGAAGTGTAGTCTTTAACAAGTGAAATGCATGCTCAATTGGGTTGAGATTATGTGACTGACTTGGCCATTCAAGAATATTCCACTTCTTTGCTTTAATAAACTCCTGGGTTGCTTTGGCTTTATGTTTTGGGTCATTGTCCATCTGTCGTATGAAATGACGACCAATCAGTTTGGCTGCATTTGGCTGGATCTGAGCACACAGTATGTCTCTGAATACCTCAGAGTTCATTCGGCTGCTTCAGTCCTGTGTCACATCATCAATAAACACTCGTAATCCAGGGCCACTGGCAGTCATGCATGCCCAAGCCATTACACTGCCTCCGCCGTGTTTTACAGATGATGTGGTATGCTTTGGATCATGAGCTGTACCACGCCTTTGCCATACTTTTCTCTTTCCATCATTCTGGCAGAGGTTGATCTTGGTTTCATCTGTCCAAAGAAAGTTCTTCCAGAACTGTGCTGGCTTTTTTAGATGGGTTTTAGCATAGTCCAGTCTAGCCTTTTTATTCTTGAATCTTGTGAGAGGCTTGCACCGTGCAGTGAACCCTCTGTATTTACTTTCATGCAGTCTTCTCTTTATGGTAGATTAGAATATTGATACGCCGACCTCCTGGAGAGTGTTGTTCACTTGGTTGGCTGTTGTGAAGGGGTTTCTCTTCACCATGGAGATTATTCTGCGATCATCCACCACTGTTGTCTTCCGTGGGCGCCCAGATCTTTTTGCATTGATGAGTTCACCAGTGCTTTCTTTCTTTCTCAGGATGTACCAAATTGTAGATTTTGCCACTCCTAATATTGTACCAGTTTCTCGGATGGGTTTTTTCTGTTTTCGCAGCTTAAGGATGGCTTGTTTCACCTGCACGGAGAGCTCCTTTGACCGCATGTTTACTTCACAGCAAAATCTTCCAAATGCAAGCACCACACCTCAAATCAACTCCAGGCCTTTTATCTGCTTAATTGAGAATGACATAACGAAGGGATTGCCCACACCTTTCCATGAAATACCTTTGGATTCAATTGTCCAATTACTTTTGGTCCCTTTAAAAACAGTGTGGCACATGTTAAGGAGCTGAAACTCCTAAATCCTTCATCCAATTTTTATGTGGATACCCTCAAATGAAAGCTGAAAGTCTGAACTTCAACTGTATCTGAATTGTTTTGTTTAAAATTCATTGTGGTAATTTCTATAACCAAAATTAGAAAAATGTTGTCTCTGTCCAAATATATGGACCTAACTGTACATACAGTAGAACTATAGGTGCTCAGTGCTTATATTTATAGAGCCTCATGCAAAAGATGCAAGGTGTACAAGGTTATATGTGCCACAACGGTAGCTTAGTAATGAATCATTACATATGGATCATGTTTGACATGAAACCAGGCACAGAAGACTCACAGACAACGTGGATCTAGCATAAAGTAATTACCTGAGCTACATATGTATCATACTCCAATACATATGCAAACAGAAATAAATAGCATGCTCAGGAGAGAAAGTTAGGTCATAAAAGTTGAGTGTGGAGTATGAAAGTACAAAAAAGTAACATAATACCAGTTCTACCTCCCTTGACCAAAGCAGCATGTCTGATCAAACTAGGATGTTGTATATGTTCTCCTGCACACCTGGTGGAGGGAAAGGTTAAATATGAAGCATTGTACTTTGGGGATCTAAACTTGACTTGTGGACTGTGAAACCTCATCATTCACAACTGCTGCAAATGTTTATAGAAGCATATTTAAGGATAGGAAATTACCAATAGCTTTCAACACCATTGTCAAACTCCACTGCTTTCCATAGCATTCTCATGGTAAATGCTATGAAGTACTCAACAGATTGACATAAGTTGTATATTAGCACTATGCTATACGAAATTCATATCTGTTACATAAATAAGCCAAAATATGGGAACTACTCATGAAAAAAAATCTTATAAGCATACTAGGATAAAAATACAGTCATTTAAGTTAAAAAAAAGGTGCTAAAACTAATAATTCCATATGAGCATATTAGACATGTGAAGTGAACTATATGAATAGAATACAGTAATAAATGGGCCCTGGTGCTCGGGTTGTAAAAGGTGCTTGGCATCTGCCCATTGGAAGAACCATGGGTATCTACATATAGTCTGCAACCTGATTACATGTGAATGTTTGAATCAGTGGTTCTCCTGACGTACTATGGAACCGGAATTAGGAGTAGCAGCAGAGTATCCCATGCAGAACATAATAGTCGGAATCCACTTACATAAAATGTTTATAACCATGGCTGTTTTTAGGAATATGTTCACTCAGGCTTTTTTGCCAATCCATAAGAGCTTCTGTCTGCAGCATATTATTACCATTAATATAGGACAACTGAGACAGATTCATCAATGAACATTTGTAAATTTATCCAGCATGGCTGTCATGGTTCCATTATAAACAGAAGCTTTGAAATATGAACACAGTATATATTTGTTTCACCCTTTCTTGACATGTGATGTACCTACTTACCTATATCTTTTGTATGAGTATATGGAGCATTCAAAGGTAGCACAGATAGCAGCAGCTTAACCCCTTAGGACCCACGGTCACTAGCAGCTGTGGCCTATAAGTGGTTACACAGAGGGATATTCGGTTAGTTGCAAATAACAGTGTACAGATGAATTGTTACTCATTTGTTGGCCTACTGACAGGAAAGGTTTAATAGGAAATCACTCAAAACTACAATACACTGCAATGGAGAATTATTATTATGATGATGCTTTTGCTTATATAGCACTATCATATTCAGCAGCGCTTTACAGACATTGTCATCGCTGTCCCCAATGGGGCTCATAATCTGAATTCATTATCAGTATGTCTTTGGACTGTGGGTGAAAACCAGAGTACCAGGAAGAAACCCATACAAACATGGGGAAAACATATAAACTCCTTGCAGATGTTGTCCTTGGTGAGATTTAAACCCAGGATCCCAGCGCTGCAAGGCTGCATTGCTAACCACTGAGCCACCGTGTTGCCCATGTATTACAGTGTTTTGTACTGGGGATCAATTGATCACATATTCAAGTCCTAGGGGATGATGAAAAAAATGTAAACAACTGTTTTAAAAACTGTTTAACCCCTTAGCGACCGCCGATACGCCTTTTAACGGCGGCCGCTAAGGGTACTTAAACCACAGCGCCGTTAATTAACGGCGCTGTGGAAAAAGTGAATAGCGCCCCCCAGAGTCCGATTTTCTCCGGGGTCTCGGCTGCCGGGGGTAGCCGAGACCCCAGAGAACATGATTCGGGGTTTTTTTTACCCACCCCGCATTTGCGATCGCCGGTAATTAACCGTTTACCGGCGATCGCAAAAAAAAACAAAACGCGATCTCTTTTTAATTTCTCTGTCCTCCGATGTGATCGCACATCGGAGGACAGAGAAAAGGGGTCCCAGGTAGCCCGCCAATACTTACCTATCTCCCCCGGTGCTCCTCGTGGCTCCCGGTGGGCGCCGCCATCTTCAAAATGGCGGGCGCATGCGCAGTGTGCCCGCCGGCCAGCCACGCGAGAATCTTTGGGGTCTCGGCTGCCGGGGGTAGCCGAGACCCCAAAGAGCATGATCGGGGTCGGTTTTACCGACCCCTGTTTTGCGATCGCCGGTAATTAACCCCTTTACCCCCAAGGGTGGTTTGCACGTTAATGACCGGGCCAATTTTTACAATTCTGACCACTGTCCCTTTATGAGGTTATAACTCAGGAACGCTTCAATGGATCCTGGTGATTCTGACATTGTTTTCTCGTGACATATTGTACTTCATGACAATGGTAAAAATTATTTGATAGTACCTGCGTTTATTTGTGAAAAAAACGGAAATTTGGCGAAAATTATGAAAATTTCGCAATTTTCCAACTTTGAATTTTTATGCAATTAAATCACAGAGATATGTCACACAAAATACTTAATAAGTAACATTTTCCACATGTCTACTTTACATCAGCACAATTTTGGAACCAAAATTTTTTTTTGTTAGGGAGTTATAAGGGTTAAAAGTTGACCAGCAATTTCTCATTTCTACAACACCATTTTATTTTAGGGACCACATCTCATTTGAAGTCATTTTGAGGGGTCTATATGATAGAAAATACCCAAGTGTGACACCATTCTAAAAACTACACCCCTCAAGGTGCTCAAAACCATATTCAAGAAGTTTATTAACCCTTCTGGTGCTTCACAGGAATTTTTTGAATGTTTAAATAAAAATGAACATTTAACTTTTTTTCACAAAAAATTTAATTCAGCTCCAATTTGTTTTATTTTACCAAGGGTAACAGGAGAAAATGGACCCCAAACATTGTTGTACAATTTGTCCTGAGTATGCCAATACCCCACATGTGGGGGTAAACCACTGTTTGGGCGCATGGCAGAGCTCGGAAGCGAAGGAGTGCCATTTGACTTTTCAATGCAAAATTGACTGGAATTGAGATGGGACGCCATGTTTCGTTTGGAGAGCCCCTGATGTGCCTAAACATTGAAACCCCCCACAAGTGACACCATTTTGGAAAGTAGACCCCCTAAGGAACTTATCTAGAGGTGTGGTGAGCACTTTGACCCAACAAGTGCTTCACAGAAGTTTATAATGTAGAACCGTAAAAATAAAAAATCATATTTTTTCACAAAAATTATCTTTTCGCCCCCAATTTTTTATTTTCCCAAGGGTAAGAGAAGAAATTGGACCCCAAAAGTTGTTGTACAATTTGTCCTGAGTACGCTGATACCCCATATGTGGGGGTAAACCACTGTTTGGGTGGATGGGAGAGCTCGGAAGGGAAGGAGCGCCGTTTGACTTTTCAAAGCAAAATTGACAGGAATTGAGATGGGACGCCATGTTGCGTTTGAAGAGCCACTGATGTGCCTAAACATTGAAACCCCCCACAAATGACACCATTTTGGAAAGTAGACCCCCTAAGGAACTTATCTAGAGGTGTGGTGAGCACTTTGACCCACCAAGTGCTTCACAGAAGTTTATAATGCAGAGCCGTAAAAATAAAACAAAATATTTTTCCCACAAAAATTATTTTTTTAGCCCCCAGTTTTGTATTTTCCTGAGGGTAACAGGAGAAATTGGACCCCAAAATTTGTTGCCCAATTTGTCCTGAGTGCGATGATACACCATATGTGGGGGGAACCACTGTTTGGGCACATGGGAGGGCTCAGAAGGGAAGGAGTGCCATTTGAATGCAGACTTAGATGGAATGGTCTGCAGGTGTCACATTGCGTTTGCAGAGCCCCTAATGTACCTAAACAGTAGAAACCCCCCACAAGTGACACCATTTTGGAAAGTAGACCTCCTTAGGAACTTATCTAGATGTGTGCTGAGCGCTTTGACCCACCAAGGGCTTCACAGAAGTTTATAATGGAGAGCCGTAAAAATAAAACAAAAATTTTTTCCCACAAAAATTATTTTTTAGCCTCCAGTTTTGTATTTTCCCGAGGGTAACAGGAGAAATTCGACCCCACAATTTGTTGTCCAATTTGTCCTGAGTGCGCTGATACCCCATATGTGGGGGGGAACCACTGTTTGGGCGCATGGGAGGGCTCGGAAGGGAAGGAGCTCCATTTGGAATGAGGACTTAGATGGAATGGTCTGCAGGTGTCACATTGCATTTGCAGAGCCCCTAATGTACCTAAACAGTAGAAACCTCCCACAAGTGACACCATTTTGAAAACTAGACCCCCTAAGGAACTCATCTAGATGTGTTGTGATAGCTTTGAACCCCCAAGTGTTTCACTACAGTTTGTAACGCAGAGCCGTGAAAATTAAAAAAAAAAATCTTTCCCCCCAAAATTATTTTTTAGCCCCCAGTTTTGTATTTTCCCGAGGGTAAGAGGAGAAATTCGACCCCAAAAGCTGTTGTCCAATTTGTCCTGAGTACGCTGATACCCCGTATGTTGGGGGAAACCAACGTTTGAGCGCATGGCAGAGCTCGGAAGGGAAGGAGCGCCATTTGGAATGCAGACTTAGATGGAATGGTCTGCAGACGTCACATTGCGTTTGCAGAACCCCTAATGTACCTAAACAGTAGAAACCCCCCACAAGTGACCCCATATTGGAAACTAGACCCCCCAGGGAACTAATCTAGATGTGTTGTGAGAACTTTGAACCCCCAAGTGTTTCACTACAGTTTATAACGCAGAGCCGTGAAAATAAAAAATCTTTTTTTTTCCCACAAAAAATGTTTTAGCCCCGAGTTTTGTATTTTCCCAAGGGTAGCAGGAGAAATTGGACCCCAAAAGTTGTTGTCCTATTTGTCCTGAGTACGCTGATACCCCATATGTTGGGGTAAACCCCTGTTTGGGCACACGGGAGAGCTCGGAAGGGAAGAAGCACTGTTTTACTTTTTCAACGCAGAATTGGATGGAATTGAGATCGGACGCCATGTCGCGTTTGGAGAGCCCCTGATGTGCCTAAACAGTGGAAACCCCCCAATTATAACTGAAACCCTAATCCAAACACATCCCTAACCCTAATCCCAACAGTAACCCTAACCACACCTCTAACCCTGACACACCCCTAACCCTAATCCCAACCCTATTCCCAACCGTAAATGTAATCTAAACCCTAACTGTAACTTTAGCCCCAACCCAAACTGTAGCCCTAGCCCTAACCCTAGCCCTAACCCTAGCCCTAACCCTAACCCTAACCCTAGCCCTAACCCTAGCCCCAACCCTAGCCCTAACCCTAGCCCTAACCCTAACCCTAGCCCTAGCCCTAACCCTAGCCCTAACCCTAGCCCTAGCCCTAACCCTAGCCCTAACCCTAACCCTAACCCTAGCCCTAACCCTAGCCCTAACCCTAACCCTAGCCCTAGCCCTAGCCCTAACCCTAGCCCTAACCCTAGCCCTAACCCTAGCCCTAACTCTAACCCTAGCCCTAATGGGAAAATGGAAATAAATACATTTTTTTAATTTTTCCCTAACTAAGGGGGTGATGAAGGGGGGTTTGATTTACTTTTATAGCGGGTTTTTTAGCGGATTTTTATGATTGGCAGCCGTCACACACTGAAAGACGCTTTTTATTGCAAAAAATATTTTTTGCGTTACCACATTTTGAGAGCTATAATTTTTCTATATTTTGGTCCACAGAGTCATGTGAGGTCTTGTTTTTTGCGGGACGAGTTGATGTTTTTATTGGTACCATTTTCGGGCACGTGACATTTTTTGATCGCTTTTTAGTCCGATTTTTGTGAGGCAGAATGACCAAAAACCAGCTATTCATGAATTTCTTTTGGGGGAGGCGTTTATACCGTTCCGCGTTTGGTAAAATTGATGAAGCAGTTTTATTCTTCGGGTCAGTACGATTACAGCGACACCTCATTTATATCATTTTTTTATGTTTTGGCGCTTTTATACGATAAAAACTATTTTATAGAAAAAATAATTATTTTTGCATCGCTTTATTCTCAGGACTATAACTTTTTTAATTTTTTGCTGATGATGCTGTATGGCAGCTCGTTTTTTGCGGGACAAGATGACGTTTTCAGCGGTACCATGGTTAGTTATATCTGTCTTTTTGATCGCGTGTTATTCCACTTTTTGTTCGGCGGTATGATAATAAAGCGTTGTTTTTTGCCTCGTTTTTTTTTTTTTTTTCTTACGGTGTTTACTGAAGGGGTTAACTAGTGGGCCAGTTTTATAGGTCGGGCCATTACGGACGCGGCGATACTAAATATGTGTACTTTTATTGTTTTTTTTTATTTATTTAGATAAAGAAATGTATTTATGGGAATAATATTTTTATTTTTTTTTTCATTATTTTGGAATATTTTTTTTTATTTTTTTTTACACATTTGAAATTTTTTTTTTTTACTTTTTTACTTTGTCCCAGGGGGGGACATCACAGATCAGTGATCTGACAGTTTGCACAGCACTCTGTCAGATCACTGATCTGATAGGAGTGCAGGCTGCTTCACAGTGCCTGCTCTGAGCAGGCTCTGTGAAGCCACCTCCCTCCCTGCAGGACCCGGATCCGCGGCCATCTTGGATCCGGGGCTGGAGGGAGCAGGGAGGGAGGTGAGACCCTCGCAGCAACGCGATCACATCGCGTTGCTGCGGGGGGCTCAGGGAAGCCCGCAGGGAGCCCCCTCCCTGCGCGGTGCTTCCCTGCACCGCCGGCACATCGCGATCATCTTTGATCGCGGTGTGCCGGGGGTTAATGTGCCGGGGGCGGTCCGTGACCGCTCCTGGCACATAGTGCCGGATGTCAGCTGCGATAAACAGCTGACACCCGGCCGCGATCGGCGGCGCTCCCCCAGTGAGCGCTGCCGATCGCATATGACGTACTATTGCGTCCTTGGGAAGTAAAGCCCACCCCACATGGACGCAATAGTACGTCTAATGGCAGAAAGGGGTTAACTGTTTACCGGCGACCGCAAAAAAAAAAGTAAAGTGTAATTCTCTGTCCTCTGATGTGATCGCACATCAGAGGACAGAGAAATAGGGGGATTCGGGGACCCTATCATACTCACCTGTGTCCCTGGATCCTCCTGCTGCTCCTCCTGGCTGTCGGCAAAAGAAAATGGCGGGCGCATGCGCAGTGCGCCCGCCATCTGTCTCCATCTGCTGGCCGGCAGGAGAACAGCAGTTGGGGCTAAAATTAGGGTTAGGGTTAGGGTTAGTGTTAGGGCTAGGGTTAGGGCTAAGGTTAGGGCTAGGGTTAGAGTTAGGGCTAGGGTTAGGGCTAGGGTTAGGGTTAGGGCTAGGGTTAGGGCTAGGGTTAGGGCTAGGGTTAGGGTTAGGGCTAGGGTTAGGGTTAGGGCTAGGGTTAGGGCTAGGGCTAGGGTTAGGGCTAGGGTTAGGGCTAGGGTTAGGGCTAGGGTTAGGGCTAGGGTTAGGGTTAGGGCTAGGGTTAGGGCTAGGGTTGGGGCTAAATTTAGGGTTAGGGTTGGGGCTAAATTTAGGGTTAGGGTTGGGGCTAAATTTAGGGTTAGGCTTCTTTCACACTTACGTCGGTACGGGGCCGTCGCAATGCGTTGGCCCGACATACCGACGCACGTTGTGAAAATTGTGCACAACGTGGGCAGCGGATGCGTTGAAAAACTACTATCTATGTCCTGGGGAGGAGGGGGCGGAGTTACGGCCACGCATGCGCGGTCAGAAATGGCGGATGCGACGTACAAAAAAACTGTTTCATTCAAAGTTTTTTTGTGCCGACGGTCCGCAAAAACACAACTGATCCAGTGCATGACGGACGCGACGTGTGGCCATCCGTCACGATCCGTCGGCAATACAAGTCTATGGGCAAAAAACGCATCCTGCGGGCACATTTGCAGGATCCGTTTCTCGTCCAAAACGACGGATTGCGACGGAATGCCAAATGACGCAAGTGTGAAAGTAGCCTTAGGGCTAGGGTTAGGGTTGGGGCTAAAGTTAGGGCTAGGGTTGGGGCTAAAGTTAGGGTTAGAGTTGGGATTAGGGTTAGGGTTTGGATTAGGGTTGGTATTAGGGTTAGGGTTGGCATTAGGGTTACGCTTGGGATTAGGGTTAAGGTTAGGGTTGTGATTAGGGGTGTATTGGGATTAGGGTTAGGTTTGAGGTTAGGGTTGAGATTAGGATTAGGGGTGTGTTGGATTTAGGGTTTTGATTAGGGTTATGGTTAGGGTTGACATTAGGGTTGTTTTGGGGTGAGGGTTGTGATTATGGTTAGGGTTAGTGATTAGGATTATGGATCAGGTTGGGATTAGGGTTAGGGGTGTGTTGGGGTTAGGGTTGGAGCTAGAATTGGGGGGTTTCCACTGTTTAGGTACATAAGGGGGTCTCCAAACACGACAGCCAATTTTGCGCTCAAAAAGTCAAATGGTGCTCCCTCCCTTCTGAGCTCTGCCGTGCGCCCAAACAGTGGGTTACCCCCACATATGGGGCATCAGTGTACTCTGGATAAATTGGACAACAACTTCTGTGGTCCAATTTCTCTTGTTACCCTTGTGAAAATAAAAACTTGGGGGCTACAAAATCTTTTTTGTGGAAAAATATATATATATTTTTTTATGACTCTACATTATAAACTTTTGTGAAGCACTTGGGCATTCAAAGTTCTCACCACACATCTATATAAGTTCCTTGGGGGGTCTAGTTTCCAAAACGGGGTCACTTGTGGGGGGTTACTACTGTTTAGGTACATCAGGGGCTCTGCAAACGCAACATAACGCCCACAGACCATTCTATCTAAGTCTGCATTCCAAAAAGGCGCTCCTTCCCTTCCGAGCTCTGCCGTGCGCCCAAACAGTGGTTTACCCCCACATATGGGGCATCAGCATACTCAGGATAAATTGGACAACAACTGTAGTCGTCCAATTTCTCCTGTTACCCTTGTGAAAATAAAAACTGGGGGCTACAATATCTTTTTTGTGAAAAAAAAATATATTTTATTTTCACGACTCTGCATTCTAAACTTCTGTGAAGCACTTGGGCATTCAAAGTTCTCACCACATATCTAGATAAGTTCCTTGGGGGGTCTAGTTTCCAAAATGGGGTCACTTGTGGGGGGTTACTACAGTTTAGGTACATCAGGGGCTCTGCAATCGCAACATAATGCCCACAGACCATTCTATCAAAGTCTGCATTCCAAAAAGGCGCTCCTTCCCTTCCGAGCTCTGCCGTGCGCCCAAACAGTGGTTTACCCCCACATATGGTGCATAAGCATACTCGGGATAAATTGGACAACAACTATTGCAGTCCAATTTCTCCTGTTACCCTTGTGAAAATAAAAACTTGGGGGCTACAATATCTTTTTTGTGGAAAAAAAATATTTTTTATTTTCACGACTCTGCATTCTAAACTTCTGTGAAGCACTTGGGCATTCAAAGTTCTCACCACACATGTAGATAAGTTCCATGGGGGATCTAGTTTCCAAAATGGGGTCACTTGTGGAGGGTTTCTACTGGTTAGGTACATCAGGGGCTCTGCAAACGCAACATAATGCCCGCAGACCATTCTATCAAAGTCTGCATTCCAAAACGGCGCTCCTTCCTTCCGAGCTCTGCCGTGCACCCAAACAGTGGTTTACCCCCACATATGGGGTACCAGCATACTCAGGACAAATTGTACAACAACTTTTGGGGTCCAATTTCTCTTGTTACCCTTGTAAAAATAAAAACTTGGGGGCTACAAAATGTTTTTTGTGGAAAAAAAAATATTTTTTATTTTCACGACTCTGCATTCTAAACTTCTGTGAAGCACTTGGGCATTCAAAGTTCTCACCACACACCTAGATAAGTTCCATGGGGGGTCTAGTTTCCAAAATGGGGTCACTTGTGGGGGATTTCTACTGTTTAGGCACATCAGGGGCTCTCCAAATGCGACATGGCATCCGATCTCAATTCCAGCCAATTCTATATTGAAAAAGTAAAACGGCACTCTTTCTCTTCCAAGCTCTGCGGTGCGCCCAAACAGTGGTTTACCCCCACATATTGGGTATCGACGTACTCAGGAGAAATTGCACAACAACTTTAGTGGTCTAATTTCTCCTGTTACCCTTGTGAAAAAAAAAATTTGTGGGCAAAAATCATTTTTGTAGAAAAAATGGGATTTTTTTTCACGGCTCTACGTTATAAACTTCTGTGAAGCACATGGGGGTTCAAAGTGCTCACCACACATCTAGATAAGTTACTTAAGGGGTCTGGTTTCCAAAATGGTGTCACTTGTGGGGGGTTTCCACTGTTTAGGCACATCAGGGGCTCTCCAAACGCGACATGGCGTCCAATCTCAATTCCAGCCAATTCTACATTGAAAAAGTAAAACAGCACTCCTTCTCTTCCAAGCTCTGCGGTGCGCCCTAACAGTGGTTTACCCCCACATATTGGGTATCAGCGTACTCAGGAGAAATTGCACAACAACTTTTGTGGTCTAATTTCTCCTGTTACCCCTTGTGAAAATAAGAATTTGTGGGCGAAAAGATCATTTTTGTGTAAACAAAAGCGATTTTTTATTTTCATGGCTCTACGTTATAAACTTCTGTGAAGCACTTGGGGGTTCAAAGTGCTCACCACACATCTAGATAAGTTTCTTAAGGGGTCTAGTTTCCAAAATGGTGTCACTTGTGGGGAGTTTCCAATGTTTAGGCACATCAGGGGCTCTCCAAACGTGACATGGCGTCCGATCTCAATTCCAGCCAATTCTGCATTGAAAAAGTCAAACGGCGCTCCTTCACTTCTAAGTTCTGCGGTGTGCCCAAAAAGTGGTTTACCCCCACATATGGGGTATTGGCGTATTCAGGAAAAATTGCATAACAAAATTTATGGTTACATTTCTGTTTTTACACTTGTGAAAATAAAAAAAATGGTTCTGAATTAAGATGTTTGCAAAAAAAAGTTAAATGTTCATTTTTTCCTTCCACATTGTTTCAGTTCCTGTGAAGCACGTAAAGGGTTAATAAACTTCTTGAATGTGGTTTTGAGAACCTTGAGGGGTGTAGGTTTTAGAATGGTGTCACACTTCATTATTTTCTATCATATAGACCCCTCAAAATGACTTCAAATGTGATGTGGTCCCTAAAAAAAATGGTGTTGTAAAAATGAGAAATTGCTGGTCAACTTTTAACCCTTATAACTCCCTAACAAAAAAAAAATGTGTTTCCAAAATTGTGCTGATGTAAAGTAGACATGTGGGAAATGTTATTTATTAACTATTTTTCGTGACATATCTCTCTGATTTAAGGGCATAAAAATACAAAGTTTGAAAATTGCAACATTTTAAAATTTTTTGCCATATTTCCGTTTTTTTCATAAATAATCGCAAGTAATATCGAAGAAATGTTACCACTAACATGAAGTACAATATGTCACGAAAAAACAATCTCAGAATCAGCGGGATCCGTTGAAGCGTTCCAGAGTTATAACCTCTTAAATTGACAGTGGTCAGAATTGCAAAAATTGGCTCGGTCATTAAGTACCAAATTGGCTCTGTCACTAAGGGGTTAAAAAGGAGAACATATAACATTTGAAAGCACCTCCTATTTTGTTTTCCATAACTAAAACAAAATATCATAGCAAAAACGAAAAAACGTGCATTAAACTGTAGTGTTATGCAAAAGCAAGGTGAACTGGATCACCAATAGTTCAAATAACTAGTATGGATATTCACCAGTAAACACTTATACCTACTCACAAAAGGGTATTTTTATTAGATTAACAGATAAAATATAGAGAGCAATAAAAACACATGGAGGGGAAAACAAGTACTGTGGGTCAACCATTGCAAAAAGTGTTGGTTGTGGGTATAGTAGCTATACAACATAAGGACTTCCGCACAAATCGTCTATGGCTGGGGTACTTGGAGAAAAAGTGCATACACATGTATAAAAGAACATGGTAGATATTAGTTACATACTAAAGTGGACATTTAAAAATCACAAGAAGAAAAAGAGTGTAGGAAGTTACGGTACATTTACCAGTTGTAAGTACCAAGTGGCTCCAGTGACTCCAACGTACGTTTCTCCTGGTGGCTTTCTCAAGGAGTGTGAGCGTGAGTGTGAGGACTCCTTGAGAAAGCCACCTGTTTTCCGCTCCATGTGTTTTTATCTATATTTTATCTGTTAATCTAATAAAAATCATTTTTATTTGATTCATTTCTTGGTTTATTCACTTTTTTAAGTAGATTAAACTGTAGTGTGTTCAATGCACATTAATATTTTTTTTATGGTGTAATACCTGATAGATGTGTACTTCTTTATCTTGACATTTCTGATACAAGACATGAAGGAAAAGAGTCATGAAAACAAGAAAAAGCTCGTACTGTTCACTTAGCAAGAAAAAGAACATATGAAACCTGTTGTAAGTGTTTTTAAAGCTAATTGCTATACAAGGGATCACATTTAGAAGTCATACGTACTAAAATAATGTCTCAGTTTGAAGCATTCTTTTGCGGCTCGGGTAAAGACTGCAATGACATTATTCACAAAACGTTGAGGTCAAACAAATTAAAAGTGAACAGCATATGGTATGGTAATCATCCAATGTATAATTAACAATCCTGGAATGCTTTCAGGACAAACAAGGAGGAGAGGTTATGGTTTTCTTAATGCTAAATCTTAGGTGCAAAAATGAAAGCATATGCTGTTGAATTGTAAAGCTGCATATCATTGACTTTAAGGTAACACTTCCATCCGGCCTAAGGGACCGAGAGTTTGAATAATACATACAAATCACTCTAAAATTACTTAGCTACTTATGTTATAGTTTTCAGATCTTTTTCTACATTCTGAGCATATTCACATGTTACTCAAAATATATAAGGGCTAACCAAGTGCATCTTACACAGCAACAGCTAAATGTAGCCCAAGTGACTCAAAACCTAACAGACACCATCTTGGAATAGAAAGCCCTCCAGTGTTTAGACATATGTCTTCAATTTGAAAGCAATTCAGAAATCATGTTAAAGCTAAGACTTGATTACACAAAATGGAACTTTTCAACTCACAAACTTGGATCAAATTCTTGGGCTCAAAAATGAAGAAAAAACCCACAGATTTCTGCATTCTTTACACATTACTGTTTTAGACTCTCAACAGACATGTAATGTAAAAAAAAAGTGCTAACTAATTTTTTAAGGATGCCAATTCAAAAGATTTATGTTGACAGCAAAGTGACAACTTTGTCTGACAGTTTGGTTGGTTGGAATATACTAATTAAAAGACAGTCTTTATAAAAAGGTTGTCAGGCATCACATTTTTAGAAACCAGATGAAATACAACTTTACTGTATCTATAATCTTTAGAGTAGATTCCACATCATCCGGCATCCTTCCTCTCCGTTACACGTACAGTTTTGATGCATTTCATCTAATAATGTTATCAGTCCTCCTGAGACCAAGTAGTTACACAAACTATTGCCATTAGGCTTCATTTAGATGTCAGATATTTGCTTAGGAGTGCTATTCATGCCTTTCATGGATAGTACTCGTACCTGTGGTAGTCCATTGGACCACTCACATGTCCGATTTTTCCATTGGACCAAGTGATTGGCGGAAAATATTGGAGATATAGTCATGACTGAAAGTGCTGGCACTCTTGAAATTGATCCAGAAAGTGAAGTATTTCTCCCAAAAAATTATTGCAATTAATTTTGTTATACAAACGTTTATCTCTTTTCTGTGTATTGGAATAGAAAAAAGAGAGAAAAAAAGGCAAATTGGACATAATTTCATACAAAACCCCCAAAACAGGCTAGACAGAATTGTTGGCACCCTCAACGTAATATTTGATTGTACACTCTTTGGAAAAAATAACTGCAATGAATCGCTTCCTATAACCATCCACAGGCTGTTTACACCTCTCAACCGGAATTTTGGACCACTTTTTTTTTCAAACTGCACCAGGTTTTTCATGTTTGAAGGTGCCTTCTCCCAATACCAACTTAAAGATCTCTCCACAGGTGTTCAAAGGGATTTAGATCCAGATTCATGACCGTGTTTTGGATCCGAGTGATGTCTATGAAAAAAATGTTATTCAATGGGGTTGTGCAGATGAGCGATGTTTTTTTACTGACCGAATCTGCATGTCAAAAAAATTACTGCATGCACTAGTTTCTTCCATAAGTCAGATGAGACTTGGCCATTCAAGTCTATGGGTATGTAAAAAAAATGGATGTCACAGTATAGCATCCAATTTTTACTGATACATTGCAATTCTGTAACAAAGGAAACCGCAAATGGTCCTTTAAAAGATTAATAGCTGCTGATGTTAGAAAAACAGACTATATATGAACTGCACATGGATGACAAGTAAGAAAAAAAATCATCCCACTTTTCTGGATGAAACTTTGGAACTATTTTATACACACGTGTCGACCTATTTTAAAGGATACTATCACAAAATTCCCTTAAAGAACAACTGAACATGAAGCAGATAAAAAAATATATCAAACACCTGGTAGCTTCTTCTCAAACCTTGGGTTTTGCTTGTTGGCTTCTTCCTGGGGCAAGCTTTAGAAACCAGGCTGTCTCCAATAATATTGATATTTCAGCTTCAGATACAGGCATGGACAAAATCATTGGTACACTTCTGTTAAAATAAAAAAAAAACACATTAGGCACTGAAATAACTTGAAACTTACAAAAGTAATTTTCAATTTACATTCACTGAATATCAACTAATGAAAATCAGACATTGGTTTTGAATTGGGACGCGCTCTACTTCTCTGCACTGGCTGTGAGCGCCGGCCAGCCGGAAAGCACAGCGGTGACGTCACCGCTCTGCTTTACGGCTGACCGGCGCTGACAGTGCAGAGGAAAGCACAGCGCCGGAGGACAGACACGGAAGGTAAGTATGTAGTGTTTGTTTTTTTACGTTTACGCTGGTAACCAGGGTAAACATCGGGTTACTAAGCGCGGCCCTACGCTTAGCAACCCGCTGTTTATCCTGGTTACCAGGGGACTTCGGGATCGTTGGTCGCTGGAGAGCTGTCTGTGTGAAAGCTCTCCAGCGACCAAACAGCGACACTGCAGCGATCGACATCGTTGTCGTATCGCTGCAGCGTCGTTTCAGTGTGACGGTACCCTAAGGATTATTTTCCATTTTTTCTAGGTGTATTATAATTTTAATACATAGAATTTTCATTGCATGGTTTTTGTTTTTTTTTACATAGAACCACAATTCAAAAGCAATGTTTTATTTTCAATAGTTGATATTCAGTAGCTTTAAACTGAAAATGACTTTTGTTAGTTTCAAAATATTTCAGTGACCATTTTGGGTTTTTCTTAGTTTAACAGAAGGGTACCAAAAATGTTATCCACATCTTACTAATAAGCTTACATAAGAGAAGGAGTTTTGAGGATTCGATTTTACTGCCCTTTATCTCTAACTTTGCCTTTTACTGAAGTATTAACTGTATTTCAAAAGATTTGCATTTATGTTTGGCTGTACAATTCTTGGGTGTAATTTTTGCTTTTAAATATTTGAACATAAGTTTGCCTACTAAGATGTGCCATAGTGAAAAGTGGTTTAACATATTGCTGACCTATAAATTCAGTTATCCTATAACATTAGAATTTTGCTCCACTATGGTGAATTAGTGGTACAATGAGGGGTAATGTTAAAATGATCAGGGTACTTCCAAACATCTAAAATAAATAAAGTGGTTTTCCCAAGACAGACTGTCATGAGCTCATGACATGTGCTGTCCATAGTGGGTTTTAAATACACTTTACTTTTTCTGAACCTTCTAAAGGGTGTAATGAAGAGTGATTCCTCATGTCATTAACACTTGCAATTACAGCAATCATATGAGGGAAACCCTAGAAGACTGTAATCAGCCATCCAAAAAAATATGCAATGCATTTCTGACTGTGTCTCCATCTAAGGCAGAAGGGCAATTGACACTGACTCAATTTTTCATCCCTATCAGCAACTAAATCAAAGATGCCACCCACCTCTTTTGACATGTCTCCTACACTGAAGGGGCTTATTTTCTCTATTGTAGTCGATCATCGACTATCGTGTCCATGCACTTCTTGTAGATATCAAGAAACTAAAACTTATATGGTCAGTGCTGCAAACAAAAACAGACACTGGGAGCAGCGACAAAGACAAAGACAAAGAGCAGAAGCAGGGGAGCTTGATTAAAACATAGTTTGCTTTTTTTTAAAGGTACCGTCACACTAAGCAACGCTGCAGCGATACCGACAACGATGTTGATCGCTGCAGCGTCGCTGTTTGGTCGCTGGAGAGCTGTCACACAGACAGCTCTCCAGCGACCAACGATCCCGAGGTCCCCGTAACCAGGGTAAACATCGGGTTACTAAGCGCAGGGCCGCGCTTAGTAACCCGATGTTTACCCTGGTTACCAGCGTAAACGTTAAAAAAACAAACACTACATACTTACCTTCAGCTGTCTGTCCTCCGGCGCTCTGCTTTCCTCTGCACTGTCAGCGCCGGTCAGCCGGAAAGCAGAACGGTGACGTCACCGCTGTGCTTTCCGGCTGGCTGGCGCTGACACAGGATGCAGGAGGAGTGCAGAGAAGCACAGCGCCAGGGACAGACAGCTGAAGGTAAGTATGTAGTGTTTGTTTTTTTAACGTTTACGCTGGTAACCAGGGTAAACATCAGGTTACTAAGCGCGGCCCTGCGCTTAGTAACCCGATGTTTACCCTGGTTACCAGTGAAGACATCGCTGGATCGGCGTCACACACGCCGATCCAGCGATGTCAGCGGGAAGTCCAGCGACGAAATAAAGTTCTGGACTTTCCTCAGCGACCAACGATCTCCCAGCAGGGGCCTGATCGTTGGTCGCTGTCACACATAACGATTTCCTTAACGATATCGTTGCTACGTCACAAAAAGCAAGGATATCGTTAACGATATCGTTATGTGTGACGGTACCTTAAGACAAACTGCAGCCAGAAAGAGGAGGTTTACAGTTGTGAGATGGAGGAAGGCATGTTTTTTTGTGAGAGGCAGAGACAGACTCTGTTGAACTGACTGGAATTAGTACTGAGATCTAGCCGAGAATTGTACTGACTCCTTGTACTGGATATGTAGGCTGCTGCACTAAGTGGTAATAATCTGAGGTAGGAATTTTCCTCACAAGTAAAGAAAATTTACTTTACTGTTGTCACTTACTATACTTTGTGTCTGCCTGTTTCTGAACCTTTGGGTACACAAGACCATGTAACCAGGAAAACGTTATGATGAAATCAGAGCTGCATAGTTCATGCTGTCCTAAGCACTTTAAAGAAGCACTCCTCTCATCAAAATTTGTATCTTCTTGATTTATTGCAATCATCATCATATCATATAGCACTGTATAATTACAACTGTTCATTTTCCCCTTCTACCTAGATAATTCTGACTGAATCTGCAATTCTTCGGTTCAAGTCCCGGGTTCAAATCTCACGAAGGAAAACATCTGTAAGTAGTTAGAATGTTCTCCCCATTATTGTGTGGGTTTCTTCTGGGTTCTCCGGTTTCCTCCCACACACCTCATAGGGAATTTAGATTGTGAGCCCCAATGTGGATGATAATGTCTGTAAAATGCTATGGAAAATGGTGGTGCTATATAAGTATATATAAGTCACACTAAACCATAATACGGACAAGTGCTATGCAATAAAAAAAATTGCATAGCACTTGGACCAATGTTAATATATCGGGCAGCTCCCATCATCTGCTGTTTTCTCGGCCGTATTATACATGGGCGAGAAATCGCACCATGCTGCGATTTTCACCATATATCGGCTGAGAATCGCCAATGAAAGTCTATGGGTGCGAGAAAAACTCGCACACCACACGGACCATCAGTGTGACTTGCGAGAAATATGCACTGGTGTCCTTTAGAAAAGCCGTAATTCAGTGCGGTGTACAGTAAAATCACACTGACAGGCTGGAATAGAATTGATAAAACAAATGTCTACACATAGAATACAGTAGGTGTATATATATATATATATATATATATGTATGTCAGTGAGACAATAATATATATATATATATATTTATACTTCATACAGAGTTGGAGAGCAGAAAAGCCGGTAATTCAATTGTCGGCATTTGCTAAATCATTACCGAACCTGACAGAATATGAGACATGGTTTACATACAGTAAGCCATTTCATATCCGTTATATTTTTATATGGCCCTCACTAATAATGTTAGAAGTGTTTGTGTGTAAAATATGGGAGCTGTAGGTGTTAAATTAAAGGGTTAATTCATGGAAAAAACTGGCGTGGGCTCCCACGCAATTTTATCTGCCAGAGATGGAAAGCCAGTGACTGAGGGCAGATATTAATAGCCTAGAGAGGGACCATGGTCATTGACCCCCCCCGGCTCAAGTTTTTATAAGGCAAGTGGGATTTCTTGCCTTATAAATGGGGTTGGGACCATCAGTTGTGTTGTGCAGAAGTCTGGTGGATACACAGCTGATAGTCCTACTGAATAGACTGTTAGAATTTGTATTATGGCAAGAAAAAAGCAGCTAAGTAAAAGACGAGTGGCCATCATTACTTTAAGAAATGAAGGTCAGTCAGTCCAAAAAATTGGGCAAACTTTGAAAGTGTCCCCAAGTGCAGTGGCAAAAACCATCAAGCGCTACGAAGAAACTGGCTCACATGAGGACCTCCCCAGGAAAGGAAGACCAAGAGTCACCTCTGCTTCTGAGGATAAGTTTATCTGAGTCAACAGCCTCAGAAGTCGCAGGTTAACACCAGCTCAGATTAGAGACCAGGTCAATGTCACACAGAGTTTTAGCAGCAGACACATCTCTATAACATCTGTTAAGAGGAGACTTTGTGCAGCAGGCCTTCATCTTCATAAAATAGCTGCTAGGAAACCTGTTGTGAATTCCGTTCTTGGGCTCCCTCCGGTGGTTGTAAATGGCACTTTTGTGAATTCTGCCCTTGGGCTCCCTCTGGTGGTTTTGAGTGGAACTGCTGCTCCTTGGGTTTAGCTTTAGCAGCTGCTTTCACTAATCGTCTCTCCTGGCTCTGCTATTTAACCTGGCTCTAGTCTTCAGCCTATGCCACTTGTCAATGTTTTCTGGCTGGATTCACATCTCTGCTTGGATTCTCCTGGTTTCCTGACCAGTTCTGCTAAGATAAGTTCTGGCTTTGCTCATTTCAGTCCACATGTTGTGGACTTATTGTTCTGTGCATTCTATTTTTGTCCAGCTTGTCATTATGGATTTTTTCTGTTAGCTGGAAGCTCTGGGAAGCAGATTTACCCTCCACACCTTTAGTCAGGTGTGGAGATTTTGTAAACTCTGTGTGGATTGTTTTGTAGTTTTTATACTGACCGCACAGTATCCTTTCCTGTCCTATCTATCAAGCTAGACTGGCCTCCTATGCTAAAATCTGATTTCATCTCTGCGTATGTTATTTTCCCCTCCTCTCACCGTCAATATATGTGGGGGGCTATCTTTCCTTTGGGGATTTTCTCTGAGGCAAGATAGGTTTCCTGTCTCCATCTTTAGGGGAAGTTAGATCTTAGGCTGTGCCGAGGGGTCTAGGGAGCATCAGGTACCCCCCACGGCTATTTCTAGTTGCGCTGCTAGGTTCAGGGTCTGCGGTCAGTACAGATACCACCTCCTTCAGAGCTTGTCTCATGTTGTTCCTAAACCACCAGATCATAACAGAAACCACTGCTAAGGACAGGCAACAAGCAGAAAAGACTTGTTTGGGCTAAAGAACACAAGGAATGGACATTAGACTAGTGAAAATCTGTGCTTTGGTCTGATGAATCTAAATTTGAGATCTTTGCTTCCAGCCACCGTGTCTTTGTGCGACGCAGAAAAGGTGAACGGATGGACTCTACATGCCTGGTTCCCACTGTGAAGCATGGAGAAGGAGGTGTGATGGTGTGGGGGTGCTTTGCTGGTGACACTGTTGGGGATTTATTCAAAATTGAAGGCATACTGAACCAGCATGGCTATCACAGCATCTTGCAGCAGCATGCTATTCCATCCGGTTTGCGTTTAGTTGGACCATCATTTATTTTTCAACAGGACAATGACCCCAAACACACCTCCAGGCTGTGTAAGGGCTTTTTGACCAAGAAAGAGAGTGATGGGGTGCTACGCCAGATGACCTGCCCTCCACAGTCACCAGACCTGAACCCAATCGAGATGGTTTGGGGTGAGCTGGACCTCAGAGTGAAGGCAAAAGGGCTAACAAGTGCTAAGCATCTCTGGGAACTCCTTCATTGTTGGAAGACCATTTCCGGTGACTACTTCTTGAATCTCATCAAGAGAATGCCAAGAGTGTGCAAAGCAGTCATCAGAGCAAAAGGTGGCTACTTTGAAGAACCTAGAATATAAGACATATTTTCAGTTGTTTCGCACTTTTTTGTTAAGCATATAATTCCACATGTGTTAATTCATAGTTTTCATGCTTTCAGTGTGAATTTACAATTTTCATAGTCATGAAAATACAGAAAAATCTTTAAATGAGAAGGTGTGTCCAAACTTTTGCTCTGTACTGTATATGTGTCTCACTAACATATATATATATACATATACAGTTAGGTCCATATATATTTGGACAGAGACAACATTTTTCTAATTTTGGTTGTAGACATTACCACAATGGATTTTAAACAAAACAATTCAGATGCAATTGAACTTCAGACTTTCAGCTTTCATTTGAGGGTATCCACATTAAAATTGGATGAATGGTTTAGGAGTTTCAGCTCCTTAACATGTGCCACCCTGTTTTTAAAGGGACCAAAAGTAATTGGACAGATTCAATAATTTTAAATAAAATGTTCATTTTTAGTACTTGGTTGAAAACCCTTTGTTGGCAATGACTGCCTGAAGTCTTGAACACATGGGCATCACCAGACGCTGTGTTTCCTCCTTTTTGATGCTCTGCCAGGCCTTCACTGTGGTGGTTTTCAGTTGCTGTTTGTTTGTGGGCCTTTCTGTCTGAAGGTTAGTCTTTAACAAGTGAAATGCATGCTCAATTGGGTTGAGATCAGGTGACTGACTTTGCCATTCAAGAATATTCCACTTCTTTGCTTTAATAAACTCTTGGGTCATTGTCCATCTGTAGTATGAAACGACGACCAATCAGTTTGGCTACATTTGGCTGGATCGGAGCACACAGTATGTCTCTAAATACCTCAGAATTCATTTGGCTGCTTCTGTCCTGTGTCACATCATCAATAAACACTAGTGACCCAGTGCCACTGGCAGCCATGCATGCCCAAGCCATCACACTGCCTCCACCATGTTTTACAGATGATGTGGTATGCTTTGGATCATGAACTGTACCACACCTTCGCTATACTTTTCTCTTTCCATCATTCTGGTAGAGATTGATCTTGGTTTCATCTGTCCAAAGAATGTTCTTCCAGAACTGTGCTGGCTTTTTTAGATGTTTTTTAGCAAAGTCCAGTCTAGCCTATTTATTCTTGATGCTTATGAGTGGCTTGCATCGTGCAGTTAACCCTCTGTATTTACTTTCCTGCAGTCTTCTCTTCATGGTAGATTTGGATATTGATACGCCGACCTCCTGGAGAGTGTTGGTCACTTGGTCGGCTGTTGTGAAGGGGTTTCTCTTCACCATGGAGATTATTCTGCGATCATCCACCACTGTTGTCATCTGTGGGCGCCCAGGTCTTTTTGCATTTATGAGTTCACCAGTGCTTTCTTTCTTTCTCAGGATGTACCAAACTGTAGATTTTGCCACTCCTAATATTGTAGCAATTTCTCGAATGGGTTTTTTCTGTTTTCGCAGCTTAAGGATGGCTTGTTTCACCTGCTTGGAGAGCTCCTTTGACCGCATGTTTACTTCACAGCAAAACCTTCCAAATGCAAGCACCACACCTCAAATCAACTCCAGGCCTTTTATCTGCTTAATTGAGAATTATATAACGAAGGGATTGCCCACACCTGTCCATGAAATAGCCTTGGAGTCAATTGTCCAATTATTTTTGGTCCCTTTAAAAACAGGGTGGCACATGTTAAGGAGCTGAAACTCCTAAACCCTTCATCCAATTTTAATCTGGATACCCTCAAATGAAAGCTGAAAGTCTGAACTTCAACTGCATCTGAATTGTTTTGTTTAAAATTCATTGTGGTAATGTCTATAACCAAGATTAGAAATATGTTGTCTCTGTCCAAATATATATGGACCTAACTGTATATAGAGAGAGAAAGAGAGAGAGGCTATATATATGTTTTCACGAATATTTGAGCCCATGAATCCATTATATGTCCATTTTGCAAGCTGGCGAGAAAAACTCGCCATACGGATGTCATACGGATATTTTTTTGAGAAATAAATCACATCCTCGCACTGCACATGGATCACTGTTAATGAAACATTTGTACGATTCTCGTCCGTGAAAAACGGACCGATTTTTTATAAGTTGTGTGTGACGTCGGCCTAAAGCATAATAAATAAATGGTGCATATTTCAGATGGATCTGCTCTGTAATTCACTTGATAAAACACTAAATAAATGTTTAAAAAAATGAGCATATGCACTGCAATATAAAAAGACTTTCTGTTCATTGTTTTGATCTTCTTTCAACTTCTTCACAATTGCAAAGATACAAAGCATTTAAGAGAAGTTAACTGACTATTTTCCTGAGGGCTTCTTCTTGGAAGTCACTCACTAGTTTATTAACTTCTATTTAACCCCTTAATGACTGGAGCTTTTTTCGGTTTTGCGTTTTTGTTTTTCCCTCCCCTCCTTCCCAGAGCCATAACTTTTTTATTTTTCCGTCAATATGGCCATGCAGGGCTTATTTTTGGGGGGACAAGTTGTACTTTTGAACGACACCAATGGTTTTACCATGTCTTGTACTAGAAAATGGGAAAAAAAATTCCAAGTGTGGTGAAATTGCAAAAAAAAGTGCAATCCCAGACTTGATTTAGTTTGGATTTTTGGCAAGGATCACTAAATGATAAAACTGACCTGCCATTATGATTCTTCAGGTTATTACGAGTTCATAGACACCAAACATGTCTAGGTTAATTTTTATCTAAGTGATGAAAAAAAATTCCAAACTTTGCTAAAAAAAAAAAGAGCTCAATTTTCCTACACCCATAGCGTCTCCATTTTTCGTGATCTCAGGTTGGTTGAGGGCTTATTTTTTGCCTGCCAATCTTATGTTTTTAATAATGCCATGTTGGTGTACATACCTTCTTTTGATCGCCCGTTATTGCATTTTAATTCAATGTCATGGCGACCAAAACATGCACTTCTGGTGTTTTGATTTTTTTTTCGCTACGCCATTTAGCAACCAGGTTAACCCTTTTTTTATTGATAGATCGGTCGATTCTGAACTTGCTGATACCAAATATGTGTAGGTTTTTTTAATTATTGTTTCATTATAAATGGGGCGATTTAAACTTTTATGTTTTTTAATATTTTTCATATTTTTAAAAACATTTTTTTAAAACTTTTGGTATGCTTCAATAGCCTCCATGGGAGGATAGAAGCTGCCACAACTCGATAGTCTCTGCTACATAGAATCGATGCTCAGATTGCTCCTATGTAGTAGAATTAGAGCATTGCTAGGAGCGCCGACCACATGGTGGCGCTTATAGCAATCTGGCATCAACAACCATAGAGGTCTCAAGGACACCTCTGGTTGTCATGCTGATGCATCGCTGACCCCAGATCACATGACGGGGATCAGCGGTGTGCGTTTTTCCGGCCCAATGATGAGAGTTTGACAGCAGCATTTCACTAGTTAATAGGCACGGGCGAATCACAATTCTGCCTGCACCTATTCGGGCACATGTCAGCTGTTCAAAACTGCTGACATGTCCTGGCTTTGATGCGCGCTCACCGCCAGAGCCCGCATCAAAGTGGAGGTTCTGCCATCGGACATACTATTCCATCCGATGGCAGAAAAGGGTTAAATTTAAAACAATGGCCAAAGATGTCAGAAAGATGACTGAAGATGAGCAAAAAATGATGTTTCAGGACAAAAAAGACACCGCTGAGTCCTGAAGCGTCTTCTGCCTTAAAAACGCACAGTATTTGCAGGTATCTAAAACACATTGTCTGCACAGACCCTAAAAGTGCCCATACTGTTTGCATAGTAGTTCAGGGGCCCATACATATTAGACAAAAGTTGGCTGAACCAGGGGATATTGAAAGATTTTACCGTCAGTCTAATGAGTATGTGTGCCTCTGACAGATGATTGTCACGGGAGATAAAGATCTGGCACGTCCAATTTGGAATCCAAGTGATAAGCCGCCACCAGAGATGTCTAGCAGCATAGCAGCAGCTCTATTACAGAGAACACAGGTGACCTCAGCAGAGTGAGCGCTCTTGTGTAAGGGACAGGCGAACAAGATAGCATCTAGCCAAATGATCGGATTGAACAGCTGTTTATAGTGTAAGGGGGCTTTAGTAAAATACTAGTTCAGCCAACGTATATGGCCTCATTTAGATGGCTGTATTTTTAGTTTAGCATATTGGTTCTATAATAATTCAGTATCAAGTCTAACAAATTAAAGATTGCTACATCTACATTACAGTAGTACATCACTAGAACCACCATCACTACACTACAACATTACCAGAACCACCATCACTACATGACTACATCCTAGAACCACCATCTGTACACAACTATGTGATATTTCAGTTTTTCTTTTTCACTAAATTTGCAAAAATTTCTACATTTGTTTTTTTCAGCCAAGATGGGGTGCAGAGTGTACATTAATGTGAAAATAATGAACTTTTTTGAAATTAGCAAATGGCCAATTTACCAATGAAACAAAGCGTGAAAAATTTAAAGGGGTCTGAATACTTTCTGTACCCATTGTTTGTGAGCTGCAGTTTTCCTGGCTTGGAAATGCCAGGATTAAGTATTAGTTACAGCCCAGATGGGGAAATTTAAAAATAATATACCATGGAGGTCTGGATTTGGAATGATACTTATAATCAAAGTGGAAAATCAACTTACAGGCTGATCCAACTTCAGTGGAAATGCCTCAAGACAAGAAAATGATGCTCACTCAGTAGTGTGTGTGGCCTCCACTTGCCTGTATGACCTCCAAACAATGCCTGAGAAAGCTCCTGATGAGGCGGCGGATGTTCTCCTGAAGGATCTCCTCCCAGTCCTGGAATAAAGAATCAGTCAACTCCTGGAAATTCTGTGGTGCAACAAGAAAAGAATGGAACGAGACATGATGTCCCAGATGTGCTTGATTGGATCTGGGGAACAAGCAGGCCAGTCCTTAGAATCAGTGCCTTCATCTTGCAGGAACTGCTGACACACTTCAGCCACTTGGGGCCTTGAATTGTCATGCATCAGAAGGAACACAGTTACACAGGGGCCACTGCACCTGCATATGGTCTCACAATAGGTCTGAGGATCTCATCCTGGTACCTAATGGCAGTTAAGGTATCTCTGGCTAGCACATGGAGAGCTGTATGTCCCTACAGAGAAATGCTTCCCTACAACATTACTAACCCCCCTGCCAATCCAGTCATGTTGGAGGATGTTGCAGGCAGCAGAGTGCTCTCCACAGCATCTCCAGACTGTCAAGTCTGTCACATGTGCTCAGTGTAAACCTGCTCTCATCCGTGAATGGCACAGTGTGCCAATGTAGAATCTGCCAAACTTGGTGTTCTCTGGCAAATACCAATCGCCCTGCACGGTGTTGAGCTGTAAGCACAATGCCTACTTATGGACATCGGGCTCTCGTACCACCCTCATGGAGTTTGATTCTAACAGTTGGAGCAAGCATATGGATTTTAGTGGCCTGCTGGGGGTCATTTTTCTGGGCTGTGACACTGCTCCTCCTGTTTTTCCATGCACAAAGAGTGAGGTAGCAGACCTGCTGCTGGGTTGTTACCCTTCTACGACCCCTTTAACATCTCCTGGTGTACTGGCCTGTCTCCCGCTGATACGAAGATTTTTTTTGCGACATATTGTTCTTCATGTAGAAAAGCCACATGTTTCTCAACTCTAGCAATAAATAGCCAGGTCTTTCACCGGGAAGGAACAACCACGGGAAGGGCAGCATCCAAAAAGGAAAACCACCTATACCAAAACATGGCATCCCTCCACAGACAGCTGTTTTGGGGTATTTGCCCCTCATCAGTGTGGAGTAGGAAACTGGCTATTAGGAGCAGTGCCTAGTAAAAGGACTATAAACATAAGGATGAATGACCTCGGGGAGATCAAAACATCCAACACCGCGGAGACCCCATCACGTGTTTCTCAACGCAGTGATCCAGAACACTGCCCCCATCCCTAATGGGAAATATGCAAATGCATGTAGAAAAACCACGGAGACACCATCACGTGTTTCTCAACACTAGCAATAAATAGCCAGGTCTTTCACCGGGAAGGAACAGGACAGCTCATAGAATCCCGCGGTTTTCAGTATCATCTCTATGCTGACGACACAGATCTGCATCTCTGGACCAGATATCACCACCCTACTAACCAGAATCCCTCAATGTCTATCTGCTATTTCATCCTTCTTCTCTGCTAGATTTCTAAAACTTAACATGGACAAAATAGAATTCATCGTGTTTCCCCATCTCACGCGACCACCCCATTACAGTAAACAGTTGCCCACTCTCCCCAGTCCCCTAGTGACTCGGGGTAATCCTTGACACTGATCTCGCCTTCAAACCACATATCCAAGCCTTTTCCACTTCCTGCTGCCTTCAACTCAAAAATATTTCACAGATTCGTACATTCCTAAACCAAGAATTTGCAAAAACCCTAGTCCATGCCCTCATCATCGCCTCGACTACTGTAACTTCCTGCTCTGTGGCCTCCCCTCTAACACTCTCGCACCCCTCCAGTCTATTTTAAACTCAGCTGCCAAACTAATCCACCTCTCCCCTCTGTCAATCCCTTCACTGGCTCCCCATTACCCAGAGACTCCAGTACAAAAGCCTAACCATGACATACAAAGCCATCCACAACGTGTCTCCTCCATACATCTATGACCTCATCTTCCGGTACTTTCCTGCACACAACCTCTGATCCTCACAAGATCTCCTTCTCTACTCCCCTCTTATCTCCTCTTCCCACAATCGCATGCAAAATTTCTCTCACGCATCACCCCTACTCTGGAACCCTCTACCACAACACATCAGACTCTCACCTACCATCGAAACCTTCAAAAAGAACCTGAAGACCCACCTCTTCCGACAAGCCTGCAACCTGCAATAACCACCGATCAACCAAACCACTGCACGACCAGCTCTATCCTCACCTACTGTATCCTCACCCATCCCTTGTAGATTGTGAGCCCTCGCGGGCAGGGTCCTCTCTCCTCCTGTACCAGTTGTGACTTGTATTGTTCAAGATTATTGTACTTGTTTTTATTATGTATACCCCTCCTCACATGTAAAGCACCATGGAATAAATGGCACTATAATAATAAATAATAATAATAATTTTGAAGGGTGTACAGGACAGAAAATACCCAAAAGTAACACCATTCTAAAAACTACACCCATCAAGGTTCTCAAAACCACATTCAAGAAATTTATTAACCCTTTACGTGCTTCACAGGAACTGAAGCAATGTGGAAGGAAAACATTAACATTTAACTTTTTTTACAAAAATTTTAATTCAGACCCAATTTTTTTTATTTTCAGAAGTGTAAAAAGAGAAAATGAACCACAAAATTTGTTGTGCAATTTCTCCTGAATACGCCGATACCCCATATGTGGTGGTAAAACCACTGTTTGGGTGCACGGCAGAGCTTGGAAGAGAAGGAGTGCCATTTGACTTTTTCAATGCAGAATTGGCTGGAATTGAGATCGGACGCCAGGTCTCGTTTGGAGAGCTACTGATGTGCCTAAACAGTAGAAACCCCACACAAGTGATACCATTTTGGAAACTAAACCCCTTAAGGAAGTTATCTACATGGGTGGTGAGCACTTTGAATCCCCAAATGACAAAAACATTTTTTTCCACAAAATGATTTTTTTAGCCCCCAATTTTTTATTTTCCCAAGGTTAACAGAGAAATTGAACACCAAAATTTGTTGTCCATTTTGTCATGAGTGCGCTGATGCCCCACATGTGGGGAGTAAACTGTTGTGAATTCTGTGGATGAGTTCACTTCTGTGGTCACAAGTGGTATTGCAGTCTCTGGGCTTCCTCCCTCAGGTGTTTTGGTGAGCTCGTTGGCTGCCTTGCTATTTAGCTCCACCTGAGTCTGTCTTCCTTGCTCCTTGTCAATGTTCCAGTGTTGGATCTGAGCTACTGCATCTTTCCTTGGGCCTGCTGCTCTGCTAGATAAGTGCTTCTAGTTTGTTTTCTGTTTTTTCTGTCCAGCTTGCTATTAACTTTTGCTGGAAGCTCTGAGAAGCAAAGGGGTGCACCGCCGTGCTGTTAGTTCGGCACGGTGGGTCTTTTTGCCCCTTTGCGTGGTTTTCGTTTTAGGGTTTTTTGTAGACTGCATAGTTCTCTTTGCTATCCTCGCTCTGTCTAGAATATCGGGCCTCACTTTTCTGAATCTATTTCATTCCTACGTTTGTCTTTTCATCTTGCTAACAGTCATTATATGTGGGGGGCTGCCTATTCCTTTGGGATATTTCTCTGAGGTAAGTCAGGCTTGTATTTCTATCTTCAGGCTAGTCAGCTCCTCAGGCAGTGCCGAGTTGCATAGGTAGTTGTTAGGCGCAATCCACTGCTGCTTATAGTTGTGTGAGGATAGATTAGGTACTGCAGTCGACAGAGATTCCACGTCTCAGAGCTTGTCCTATTGTTTTAGGTTATTGCCAGATCTCTGTATGTGCGCTGATTACTGCACGCTGTGTTGCCTGATTGCCAGCCATAACAGTAAACCACTGTTTGGGCGCACGGCAGAGCTCGGAAGGGAAGGAGCTCCATTTGACTTTTTCAAAGCAAAATTGGCTGAAATCAATGATGGAGCAATGTTACATTTGGAGACCCCCTGATGTACCTAAACAGTGGAAACCCCCCAATTCTACCTCCAACCCTAACCCCAACACACCCTTAACCCTAATCCCAACCATAGCCATAACCCTAATCACAAACCCTAGCCCCAACACACCCCTAACTATAATCCAAACCCTAACCATAACCCTAATCAAAACACTAACCTCAACATACCCCTAACCCTAATTCCAACCCTAACCATAACCCTAATCCCAAACCTAACCCTAATCTCAACCCTAATCCTAATCTCAACCCTAACACTAATCCAAACCCTAATCCCAACCCTAAGCCTAATCCCAACACTAACCCTAACTTTAGCCCCAACCCTAACCCTAACTTTAGGCCCAACCCTAACCCTAACTTTAGCCCAACTGTAACCCTAATTGGAAAATGGAAATAAATACATTTTCGTTTTTTTATTATTTTCCCTAACTAAGGGGATGATAAGGGGGTATTTACTATTTAGTATTTTGATCACTCTGACCAAAATGAACCAATAGGAAAAATCTTCCTTTTGTTGTTGGGTGCCAGCTGGAAGATCTCAGCTGGCGCACTGCACATGCGCCCGCCATTTTCTTCCTGGGAGAAGATGGCTACGCCCATGGGGGGAAGCAGGAGGGCCAAGGAGCACAAAGAGGTACTGGGGGGGGGGGGGGTCGGAGACCCTATTTCACACATCAGAGGAGAGAGAAATTAAATGGCACATTGGACTTTTTTGTTCTTTGCGGTCGCTGTTATATGGTTAATAATGGCGAACACAAAACCGGGGTTAGTAAAATCTGACCTGAATCATGTTCTCTGGGGTCTTGGCTACCTCCAGCAGCCGAGACCCTGGTGAAAATCTGACTCTGGGAGGCGCTATACACTTTTTCCACAGTGCCGTTAATCAACGTAGCTGTGGTTTAAGTACCCTTAACTACCGCCATTAAAAGGTGTATCTGCAGGAGTTAAGTGGTTAAAGCACCACTCCAATGTTTTATTTATCAGTGGAGTGGTACTTTAAACCTAAGGTCCCTGCCCCTACTCTTATACTTACCCTTCAACGTCTTCACCTTTTTTGGTGCAGCTCCAGTCCTGCTGTGCCATTTTATAACAGCGGTTTCTGCCTGGCCGGAAGACAGAAGCTACTGTATATGATTAAAGTAGATGATTTGTATAGATTGATGTTCTAAGTCCACAGCTATAGACTAATAACGCATGTGGAGATGTTTTAATCATATACAAATAAAGTTGAAGATTTTATATGATTTATTCTACTACAGTCCAATCATTATCATTAGTGACAGCAACATTCATTTCATGCTCCGGGGGGACTAAGCAACTGTGGTTAGCTGGCTTTTTTCCTTTGTCCAATCATCATCAATACTTTGGAGATGGTTGCTACAGATTGTGTTATTCCAATTGCTTCTGTGACCAACTATCACTACAGACTATGGCTGCAATCTGTCTACAATTAAGTTAATAATCACTGCAATTTAAGTGTTGCATTCCCCAAATAAATATTGTCTCTGTAAATTTAGACCTAATTATGTGTAGTGACCAAACAGTAGTCTTCTAAATGCTTAAAGGGAGTTTGTTATCCCCATAAAGCATTGTAAATGGGCTTAGTAGTGTTGTAGGGCACTTCGTGCTTAAGCTATATTAGCACTGTACCTGTTACTGGTTCAATGATTGAAAAAATAACTTCTAACTCATATGCAAATAAGGAGGCTTTGGTGCACCCTTGGTGTGGCCAAGAATTTGGTGCACCATTATGCCTTAGCATTTGCATATCGGTGCCCTTCATGTGTTTGTGATTGACAGTGCTCGCCTCCCAGGGTGTGCACAGTCTGAGTGCTGCCTGCGTGTGTGTGTGTGTGGCAATGTACAGGGCATTCAGTGAGCATTCAGACAATGCTCACTCTGGAAGCGAGAACTGTCAATGAGAATCAGGACAAGGACCTACATATGCTAATAAGGACGCGTAAGGGTGCGTCATACTCTTGGCCATGTCAAGGGTGTACTGAAGCCTCCTCATTTGCAAGTGAAGTTAAAGTTTATTTCTCAGGCACTGTACCAATATCAGATAAAGTGCTAATATAGTTGTTATAGGCGTTAAGTCGTTGTTATAGGAGCTACGTCCTCTATAATACTTGAAGACACAAAAGAGAATAGTAAAACCAAAAACACTCAGTTTGAAAAAATGTTGCAGTAATCCGCAAGTGCTAGTAAAAGATGTAAAAAACAGGGTATTTGGTTGATACGTTTTTTGCAAAAAATGTATACTAAGCTGCTCTACCAATCTTCACGGTATACCCTTATCAGAGCAGTCCTAACTAATGTATGCAATCCCTATCTGATGTCCTCTATAATACTGTATAGCCATTTAAAATGCATTTTGATGTTGGTTATGTTTGATCCGTATCAGAATAGCGTACATGATCTCTTGTTCTATAAATTTGGAGTAGAAATCTTTCCACCTAGACCAATGTAAGATGATAGGACTGACAAATTATAGGCACATATTAACTGCTGACACTAGGTTCTTACAATTTCTTAAACTAAATGTGGAGTCTCCTCAAATTCCAGCTGCGGTTGGACAAATCTAACCCATATCCACTCACCCTGTGCTTTGAAGTTACTAGCTGAAGCCCAACCTTTAGTTTCTCAGTTATGTATCACTGAAAACAAATAAAAGTGAACAGTATGTCTAGGGGTTCATAAGGTTGAAATCTATTAGCTTAGTCTCAAGAAAAACTGGATCCAGTCTGAAATTGTAACATGTACCGAATGTTGACATTAACAAAACAGAAATTATGAAATTAAAGACGCTAGAAGATGCTGAGAAAATATTGTATTAAGTATGTCATCTGAAGATGAAATATTAACCATCTCCATATGTGTTGCCTAGCTTCCTAACAAAGGCATACACACGTTATTCACATTAACATACCCTGTGCATACTCCTGCAATCTGTCAGGATTTTGGGGGGCTGGAATATTATTTTATAAAGTTTTCAGATTAATTGGATGCTTGAACAAAATAATTTAGAATGACAGTCTAATTGGAAGAACTTCATATTTCAGTGGCAATATTATCAAAGCAGTTTGTCGTTTTCATTGGAACATGTTTTCCTGAGAAGAATGTGTCATATTACTGAATTAGCCGAAATTAGGATTCATTTGACATCTTTGTGAAAGAAAAGACATTTGCTGCGCAAATAAACTTGATTAAAAGAGATTAAGACAGGAAATATATCAGGTTACTTTTTATAATGAGCCAGTATTCCCAGCAAATGTATGTGGTCAAATATTAGCTAACAATCTCTTTTAACCAAATATTACAGAAGAGATCACTCAAGCGAGAAGGAACTGTTACTGAAAACACTTTTTAAGTGCATTTTTGGCTCAATGCACTGATGTTTTGTGAATTCCCTGTAAAATTCTCTTTGAGTGTGAAATAACCAATTCATCACATATTTTATTTTACTTGTAATATGAGCGTGTGCTTTGTATAGAACACGATAATGCAATCATTTGCAATAGATAGTATTCACAAAACTTTCCAAAAATGACAAAGGATTTTTTGAGTTGCGATAATTTGCTCAGTTTTAACTATGCAGTGCAGCATTACAACATTTAGTTTTAGAAGCAATGTTACAAATAATAGAAGAATAAAAGGAAAACAAGTTGAAAATATGGGAGATAGGGAAAGAGTAAATCAAATTCACATCTTTACATTGGATGTTATTATTGTCATGTCGGACGCTATTCACACTAGGGCATCCGACAGACAGTGGTAATTCCACATTTGTCCACTATACGCTCAGTGGCGCCGGCTAGATTTTATCCAAGTTATCCGGGGTTAATCTAGCTGGTAATCTGGTTGGAGGCTGGTGTTGTGAATTCTGTGGTCAAGCTCCTTCCTGTGGTCATGAGTGGTACTTCGGCTGGTTCTGTCTATGAGCTTCCTCTGGTGGATGTGAGTGGGGCTGCGGCTTCTGAGTTCCCTTCCTCAGGTGACGAGGTTAAGTCGTTAGGTGCTGCTCTATTTAACTCCACCTAGTTCTTTGTTCCAGTATTGGTCTTGCTCTCTCCTGGATCGTCTTGTGGCCTGTCTGCCCTGCATAAGCTAAGTTCTGCTTGTGTTACTTTTGTTTGCTATTTTTTCTGTCCAGCTTGCTTTATTGGTTTTTCTTGCTTGCTGGAAGCTCTGGGACGCAGAGGGAGCACCTCCGTGCCGTTAGTCGGTACGGAGGGTCTTTTTGCGCCCTCTGGGTGGTTGTTTGTAGGTTTTTGTGCTGACCACAAAGCTATCTTTACTATCCTCGGTCTATTCAGTAAGTCGCCTCACTTTGCTAAAACCTATTTCATCTCTGTGTTTGTATTTTCATCTTTACTCACAGTCATTATATGTGGGGGGCTGCCTTTTCCTTTGGGAAATTTCTCTGAGGTAAGGTAGGCTTATTTTTCTATCTTCAGGGCTAGCTAGTTTCTCAGGCTGTGCCCGAGGCGCCTAGGTCTGGTCAGGAGCGCTCCACGGCTACCTCTAGTGTGGTGTGATAGGATTAGGGATTGCGGTCAGCAGAGTTCCCATGTCTCAGAGCTCGTCCTATGTTATTAGTAACTATCAGGTCACTTTGTGCGCTCTTAACCACCAGGTCCATTGTGTCTCTGAATCACCAGTTCATAACAGGCTGGGTCACGCCCGTGGCCTTTAAATAGTCATTCTGGACTTTGGGCGTCGCCGATAATAGCTTGTGTCTTGTGCCTGGTGATCTCAGTCTGGAGTGGTGGTCTAGGAGAAGAAATATCGTATCTGGTGGTGTATTATCCTTTGTCATATTTCTCCTTCCTATATTTGTGTTTGTTTTGCCCTGTGCACATTATAGTGTTTTCCTGTGTGTCTGCGGCGTGGTGTGTTTTTTAGTTTTCCCTGTCTGTGCTTTCTGTGGAGGTTGGTGTGCGGTCTTATCACTGGGTGGCGGGTGGAGGTTTCAGCATAGGGCTGAAACAGGAGTCAGGGTCAGGCCTGGCGGCCCAGACAAGCACACCAGGGACAGACAGGGTTTTCCCTAGTCTGAGGGATATCGCAGGGGTCCGGGTTATCAGCTGTAGTCTACCCAGTACTCTCGTGACAATTATAGATTTACCACTGCTAACAAAAGCATATAGATAGATAGATAGATAGATAGATAGATAGACAGAGACAGAGAGAGATGCTTTTGTTAGCAGTGATACTATACATGCATATACATATATATATATATATATATATATATATATATATATATATATATATATATATATACATATAATGGGAAAAATAAGTATGTGATACATGTCAATTTTGCAAGTTTTCCATCTTGTAAAGGTACACTTCAAATATGAAATGCAAAATCTAAAAATAAAAACCAGGGAATCACGTTGAATGATTTTTAAATAATTTAATTGCATGTTATTGTATGAAATAGGTATTTGATCACCTACCAACCAGCAAGAATTCTAGCTCTCACAGACCTGTGAATTTTTCTTTAATAGTCACTCCTACTCTGTACTAATTAGCTGTATTAATTGCTCCTGTTTGTACTCGTTATCTGTATAAAAGGCACCACACACTCAATCAATCACACTACAACCTCTCCACCAAGGCCAAGACCAAAGAGCTGTCTAAGGACACCAGGGACAAAATTGTAGACCTGCACAAGGCTGGGATGGGCTACAGAACAATAGGCAAGCAGCTTGGTGAGAAGGCAACTGTTGGCACAATTTTTAGAAAATGGAAGAAATACAATATGATTGTCAATCTTGCTCGGTCTTTGGCTCCAGCAAAATCTCACCTTGTGGGGTGTGATGATTCTTAGAAAGGTCAGGAATCAGCCCGAACTATATGGGAGGACCTGGTCAATGACCTGGAGAGAGAAGGGACCACAGTCTCAAACATTACTGTTAGTAACGCACTACACCGTCATGGATTAAAATCTTGCAGGGCAAGCAAGGTCCCCCTGCTCATGCCAGCACATGTCCAGGCCCATCTGAATGATCCAGAGGAGGCATGGGAGAAGCTCATGTAGTCGGATGAGACCAAAATAGAACTTTTTAGTATCAACTCCGCTGTGTTTGGAGGAAGGAGAAGGGTGAGTACAACCCCAAGAACACTATCCCAACTATGAAGCATAGTAGGAGAAACATCATAATTTGGGGACACTTTACTGCAAAGGGGACAGGACAACTGCACCGAATTGAAGGGAGGATGGATGGGGTCATGTATCAGGAGATTTTGGCAAACAACCTCTTTCCCTCAGTAAGGGCATTGAAGATGGGTTTTGGCTGGGACTTTCAGCATTACAATGACCTGAAACACACAGACAGGGAAACTAAGGAGTGACTCTGTAAGAAGCAATTCAAGGACCTCGAGTGACCTAGCCAGCCACCAGACCTGAAAACAATAGAAAATCTTTGGATGGAGCGGGAACTCAATATTGCCTAGCGACAGCCCTGAAAGCTGAAAGATCTGGAGAAGATCTGTATGGAGGAGTGGGCCAAAATCCCTACTGCAGTGTGTGCAAACTTGGTCAAGAACTACAGGAAACATTTGACCTGTGTAATTGCAAACAAAGGTTTCTGTACCAAATATTAAATTCTATTTTCTATTGTATCAAATACTTATTTTATGCAATAAAATGCAAATGAATTATGTAAAAATCATACAATTTTTTTTTTTTAAATTCTGTCTCTCACAGTTACAGTGTACGTATGATACAAAGTATAGACCAAGGTAGGAAAACGTGCAAAATCGGCATTGCTTCAAATAATTATTTTCCCCACTGAATATATACAGTACATATATATATACAGTTGTGTGAAAAACTGTTTGCCCCTTCCTGATTTTCTATTTCTTTTGCATGTTTGTCACATTTAAATGTTTCAGACCAGCAAACAAGTTTTAATATTAGACAAATATAACACAAGTAAATACAAAATGTAGTTTTAAATGAAGGTCTTTATTATTAAGAGAAAAAGAAATCCAAACCTACAGGACTTAGAGTAAAAAAGTGACTGCCCCTAAACCTAATAATTCCTTGTGCCACTCTTAGCAGCAATAATTGCAATCAAGCATTTGCGATAACTGGCAATGAGTCTTTTACAATGCTCCGGAGGAATTTTGTCCCACTCATCTTTGAAGATTTGTTTTGATTCAGCCATATTGGAGGGTATCCGAGCATGAACCACCTTTTTAAGGTCATTTCACCTCCAAAGTCTTAATTTTGTTTTTCTTAAGCCAATGAGAGCTGGACTTGCTGGTTTGTTTTGTATCATTGTCCTGCTGCATAACCCAAGTGTGCTTCAAGACTTTTTGGCCGACAGCATAATTCATGGTTTGCTTTACCTCAGCAAGTTTTTCAAAACCTGAAGCAGCAAACCAGTCCCAGAGTATCAAAATTGTTGCCAAATTTATGTTTTCCATAAATATACGCAAATCATATCGAAGAAATTTTACCACTAACATGAAGTACAATGTGTCACAAAAAAACAAAAACTCAGAATCAGTGCAATTCCTTGAAGCGTTACAGAGCTATAACCTCATAAAGTGACAGTGATCAGAATGGTAAAAATTGGCTTGGTCGTTAAGGTCAAAATTGGCTCGGTCACTAAGGGGTTAAAAACTGCATTTTGTGCTATCTTTGTTTAATATTTTAATATTTAAATATGTTTGATGAGCTATCCTAAATTATTGAAAGTTTTATACAATGGAAAATTCTCTGAAAATGTCAGTTCTCTGCATAGTTAGCTTCCTACTCTAGGGTAGGTTGAAGAGTTACATATTTATCTATCTATCTATCTACCTACCTATCTATCTATCTATCTATCTATCTATCTATCTATCTATCTATCTATCTACCTATCTATCTATCTATCTATCTATCTATCTATCTATCTATCTATCTATCTATCTATCTATCTATCTATCCAGTAGAGTAGCAGGAGTAGCTAAAGGTCCATTGGCAGCCCTGGTTCAAAAGTTTAACTTGGGGCCCCTACCACATGCAGATATTTTGAAGATTTATTTTTGTATAATTCCAATATACAGAGCATGCTGTGGATTTGAAAATCCACAGCATGTCTACAGTCCATGGATTTTTTTTTAATGCTGCAAGTGAAATGGTTTTGTTGAGAATCCATCCACCTGCATTGTATTATACTTTGTTCCAGAATTTTGTTTTGTTATCCAAATATTGCTAAAATATGCAATGTTGCTTGTAACCAATAGGCTGGTGACAACCTCTACATCACACTTTGCGGGGAAATAACAGTAAATTTATTCCCTTTACATTGTAAAGGGTGAGGTTTGGTAAAGGGAAGACAATGAAGCTCGAGATCTGTGGGGGTTTGTGACACAAGCAGTTGAAGGGGGCCCTGCTTTGCATGGCCAGACCCATGACAGCCGTGATGACAACCCTGTCTCCTCGTTTTCAGGAATTTCAGTTGTGGAGTTTTCACCAATGAGACACTTTTCACCAAGTGCATAATTAGAAAATGCTCAATGCCAAAGCAAACTTTTTAATGAATCCCACCTGCAAACATAAGTTTGATTCAACTAGAACACCAAGTGTGCTCTTATCCTTAAGCTAATTATGCAAATTGTCTTTTCAGAGAGGAAGAGAGCTAGAACTCTAGTGCCACCTATTGGAAGGCATTATCCTTAAGATCGCTCAACATATAATATTTCGATGAAACTGAAATTGTAAAAGGTCAAAAATGCATTTTTAGTATTGTATATGATCTAAAACTTTCAAATATATGATCTACAATTTTCATGTGTAGTTTTAATTAAGGATGAGCAAACGAGAACAATAAAGTTTGGGGTCTGTACCAGACACTTAGTGTCCGATACTGAACCCCAAACATGGACTTTTTAATGTACATCCGGTTTTCTGTTCATGTTCGCCAGTCTATTGAAGCTTGTTGAAAAGCTGCAGCACAGCCAATCAACAATCTTTTAGACTGTTTGTACTTCTGGAGCCTTCATGGCCATATCAAGCAATGGCATGGCTGTGATTGGCTGGCGCACCACATGACCTGGCTTGTATAAAAGCCAGATCACGAGTGTCGCCTCCATTCTGCTTTCATTAGTGTAGGAATAGGATACAGATGGAGTGAGGGACAGATTCTGACTGCATATTCCATAAAAACACCACTGTGTGTACTCTGAAACCCATATGTGTAGGAGTACTGTGCCAAAAAGCTGCATTGTGTACTCTGCTACTCATATCCGTGGGTGTACTGTGTCAAAAGCCACTGTGTGTACTCTGTCACCAATATCTGTGGGAGTACTGTACCAAAAGATACTGTGTATACTCTGCAACGCATATCTGTTGGAGTACTGTGTCAAAACCGCTGTGTGAACTCTGCAACCCATATCTGTAGGAGCACTGTGCCAAAAAGCCGCTGTGTGTACTCTGCAACCCATATCTGTAGGAGTACTGTGCCAAAAAGCCACATTTTGGCGCAGTGAGATTCTTAGACTAAGGCTTTTAATGAGCCAGTTCATGCATATAGTAGTCAAATTACTGCAATTTATACCTCTACTGAGTCATTTTTTGCAAAGTTGCCAGTTAACTTGAGTTGGTCTCTTTGCGGTCTCAAAAAAGGCCCCGGCTAGGCAACCCTTGTTGCCCCTGCAAACTGCACACTCACAATTGCTGCTGGCCACAGCAAGAGTTGCGGCTGAAGATGCAGTGCTTGTTGTGATTGCATCTCTCCATGTCAATAAGGCAATCCTCATCTTCCTCCTCTTCCACCCCCTCTGATGAGCTACTCAGCTGAGTGCCTCTTGGTTCACACCAAGTGGGTGTTACAACCTCATTGTCATCCTCTCTGTTCTCCCACTTCTCGCCTCTAGAGTCACTCTCCTCCTCTTCCTGCCCTGACTGCACAATGCAGTCCACGTGCGTCTCAGGTATCTGAGTCTAATCAGGATCACATCCACCCCTGGGGGTTAACGTCTGGTGATGAGGGTCTGGATTCTGCTCAGATCCTACTTTGTCTGGCCCTGGATCTAACAGGAGAAAATTGGTACATCGGTGCAGATGCTTTCCTCTTCTGTGAATCTTTGGAGCAGACCCATGATGCTCATGAAAGAATGTGTGAACAGCTCTGCAGTCAGTCCCACAGTCAGTTGGGTGGTTGGAAAGTTAACCAGCTGTTTCACAACCCCAGGCCCAGACCTGTTAGTCACCTGTCACTAAATGAACAATCAGTACCGTATATAATCGAGTAAAAGCCGACCCGAATATAAGCCAAGCCACCTTATTTTACCAGAAAAAAATGGGAAAACATATTGACCCGAGTGTAAGCCTGGTATACATTGTACCCTCATCCCTATCTTGGTATGCATGGCCCCATCATTCCATTTTGGTATGCATGGTGTTAGGGCTAGCGGAACGCACCAAATATTAAAACAGATAGAGTATGGTGCGTTCGCAGCCCGGGGTCCACCGTGCAGAGATGGAACCTGCTGCCAAGTAACGACGGACTATATGGCGGTACTCATAAGTATACACACGTGGGTTAAACTTCACCCAACGTGAAGGAAGTGATCCTGTTGCGTCACAGGACCGCGGTACCGCACATAGAACGCGAGCAAGTAGTCAGCGAACTCAACCCCAACTAGGATTGAAGTCCGATTAGACCCTTGCTGGCATAACACCGCAACTGGGTGTGTAAGGAAACTAAATAACGATTTTAAGGCACAAGAGTGCATGCGGTGCCGCACTGACGAACGCCACTAACCACCCAGGCTTGGGTAAGGAAAGCACAGAGGAAGTGCACGGCGTCGTACTGGTGGTCACAGCAACTGGACGCTGTAATGTGTGATTCGTGCTGTAGGCTAAGTCGGGCACTAGATAGCAGCCATACACCTTCCGCGAACAGACATTCAATAGGGCAGGGGTATCCAAGGACGACTTGCACTCACAACATACACACATTAACAATTGTACACTAGCGCATGGCCGTGCGGTCATGCGCAGTTTATATAGTTGCAGCACAGGAAGTGGCCACAGAAACTTTTCCCTTCCAAGACCTGCCAAGAGGACCAATGGAATTTGCTGCAGAGCCTGAGCACATGACCCTCGATCTCCAATGGGAGATCTTGCCCTGGGCATGCTCAGTGTGTGCAGACAAGGACTTAGTCCCAGAGAAGTCCGCTCGCTGCTGACCAGCACTGACTTTAATGGCAGAAGCTGAAGAAGCAGCAGTAACTCTCTGTACAGCGTGAGACTGAGCAAGACGCTGGGACCGACGTCCCTGCTGAGCAGACTCCACTGCGGCTGGATAAGAATGGGAGACCGCAGCGGAGATGGCTCGAGATTCCCCCTGTGCAGAAGCGGGAGCTCGAGACCTAACACATGGCTCCTCATCCCTATCCTGGTATGCATGGTCCCCTCATACCAATCTTGGTGTGCATGGCCACCTCATCCCTATCCTGGTATGCATGGTCTCCTCTTCCCTAAATCAAAATAAAAAATGTCATAAGACTAGGGAAAAACCATTCATGTGCACAACATATATTCCCTTTAAAAAGCAATAAATTTATTGATTACATGTTAAAAATCACCACCCAGTCTATAGACAAAACTGTGTTCAAAAGAACACAAAATGATAAACAATAATACATAAACTGATACTCTAAGAGAAAATAACCTAAGAGTCCCTGGTTCATCCCTATATGACCCTTGCCTGGCTGTGGAGGTTGGCACCCTAAAAGAGACTTTTTTTGGCGCCCCCACTCCATGACGACTATCCCAGTCTGTCCTTAATAGGCCCTGTCACTAATGCAGGTGGGAAAACATATAGCCTTAAAAGAGATGAAGTAAAGAAATAAAAATATGCAGGGTAAATAATAATTTTTTGTACTTATAAATAACCAGGAATAGAACCTTAGGGTATATTAAACCTTGAGGTATATTAGAACCTTACGGTATGCTAGCAGATATAACAATGAACTATTTAAACAAATGGTTCTCCCCTCTATTAGAATAACCACAAATATATTGTCCCTGTGGAACAACAAAATATCAACCTTTCATTAGAGCAGCCATAGAAATTGAATAGATGCAAGGCCCAATATTAGCAAGTGTAACCAAAAAATGGGATAGTCACTAGTAAGGTATACACAACCATATGAAAGAGTTAAACAAAAAAAGAAAAGAGGGGGACTTATCCCATGTAGAGAACATTACCTCAACTTGTTTCCCCATCTATACGGTTCATGAGAAGGTCCGATAGGAACCTGGCTATGCCAGAGATATGAGGTGCCCAGATAGAGTAAGCACACCTGACCAGCCTATGTTAGGCGGGTTTAAATACCCCACCAAAAAACTAAAGAGCCAATCACTTATGCAAATTATGCACCCACCTGATAGAACACTGGGTCTCTCTGTCCGTGTGTCAATGGTAAAGCCGCCATATTAGTATAATTACAAAGAAAGCACATGGCCGTAATGTCATAAGTATGAGATGGACTAGAGAGTCCTGTGCGCTTAGGATATATCAAACCATGGAGCGGTACCAAATGATAAAATAATCAATAGCCAGCATATAGCTCCGCAATGCGTACCAAGGTGGAACGCACAGAAAATAAATTAAGTGTTTCCTGTAGTGCCTTTGTGGTCATCCGCAGAGTCATGCGCTCCAGCGCTTCAATGTACAGTTAGGTCCATATATATTTGGACAGAGACAACATTTTTCTAATTTTGGTTATAGACATTACCACAATGAATTTTAAACAAAACAATTCAGATGCAGTTGAAGATCAGACTTTCAGCTTTCATTTGAGGGTATCCACATTAAAATTGGATGAAGGGTTTAGGAGTTTCAGCTCCTTAACATGTACCACCCTGTTTTTAAAGGGACCAAAAGTAATTGGACAATTGACTCCAAGGCTATTTCATGGACAGGTGTGGGCAATCCCTTCGCTATGTCATTCTCAATTAAGCAGATAAAAGGCCTGGAGTTGATTTGAGGTGTGGTGCTTGCATTTGGAAGGTTTTACTGTGAAGTAAACATGCGGTCAAAGGAGCTCTCCATGCAGGTGAAATAAGCCATCCTTACACTGCAAAAACGGAAAAAACCCTTCCGAGAAATTGCTACAATATTAGGAGTGTCAAAATCTACAGTTTGGTACATCCTGAGAAAGAAAGAAAGCACTGGTAAACTCATCAATGCAAAAAGACCTGGGCGCCCATGGAAGACAACAGTGGTGGATGATCGCAGAATAATCTCCATGGTGAAGAGAAACCCCTTCACAACAACCAACCAAGTGAACAACACTCTCCAGGAGGTAGGCGTATCAATATCCAAATCTACCATAAAGAGAAGACTGCATGAAAGTAAATACAGAGGGTTCACTGCACGGTGCAAGCCACTCATAAGCATCAAGAATAAAAATGCTAGACTGGACTTTGCTAAAAAGCATCTAAAAAAGCCAGCACAGTTCTGAAAGAACATTCTTTGGACAGATGAAGCCAAGATCAACCTCTACCAGAATGATGGAAAGAGAAAAGTATGGCGAAGGCGTGGTACAGCTCATGATCCAAAGCATACCACATCATCTGTAAAACACTGCAGAGGCAGTGTGATGACTTGGGCATGCATGGCTGCCAGTGGCCCTGGGTCACTAGTGTTTATTGATGATGTGACACAGGACAGAAGCAGCCGAATGAATTCTGAGGTATTCAGAGCCATACTGTGTGCTCAGATCCAGCCAAATGCAGCCAAACTGATTGGTCGTCGTTTCATACTACAGATGGACAATGACCCAAAACATAAAGCCAAAGCAATCCAGGAGTTTATTAAAGCAAAGAAGTGGAATATTTTTGAATGGCCAAGTCAGTCATCTGATATCAACCCAATTGAGCATGCATTTCACTTGTTAAAGACTAAACTTCAGACAGAAAGGCCCACAAACAAACAGCAACTGAAAACCACCATAGTGAAGGCCTGGCCGAGCATCAAAAAGGAGGAAACACAGCGTCTGGTGATGTCCATGAGTTCAAGACTTCAGGCAGTCATTGCCAACAAAGGGTATTCAACCAAGTACTAAAAATGAATATTTTATTTAAAATTATTGAATCTGTCCAATTACTTTTGGTCCATTTTAAAACAGGGTGGCACATGTTAAGGAGCTGAAACTCCTAAACCCTTCATCCAATTTTAATGTGGATACCCTCAAATGAAAGCTGAAAGTCTGAACATCAACTGCACCAGAATTGTTTTGTTTAAAATTCATTGTGGTAATGTCTATAACCAAAAATAGAAAAATGTTGTCTCTGTCCAAATATATATGGACCTAACTGTATATCTGGTCATGCACATATCAAGTTCTAATAAACACAGTACCCGTATTTTCCGGCTTATAAGATGACTTTTTAACCCCTGAAAATCTTCTCAAAAGTCGGGGGTTGTCTTATACGCCAGGTAAGGCGTGTGCAGGGAGCAGTCCTGGATGGTTCCCAGGGTCTGGAGGAGAGGAAACTCTCCTTCAGGCCCTGGGATCTGTATTCATGTAAAAAAAAAGAAGAAAAATAAAAAATATGGCTATACTTACCTTCCATCGGCCCCTGGCTCTCAGTGGTGCAAGCTGCAGCCTCTGTTCCCAAGGATGCATTGAGCGAAGGACCAGAGATGACGTCGCAGTCACGCGACTGTAACATCATCTCCGGTCCTTCGTGCAATGCATCATTGGGAACGGAGGCCGCCGCTTGAACCGCTGAGAGCCGGGGGCCATCGGAAGTAAGTATAGCCATATTTTTTATTTTTATTCTTTTTTTTTACATGAATATGGATCCCAGGGCCTGAAGGAGAGTTTCCTCTCCTCCAGACCCTGGGAACCATCCGGACCGCACACGCCGGCGGTAAGATAAGATGGCTTTATCAAAATCACCCCCCTAAATCCAGGTTTAACCAGTTCAACCATAGAAAATGAGATTTCATCCTTACGTCCGCCATGCAACTCATTAATGTGGTGGGCGATGGGGGTGTCCCATTAATTCCTAATGTTGCCCAGGTGTTCCCCAACCCTAACAACTCTGAATTCCCTTCTTGTTTTTCCAATGCAGTCCAAAGGACACGTACAATGTAACTTTGTAAACAAGCCCCATGGATCTTCGATTTCCAAAGTCTCGAATGTAAAAAGTCCTCCCATTTGCCGCACTACGGAACCTTTTACATTGTAACATGACTCCGCATCTCGTACAATTCCCGCTCCTAAAAAAACAAAACAATTGGCCTTCTGTCCAGCCAAGTACCAGCGTTTTGAGGTTTCTGATAAAAACTGTGTACCAGCCTGTCACGTATAGATCTTCCCCTCCTATAGGTAATATTTGGCCTGGTGTTATCAGATTTTTAAGATTAGGATCTGCCAATTGCACACTCCAATGATTTTTGATAATCTGATATACCCTCTCAGCTTGATTATCATAGGTGCCAATCATCCTGACCGCATTAGAAATATCCTCAGATTGATTTTTTTTTCCTAAGGAGAGAAGATCTGTCTTGGCCAAGAGCCTTCTCATCCCTATCCTGATATGCATACTCTCCTCATCCCCATCATTATATACAGTACATGGCTCCTCATCCATATCCTTGTATGAATGGTCTCCTCATCCCTATCCTGATATGCATGGCTCCTCATCCCTATCCTGGTAGGCATGGCCTCCTCATCCCTATCCTGATATGCATGGCCACCTCATCCCTGTCCTCATGTGCATGGCCCGCTCCTAAAGGGAATGAAAATTCAGTGCCCCCCACACCCATGGAAGTGGAGGGCACTGAATATTTATTCTCTTAAGTAGCTGACACACATGATCACCCGACCGCTGCAGGAAGCCGATAACTGCTACTACTGTGCCCGCTATTAAAGAGAATTGAATATTCACTCCCAGTGCAGTGAATGTTCATTTCTCTTTATCAGTGGGTACAGGTTTTAGCCACAGCAGCTGGTTCCTGCCTCCTGTTGCTCACCCTCCATCTTGTGGGACCCTCACTCGAGTATGAGTATGAGTATGAGTATGACCATTTTGATTAGGAAATGGGGTCTCCTGCCTGCACCCCAATATTAGCCCCAACAATTTTGATTAGGAAATGGGGCCTCTTGAGACCTGACTTCAACACAGTATTTGCCTTTCAATTTTGATTAGGAAATGGGGCTTCGTGCCTGCACCCCATCAGTATCCCTTACAATTTTGATTAGCAAATGGGGCCTCCTGGCTGCAACCCAATAATAACCATAACGGTTTTGATTAGCAAATGGGGCCTCCTGGCTGCACCTCAATATGAGCCCAAATGATTTTGATTAGGAAATTGTCCTCCTGCCTGCACTCCAATATTAGCCCTAATGATTTTGAATAGCAAATGTGATTTTCTGAGTCCTGATTGCAACACAGTATTAGGCCAAATTATTTTGAGTAGGAAATGTAAACTCCTGCCTGCACAACACAATTAACACAAACTGGTTAGATGCTGGCAGGTCGATTTCACACAGGACAGGATCCTATCTAATTATATGATATCTTCCAACAGCAGGAGCAGCCTATCTGCGCTGTTACACTGACAAATTGGCAGCAAAACAACATGTCTGCTTTTTAAATAGATAGCGGCATGTGACATCGGCAGCCAATGACAGAAAGCCTTGTGTCTAGATGTTGTAGATCGTTTCTAGGCCCTGATTGGCTGCTGGAATGTATAAATATTAAGGTAATTTAAAAAAAAAAAATCACACTCCGCCGCTTAGCTAACCTACACACACTCCCTCCCCTCATAAAACACGTCCCATCCCCAGCTCATCATGCAGAACCACTATCCTAGCCAAAGTCCTAACAAAAGCATTAGTGGAAGCATGATCATTTACCGAACTGTGACCAAATTTTGCCAAGTTTGAGGAAAAATGCTCGGGAATCCGATCACAAATCAGGATGTGCTACATTTGTGCCGAATTTAAGATTGGCGAACGTTTTCCAAACAAGCTCGCTCATTTCTATTCTGGCCTTTGATGCCCTACCTCATACTTTGTGACTACTACAACAATTTAATTGAATCAAGAAATTTCCAAACGTGAATAAATGTTGTTTGGCTTTTGCAAGACCAGTAGAGAATAGTTAAAGTAACAAAAACCATGGAATTGTACATACTATTGTAGTGTGTAACACTGTTAGTATTACAAACAATATTGTAGAGTGAGCATTTCTGTGGAATCCAGCTTTTCTGTTTGCTTTCTGGCCAAAGATGAATAAAATTACATGAGGTGATTACACTGGGCTGTTAAATAGCAAAGCTGTTCCACGAAAAATATGAAAATGGAAATTTACGGTAGTTTATGAATGTTAAATAAGACTATCATCAAACCTGTATGATATATTTTATTGAGTGATGATAGATGTTAATTCTTTTTATTCAGGGTTGCTTTAATTCTGCCAAGAGGTAACTAAAATGAAAGGCAGTAAATTTTTGCCTCACTCTATTATAAATGTCAGTTTTAGATGGTGAATTTATAAAGCTCAAGGAACATTCCTTTGATCTTTGGTGAAAATATCCTACTTAGATGCCATTGTGGTTTTTAGGTTCTCTGTAAAATATCAACAACACAACCTCCCTGCTTAACATATTTATAAATTACTTACAAAATTTTAAGTATTTTCCATGGCAAACAAAAAATAATTCTAGTGTAATGGATAGGTTAAGTTTAATCACGCCTATAAACTATTGCTAGACATGAAAAGCAAATTTGTCAGAATGTGTGGCTAAATTGAATACATTTGCAATAGACATGAGCGGATGTTTTGAAATTTGAATTAGATGACTTTGCCAAATTTTCACAAAAATTTTATGCGAATCTCAATATTGGAAAACCCCGCTGACCATAAATGCTTACACTTTGCAGGCAAGCGAGAAGACCCTGATCATAAGAGCCCACATTCTACAAGAGAGAAAAAGGTCCCTGCCCACCAAAAGAGTTTACACTTTACAAGAGATTGAGCATATAGACCCCACTGACCATAACAGCTTACACTCTACACAGGAGAGAGAACGGACCCCGTTGACCATAAGGGATTATACTCTGTGAGAGAGACAGAGAGAGTACCCTACTCATCATAAGAGCTTACACTCTAAAGGAGAAAGAAATGCCCACTGACCATAAGAACCTACACTCTGTTAGAGAGAGGCTTTTCCTAGAGTTTTCCTGATGTCCACTGCCTACCTATGGTTTTCTGTTTCCACCTTCCTCCACTCCACCTGCCTACCTGCGGTTTCATGATGTCCCCCACCTGCCTGTGGTTTCTTGCACTTCACCTGTCTACCTATGGTTTCCAGTTCCTCTACTCACCAACCTGCTCTACCTACATCTGTGGCCAATCTGCCCACCTGGACCTTGGGTATAGAGGATCCACCTCACCCAGTGAGGCCCTTGAACTTCTCTTAACACCCCTGCTTCAGGGCCTGGGCTAGTCCCTGCTCTACTAGGCATGTGTCACCTGTCAACTCCAATGCATGCTCAATAAATTCTTCTCACTGTGCACTGTTCTTCTCATTGCACAGTCACAATACATTCCCTCTTGCCAGAAATCAAAAGTAAAAAGCCAGCAAGAGAGCGCACTGTCATTGCACATTCTAAGAATACCGAGCATGAAAACACCAGTGCCACCCCCAAGTGACTTCACTTGTGGGTGGTGGTGCTCGTCTCTGCATGCAATTTTTACAACCCGCAATGACAGGGCACTCTCTTGTCAGCTCATTACTTCTCATAAGAGCCTGCATGCAGGGCCGTATTTCGAGTTTCTGCTGCCCTAGGCACTTTTAGTGCTGCCTCCCTCATTGGTGAGTATGACACTATCGGCAGTGATTTTGGCAAGAATCGCTGATGTGAAAGTAGCCTTTTGCAGCAGATCGGGCAGTTTTTCTGCATCTGCCGCATAACAGATCACCTACAGCAACATTCCGTTTGGCCTCATTCATTCCCTATGGGATTTGCGGCACTTGCCATGATCTGGCAAATGCGGTACCATACCTCCCAACTTTTGAAGAAGGGAAAGAGGTCCAAAGTTTGCGGCGTGCACAGTGTGCCGCGGCAATTTTTAGCCAACGCCTCTGACCACACCCATTTCACAATTAGTCACACCCATATCCACATCCCAACCACACCCATTTAGCACTGCTGATCACACTGTTTCATAAACAATAATTATAAACAAAAAAATATGGCCACACAGTGCTCCATACTGTATAGTGGCCACACAGTGCTCCATACTGTATAATGGCCACACAGTGCTCCATACTGTATAATGGCCACACATGATGCTCAATACTGTATAATGGCCACACATGATGCTCAATACTGTATAACGGCCACCACACCTGATGCTTCATACTGTATAATGGCAGCACACAGTTCTCCATACTGTATAATGACCCCACATGATGCTCAATACTGTATAATGGCCACACAGAATGCTCCATACTGTATAATGGCCACACATGATGTTCCATACTGTATAATGACCACACATGATGCTCCATACTGTATAATGGCCACACATGATGCTCCATACTGTATAATGGCCACACATGATGCTCAATACTGTATAATGGCCACACATGATGCTCAATACTGTATAACGGCCACCACACCTGATGCTCCATACTGTATAATGGCAGCACACAGTTCTCCATACTGTATAATGACCCCACATGATGCTCAATACTGTATAATGGCCACACATAATGCTCCATACTGTATAATGGCCACACATGATGTTCCATACTGTATAATGACCACACATGATGCTCCATACTGTATAATGGCCACATATGATGCTCCATACTGTATAATGGCCACACATGATGCTCCTTACTGTATAATAGCCAAACATGATGCTCCATACTGTATAATGGCCACACATGATGCTCCATACTGTATAATGGCCACACATGATGCTCCATACTGTATAATGGCCACACATGATGCTCATACTGTATAATGGCCCCACATGATGCTCAATACTGTATAATGCCCCCCTCCCATCTTGTATGCATGGCTCATCTCCCCCATCCTGTATGCATGGCTCATATCCCCCCCGTATGCATGGCTCATCTCGCTCCCTTCCCATATGAATGGCTCATATCCCCCCTCCTGTATGCATGGCTCATCTCCCTCCCATCCCATATGTATGGATCATATCCCCCCGTATGCATGGCTCATATTCCCCCCTCCTGTATGCATGGCTCATATTCCCCATGCCCTCCTGTATGCATGGCTCATATTCCCCCCTCTCCTGTATGCATGGCTCATATTCCCCCCTCCTGTATGCATGGCTCATATTCCCCCCCTCCTGTATGCACGGCTCATATTCCCCCCTCCTGTATGCACGGCTCATATCCCCCCCGTATGCATGGCTCATCTCCCTCCCATCCCATATGCATGGCTCATATTCCCCCATCTCCTCTATGCATGGCTCATATTCCCCCCTCCTGTATGCATGGCTCATATTCCCCCCCCTCCTGTATGCATGGCTCATATTCCTTCCACCTCCTGTATGCATGGCTCATATTCCTTCCACCTCCTGTATGCATGGCTCATTTTCCCCCCTCCTTTATGCATGGCTCATATTCCCCCCCACCTCCTGTATGCATGGCTCATATTCCCCCCTCCTGTATGCATAGCTCATATTCCCCCCCACTTCCTGTATGCATGGCTCATATTCCCCCCTCCTGTATGCATGGCTCATAATCCCCCCCACCTCCTGTATGCATGGCTCATATTCCCCCTCCTGTATGCATGGCTCATATTCCCCCCCTCCTTCATGCATGGCTCATATTCCCCCCACCTCCTGTATGCATGGCTCATATTCCCCTCCTCCTGTATGCATGGCTCATATTCCCCCTCCTGTATGCATGGCTCATATTCCCCCCCACCTCCTGTATGCATGGCTCATATTCCCCCCCTCCTGTATGCATGGCTCATCTCTCAACCCCCTGCTCCCGCTCCTGCTCCCATCTTGCATGGCTCGGCTCCCTGTCCTCCTTCATCCCCCCCCATCCCTCATACTCACCTTTCCCACACACCATGGCCGCGCCGAACATCCCTCTAGCACTGTCCTGACTCCCGTGCAGCACCTTCTTCCTGCATGAGCGGTCATGTGGTACCGCTCATTAAGGTAATGAATATGCCCATATTCAAGACCTTAATGAGCGGTACCACGTGGCCGCTCTCTCAGGACGAGCTGCAGGCACTGAGACCAGGCATCGCTGGAGCAGGGTGAGTATGACGTCTTCAAGGAGGGTAGAAGGCAGGCAGGTGGGCAGGTGGGGGCTGGGGGGCAGTCGGTCGGGAGGTGATCCAGGACTTAAATAAAAAAAAAAAAACTTGCTCACCTAGTGGCAAATACGGCCCTGCCTGCGTGAGAGTGCATTGTTAGAGTAAGTTCACACAGGGCGTTTTTGCTGCGTTTTTTTTCTGCAGCAAAACCTGATCATCTTGGCAGGAAAGAAACTGCGCCAAAAATGCAGGTTTAGGTGCATTTTTTGTGCGTTTTTTATGCGTTTTTTCTCTTTGTGCATGCCAATAAAATTGAGTGCACACAGAGAAAAAAAACTTCTTGTAGATAGATAGAATGAATAGATAGATAGAATTAACAGATAGAATGAATAGATAGAATGGATAATTGATAGAATAGATAGATTGATAGAATACATAGAATGAATAGATAGATTGATAGAATAGATAGAATGAATAGATAGACTGATAGAATAGATAGAATGAATAGATAGATTGATAGAATAGATAGAATGAATAGATTGATAGGATAGAATAGATAGATTACCTGCGGTAACCTCTTCACTGGCATTTTCCCACAGTCCAGAGATTACCTCAGGTCAGGCTGTGAGGGAGCGCAGGCTCAGTGACATCACCGCTAGTTACTGAGCCTGCGCCCGCTACATCTCATTCATTCCCCTGCAGCTTACAGCCAGGAGCGGTCGCATTAGCATCGCTCCCGGTTGTAAGCTTTATATCACCCAGATACTGCGTGGGACACTCGTTATATTGGACTGCGACGGATCAGGGAGTATACTCTTAGTCTATAATTTTATTTTTATTTCAGAAGATCTATGGCTTCGCTTGGAATGGCAGAATAATAAAATGGTAAAACTGTGTGGTGTTTTATTTCATCAAATGACTTTTTTCTGCATTGGTGTGTTTATTTAACCATTTAATTACTATAGGATTAGTAATGGATAGGTGTCTTATTGATGCCTCTCCATTACTAAGCCTGCTTAATGCTACCTTACAATAGGAAAGTGACATTAACCCCTCATTACCCTGCTTGCCACCACTACAGGGCAAGTGGGAAGAGCCAGGCAAAGCGCCAGAATTGGCGCATCTAATAGCCCTTTTCTGGGCAGCTGGGGGCTGCTATTTTTAGGCTGGAGGGGCCTAAACCTTACCAGACTGAGAATACCAGCCCCCAGCTGTGAGCTTTAGCAAGGCTGGTTGTCAAAAACAGGGGTGACCCCACGTTTTTTATTTAATTTTTTTTTTTAAGCGTGAGGACCCCTCTATTCTAGCCTTGCTGAAGCTGACAGCTGGGGGTTGCAGCCCCCAGCTATGAGTTTTGTCTGGCTGGTTATCAGAAATAGGGGGGAGCCCATGCCGTTTAAAAAAAATATATATATATATTTATTTATAGCTCAGGAGTGGCAGATGAATACTCCCATCCACTGCTCCTCCTCTCACTGTAATTAGCGGCTGTAGGTGTCAGATGATGGGAGCAGTAGTCCCATCAGCTGACACCAGTGACCGGAGGTGAGTTTATACCTCCGATCACTGCTGTGCGCTCCCCGCTGTCTTCTGACAGTGTGGGAAGCGTGGCTCTCTGACCGGCGGTTATGATTTCCCCGACGATCAGAAGCGGTGTTTGCAGCGCTGTCATACATATCGTGCAGCAAAATGGTGTGCGCTGCAGTGCACATGTCATCGCCGAGGCCCGGGAGCTTTCCTGGAGCTGTGCAGGGTCGTCTTACCTTGACGGCTGCGCAGCTCCTGCTCCCTCTGTCTTCAGTGTCAGGTGTCGGCACATACGCGATGACATCATCGTGTACGCACCGCCCGACGTGTTCCGGATGCTGGGGCAGAGCCGCGCTACTGGGGAACAACTGTGAGGTAAGTAAGCAAAAGTTTTTTGTTTTCTGTGCAAAATGAATTAAATGGATGTGAGGAAGAGGAGGAACTGCAAATGATGACATGGGGAAGGAGTAATGGGGACTGCACATGATGATGTGGGGAGGAGGAGGAATTGCACATGATGACATGGGAAGGAGTACGGGGGAGTGTACATGATGATGTGGGGAGGGGGGTTAAAGGGGGACTGTACATGAAGTGGGGGTTAAAGGGGGACTGCAAAGGATGACATGGGGTGAAGGGGACTGCACATGATGATGTGGGGAGGGGGGTTAAAAGGGAACTTCACATGATGTGGGGGTTAAAGGGGGATTGCACATGATGATGTGGGGGGGGTTAAAGGGGGACTGCACATGATGATGTGGGGGGTTAAAGGGAGACTGCACATCAAATGGTGGTTGAAGGGGGACTGCAAAGGATGACATAAGGTGAAGGAGAATGCACATGATGATGTGGGGAGGGGGGTTAAAGGGGACTGCACATGATGTGGGGAGTTAAAGGGGGATTGCACATGATGATGTGGGGAGGGGGTTAAAGGGACACTGCACATGATGATGGGAGTTTAAAGGGGGACTGCACATGATGATGTGGGGAGGGGGGTTAAAGGGGGACTGCACATGATGATGGGGGTTAAATGGGGATTGCACATGATGTGGGGAGCGGGTTAAAGGATGACTGCACATGAAATGGGGGGTTAAAAGGAACTGCAAAGGTTGACATGGGGTAAAGGGGACTGCACATAATGATGATATGAGGGGTTAAAGGGGGACTGCACATGATGATGTGGTGAGGGGGGTTAAAGGGGGACTGCACATGATGATGTGGGGGTTAAAGGGGGACTGCACATGATGAAGTGGGGGTAAAGGGGACTGCACATGATGAAATGGGGAGGGGAAACTGCAAATGATGAATTGAGAGTGAGGGAAGAGGCACAGCAATTGAATTGAAGGTGGGGTGTGGGGAGAGCAAATGATGATCGTGACAGAGCGAATAATAATGAATTTTAAGGGTGGGGGGAGTATATGATGTATTGAATGTGGGGGTAGAGCTGTTAATAATGAATAGGGGTTGGAAAGAGAAGACATGACAATGAATTGGGGTGGAAGGGGCATATAAATATAATCATCGGGGGAACGGTAAGTACATAGTGGGGGGCGTTAAGTATGCAGTGATTGGTAATGATTGGGGAAAAGAGTACAGGTGCTAATGAATTTATATATTTATTAAGTGGGGAAAGTGGCTATGTATAGCTAGAAGGGGCTCAGTGGCATATTATAATTTATATTTGGAATGGTGGGTTGCATAATAACCAATTATGTATTAATGGTGGGTGCATATCTATATTTAGATGTGTAGTGTAGAAGAAAGGGAAAAAGAGGGGAAGGTGCTCTGGAAGCGGTGCTCTAGGTAACTGTGTTATTTTATGCAGAGATTCCTGGCTGGAAGAAGTGATAGAGGTCTGCGCTGCATGAAAAAGAAAAGCAAAGATGAAGGACTTCAGCAAGAGATGTCACTGGTGAGTCAGTGTGTTACCTGTACACTGACACTATACACGATTTACTCTGTACAGAGCTCCTGTGTATAATGTCACCATTGATCACTATATTATCTGTTCACTGACACTGTATACAGAGGTCTTGTGTATAATGTTACTGGTGATCACTGTATTACCTGTACACTATATACACAGCTCTTGTGTATAATGTCACCAGTGATCACTGGATTACTTGTACACTGACACTGTATACTATGTACAGAGCTTCTGTGTATAATGTCACTTAGTATTGTGTTTTGTTTTATTTTTATTAATGATCAGTATTATAGTATTCAGTCACAATGTGGTGGTATTATGTGGTCTGGTCATAGTGTGATGGCATTTGTCCCTTGTATGTGGCATTATAGGTCACTATGTGGTGGTAATATCTATATGGTCTGGTCATGGTGTGATGGTATTAGTCGCTTGTATGTTTTATTAATGGTCATTTAAAAAAATGTACTGTATGTGACTCATTCTTTTAAAGAAAAATACATAAAAAATATGTTTATATTTAATAGGTTAACCCTTTCTGACCTCGGACGGGATAGTACGTCCGAGGTCAGAAGCCCCGCTTTGATGCGGGCTCCGGTGGTGAGCCTGCATCAAAGCCGAGACATGTCAGCTGTTTTGAACTGAGTTAAATGCCGCTGTCAAATGCAGACAGCGGCATTTAACTACCGCTTCCGGCCGGGTGGCCGGAAATGACGGCATCGCCGACCCCCGTCACATGATCGGAGGTCGGCGATGCTTCAGTATTGTAACCATAGAGGTCCTTGAGACCTCTATGGTTACTGATCCCCGGCAGCTGTGAGCGCCACCCTGTGGTCGGCGCTCACAGCACACCTGATTTTCTGCTACATAGCAGCGAACAGCAGTTTGCTGCTATGTAGCAGAGCCGATTGTGCTGTGCCTGCTTCTAGCCTCCCATGGAGGCTATTGAAGAATGGCAAAAGTAAAAAAAAAAAGTAAAAAAAAATGTGAAAAAAAAAATATAAAAGTTTAAATCACCCCTCTTTTGCCCCAATCAAAATAATTCAATAAAAAAATTCAAATCTACACATATTTGTATCGCTGTGTTCAGAATCGCCCGATCTATCAATTACAAAAAAGCATTAACCTGATTGCTAAACGGCGTAGCAAGAAAAAAATTCAAAACGCCAGAATTAAGTTTTTTGGTCACCACGACATTGCATTAAAATGCAATAACGGGCGATCAAAAGAACGTGTCTGCACCAAAATGCTATCGTTAAAAACATCATCTCAGCACGCAAAAAATAAGCCCTCAACCGACCCCAGATCATGAAAAATGGAGATGCTACGAGTATCGGAAAATGGAGCAAATTTTTTTTTTTTCACCACTTAGGTAAAAAATAACCTAGTCATGTTAGGTGTCTATCAACTCGTACTGACCTGGAGAATCATAATGTCAAGTCAGTTTTAGCATTTAGTGAACCTATCAAAAAAGCCAAACAAAAAACAAGTGTGGGACTGCACTTTTTTTGCAATTTCACTGCACTTGGAATTTTTTTCCCATTTTCTAGTACACGACATGCTAAAACCAATGATATCGTTCAAAAGTACAACTTGTCCCGCAAAAAATAAGCCCTCACATGGCCAAATTGACAGAAAAATAAAAAAGTTATGGCTCTGGGAAGGAGGGGAGTGAAAAACGAACACGGAAAAATGAAAAATCCCAAGGTCATGAAGGGGTTAAAGTAGAGTAGGGTCTGGCCAAAAGAGTGCACCATGTCATTTTGGCGGCTTAAAAATTCTTTTGGCCAGAACGAAAGCTGCTGGTTATGAATGTGATCTGGTGTTTGATGGGAACTGTTAATCTGACTGACGAGGACATGGTGGAGAAGTTGAGTTTTTCCAAGAGTGAGCGGTGGCACTGTGGAAGGTTCAAACGGTGGAGGCAGAGCTGGGGTGGAGCCTGGGCGGAGTCTCAAGGGGGCCCAAAAATTTTGCCAGTATGGGGACCCAAAATTCCTAGTGGCAGCCCTGGACTAAGGGTTAACATTTCTCCTTGTGGAAAGTGACAAATCAGCTCTGACATGCCAAGGTAAGAAGGATTATTTGCTGTGCAAGGCTCCTCTGGAAAACTGAATGTGCAAATTGCCTCTTCAGAGAGGAAGAGGACTTGAACACTATAGCACCACATGTTGGAAGCAGAAATCCTACATTACTCAAAACTTGGTTCTAGTATAGAAAAATAGGAGACAAAAAAGCGCAAATAGGGTCTTATCCCCAGGATTGCTACTAATCAATTATGAGAGAACTGCTCACCTGGTGGTACACAGTACAGGCGTGTAGTTTGTCAGCTGCTGCAGATCCACAGGTCGGCGCTGCGACCACTTAGAACCGTTAAAATAGATGAAATGTGGATTAAATCCGCGCTGCTGTGACAAATAATAGATCTAGATATAATTGTAAGGTGTTCAGGTGGTTTATTCAACACGTTTCGAAGCTCATGGCTTCTTCTTCAGGAAGTTTCCACACAAAAATAACTTTGCAAAAAATAACAACTGGAAAAATACAGTGCTTATCCATCATGTATTACCATCTGATTGGCTTAAAATTTATTCTGCAGCAGGACAACAATCCCAACTATACAGCTAATATTATTAAAGGTAATCTGTAAACAGGTTTTTGCTATTTAATATAAGAGCAGCATAATATATGGCAAAAGAGCCTGATTACAATTACCGGTATATGTCACTTGCTAGGCTGTATGCTGTAGTTTCAGGTTTGCTGTATTTGTGTTATTTTTGTGAAATGACATTAGATAATCACTGTCGGGAGGTCTATGCTCACTTAATAATCACATTAGAGAAAGTTAGCCGTTGCGTTTGATAATCTGTGCAAGTTGTGTTTTTCAAAAGTTCACACAATAATATCACTAATATGCTCTATATGCAATAGGCAACCATCATGCTACTGTAGCTATGACACCGTTATATGAAGAAAGGAAAATTATACTGTATTAACCAATCCAATAGCATATTCACATTTATCTTAGTTTTTGGGTTGGAAAAAAGACAGATGAAATGGATTTGATATCAGTTATCTCTCTGCTATGATATACTGCCATCTTAGATGCATGATGAGAAATGTCAGAGGACTTAGTGAGAATTCGAGAGCCCTATTTTCTTTATTAGAGATCCCAAAACCCTACCCCATTGATGTTTATATAGCACTATGTTATCTCAAGCATTAGTGGCATCAAATGTCATATGGAAGAAGTGACAACATGCTTTATGTTCAGGGGAGAGCTTATGAGCTCTGCTAAATAATGCAGCCTCAATCACTGGAACCCATATTGTGGTATACTGGATAAAATGCATCTGAATTATAAATAGAGTGAGGATGTAAAGAGACTTAAACCAGAAGTACCAATGATTTCCAATGTTTTGTAAAGGGAACCTGTCACCAGATATTCCCCATTTAAAGTATGGCTAGCACCTCTAAGGCCTTTTTTACAGCATACTGAAATGCTGTAAAATAGTCCCCAATCTAGTCTGCAAATCCAAAAAAAGACCTTTTGTTATACTCATAGATGGAGCAATCTGGTCAGATGGACGTCTCTGGTCTTGATCTGGAGCATCCTCTCTTCTTGAGATTGCCATCCTCCTTACCTGATTCGTGGTGATGACACGTCCTACGTCATCCACATAGTGTCCTCATCGTGCTCTTGCGCAGTTGCACTTCTCTCCACCCTGCAAAGCTCTGTAATGTGCATGCACCGGCTTTGATTCGGTCATCGGCGCTTTGGTCTTTCCTGATGCATGCGCACTATAGTACTTTGCTCTGCCCTCGGCAGGGCAGAAAAGTACACCTGCCCAGGAGAATGATGGGGGATACTGTGTGGATGATGTAGGATACATCGTCCTCAAGAATCAGGACGGTGATTGCAAGAAGAGAAGAGGCGCTGGATCAAATCGTGAAGGGGTTAAAAAGGTTCTCTGGTCTCAGAAGAAAAGTCAACAGTCACTCTATCTGACTATAGACTGCCAAATTGTGAAAGACTCTGAGTTCAATATCATCCAGTCTTTGTGAGATTACTTGAAGAAACAGAAGGATTTGTGCAAGCCAACATCCGCAGTAGATCTGTGGTTAGTTCTCCAAGTTGTTCAGAATAACCTCCCTGGGAACTCAGATACCTGGAGCGCTCCTACTGGTCAGCTGTCCAGCGCCGCAGCTCCATGTGTCGCTGCTGTTTCACTGTCACAACACATGCACGGAGAGCCTGTTATGGGTCTCGGAAAATGGTGACACAAGCAAAAATTAAAAAAATTTTTTTTGCAAACTTCAGATTTTTTTTTCACCACTAAATTAATTAAAAAAACTGGACATGTTGGGTATCGCCGTAATTGCATTGACGGGGAGAATCATAGTGCATGGTCATTTTTACCACAAAATGTACACAGTAAAAACAATTCCAAAAAACAATGTCAGAATTGCGATTTATTTTTTCACACTTTCACCCCATTGTTCAGTACACTATGTGGTAAAATAAATTATGTAATTCAAAAGTACAACATTTCCCACATAAAACAATTCCTCATTTGTCAATGTGGATAGAAAGATAAAAGTTATGGCTCTGAGAAGAAAGAGAGAAAAAAAATGGAACGCAAAAACGGAAATTCGCAGCAGCATGAAAGGGTTAAAGACTGCTACAGCTTTATTCACACGCAAAAAATTGGGCACATGCCAGTAAAGCCGTGCTTACACTGTAAACAGGCTCCCGAGCTATACTTTTTAACATATTACAGGTCTTGGGAGGGTGGTGATAAATATGGTTATTTTTTCCATGCGGGCAATTTTTTGTTTGGGCAATTTTGCATGTGGGTGATTTTCGGTGTGGGCAACTTTCCTAGTGAGCAATTTTCCCGTGGGCATTCATGGCTGTGGGATTTTTTTCTGTGGGCATTTTTCCTGCAAGCATTTTTCTTTTGTCTATTTTTCTGGTCGCCCTTCCATGTGTCCCGTATTGTCTCAAATTTATTCAAAGCTTTATACTTTCTGTACAATCCTCTGCCCTGGGACAGTTGGATCAATCCACTTGGAAGCAATACATTTTCTGGCCTGATAGACTATATGTCTCAGGGAAATTCTCTCATTTTCATCCTATGCAATCTCATCTACATAATGCACGATACAAACATGTGGTTCCAGTATAATATGCAATGCAAAGACTTCTAGCAAATAGTGTAGCCGATTATTCCAGAATCACCTCAACAGACACAATTCCAGAACATAAGCTTAGTATCTTCAGGAGCCATTCCACATCTAAGGCCGGGGTCACACTTGCGAGTGCAATGCGAGAAACTCGCTGGGACTCGGGACCGGGGCGTGCAGCTGCATGTATTTCTATGAAATTAAAGCTTCAGTCCCGAGTGCCGGCGGCTGTACTGAGTATTGATGTGAGAGACTCATGCGAGTTTCTCGCATTGCACTCGCAAGTGTGACCCCAGCCTAAGACAACTAGTATCCTCTCTAAACCCAATTTTGTGCAGAAATTGAGGGAGCTATATAGTCTGTGTAGCAAATAAATTTGAATCTGTGAGCCTCACTAGTGAATATTTGCCGAACAGAGGAACCTGTTTGCAGTCCCATATTCCAACCCCTCATATGCTGGGATGCTAAGAAGTAGATCCAAAGGATAGGAGTAACTATTCCACCTTCATCCTTCTCACATTCTAATAAATCATAACTGATACGAAGTACCCTTTTTTCCATATTAGTTCTCTAAAAAGCAATTGGAATTCCTAGAAATATTTCAGTGGTATCCAAACCGGGCTGTTGCGAATGGCATATAATAGTTGTGGCAATAGGATCTTTTTCACCAAGTTAGTACAACTAATAACTGATATGGGTAGTTTACAACATGCATTTATTTTCTGCTGGAATTTAAGAAATAATTGGTTGATATTCAGTGAAATAAAGGAGCTTGGATCCCTGGACACTTTAAATCCCAAATATGTAAAGTCCCTCACCTCAATATTTGGAGAGAGAGCATCAAAACTAGACTTATCCCAAATGATACGTAATCCCAAATAGTCAACAAATTCATCAACAACAGACATAGCAATCACTAGTCAGAGATGATTCTGAATCTACCAAAATGATCAATAGGTCATCTGCATGTAGAGCCACTTTCTCCACCACTGATCCATGTATTAATCCCTTTATAGCCTGGTTAGCATTTAAGCCTCTGCAAGTGACACCAACGCCAAAGCAAAAAGTAACTGTGACAATGAACACCCCCATCACATACCTCTGAGCAAATTCTGACCAGGCACCATTGGCCCTAATTCACGCCAGGAGGTTTCAGTACAACAACTGAACCCATGACAGGAAAACCTCCCCAAAGCCTATCCTGCTTAAAACCAATCAAAGGTGTTCCCATTCAATCTTATGAAAGGCTTTTGCCACATTCAACAACAACACTGCTCGGCCACCTTCCTCACGAAGAGAAAATTCAAATTAAAGGAGAACCTCCTCAAATTAATTGCTATTGACTTTACAGACATAAAGCCAGTCTGGTCCTCACCTACTAACTGGAAGACAACTTTAATAAGGCTCTGTGCCAAAACTTGTCAAAATTTTAATGTTTGTCATTAGTAAGGAGCTCGGCCTGTAAGATTCTGCATGTATAGGGTCTCTACAAGGTTTTGATAGTGCAGCACCCAAGGAGTGCGGGTACCACAGTGGTATTGCCTTCCTCTCGGGGAGGGTGATGCCATGCCTGGAAGTGAGGAGGATCCCTTTAACAGGTAACACATACGTGCAGCATGCTCTGACTCCAGATCAGAAGGGGCAGCTCTAGATCTAGTTTCAGGGGAGCTTCCCTATATATGTTCTGGCTTGGAGGAGGAGTTAGTTCAGTTAAGAGGAGAGCTGGAGCCGTGCAGATACGAGGTTCTGCAGCTCCTGACAGTGCAGTCTGTATGAGAGTGTGAGGGGAGAAGGAGCACAGGAGAAGTGAGGAGCTGGAAGGGAGCAGCGACTGAGCTCCCTCCACGCTGAGGAGCAGGAACTGGACACCGGGAGTCCGAGGCTGTGTTGAACTCTATGCCCCACAGCAGAAACTGGAGGGCAAGAGATTTCAAGTCGCCTGTCCACAACTACACCCGAAGGCACAGCAGCATATAGAGCCTGGAGTCGCTGCAAGTAGGGACACCTGTGAAAAGGCTCGCGTTGCCTGCCATGCTTGTACTGTCCTAGAACAGAGAGAGACCTTGTGACAAGCCTCAGACAGCAAGTGACACACAGCGTAGTAAAGAAGGGTTCCAACCCCACCTGACTGCTGCAATAACACCATCCCCAGTGGACCCCTTTAAGCGGCGTCGGTCATCCCTGACCGAATACCACAGGTGGTGTCATGAATATTATTTATTCTCTTTCAAAACCACCCCTTTATGAACAGAACCGGCCCGGTACCGAGTACCCCACGGTCCTTTCAGGCGCTCCACCAACATTATAATGACTGCCTCTGGCATTGATTTAGGGAGTTCCTCTCCTCTCCTAGAAAGGAGGATCTTTTCTTATCCTTTAAATAATTCACTAGGGAGACTGAACACCCCCTCCCCCCCCTGGGCCTTATTATTATGAAATGTATTAAGCGCATCCTCTGACTCTTTCCATCTTAAAAGAGCATCTAGAGAAACCATCTGGTCTGCCACTATGGTGCGCAATTGAATGTTATCTAGGTATCCATCAATATCCTGGACAGATTTAGATAATCTAGAGGAATACAGTTGGAATAAAAGTTATGCAGCTCCGAGAGAATCTCATGTATATCTCCATCTACTATGTTACCAATGCATGTCCTAATGGCTGGGATTGAGCCTGGGTCTTGCTGTGCTTTAGCAATGGTTGCCAAAAGATGACCAGAACCCTCCTCTTCAATGTAATAACCCTGTTTTATAAATACTGATTGTGGTACTGGCGCCACACTCTTGTGCTGACAGTACTTGTGATCTTGTATACATGCAAGAAACCATAACGTGCTTCATGGCTATTTTTAAACTTAAAAAATTCTCAAAACTTTTAGATTTGCGATTATGAGGAGGATTTGGCAAGTTTCTGCTCCAAAAACTCAGCTTAAGTTAGCATGTGTTCACTCCTCAAATACTCAAAACTTGGTTTTGGTGTTATATTAATGTACTGATGGTGGAACTGGTCATGTAGTCATGTAAGTACCCCTTTACATTTTTTGTGGCCTTTGGGATTGGTTCAGTATGGTAATGTGGCCCTTGGACCAAAAAATGTTGTGCGCTACTTCACTAATACCTCATTCAGACATCCATGATTTTTTACAGTTTAGGAGTTTTCATCCAAATTTCATCATAGTTTTGTCAGTATGTAATTTTTCATCAGCAGTGTTTCATAGGTCATTGTGAAATAATAAATTTCAAAGCTTCACCCATAAATTGCAATACTAATCACGAACAGTGCATCGACTGCTAACTGATGCCCTCCATGTGCTTGTCTGATTTTCACAGACCAATGGGCTTGGATAGATAATTTTGATCTGTGACACAGATCAAAATCAACATTTCTTCGTGATCTTTTTGCAGACACATGGCCCACAAAGAAACATGAACATATGTGCAGATAAATGTGCTATCCAAGACAACATGGATAAAACATGTAAGCAGAAATTGGACATCTGAACTTGTAACATTCTCATCGTGAACTAATATCTATTTTACTCAAAGATTCACAGTAGATATCACTTGAATTTCTGCTCTAGCTGTAGAATTTTGTGCTACTTTAGACCATTGACTTTTCCATGCAGAAATAAGCAGCATACTACTTTTTAACAATATTTTTTGATTCCTATGAACAATGTTGCAGAAACACTGCTCACGGTGGCTCAGTTGTTCAAATCCCACCAAGGACAACATCTGCAAGGAGTCTGTATGTTCTCCCCGTGTTTGCGTGGGTTTCCTCCAGGTTCTCCGGTTTCCTCCCACATTCCAAAGACATACTGATAGGGAATTTAGACTGTGAGCCCCATCGGGGACAGCGATGATAATGTGTGCAACCTGTAAAGTGCTGCAGAATATGTTAGCGCTATATAAAAAAATAAATGAATAAAGATTATTATTATTATTATTATGAATGGGATTTAGAATCTGCCTTGAAATCAAACATATATGAATATACACCAGTAGACAGAAGAAATGACTGAGTCCATCCTTTATCTACACAAGAACATTTCCATTACATTGTCATAATGCACCGTACATATAATCACATAGATAAACAAATTTCATGAACATTGTGTGCAGAATTAATAAGTACAAGGTGTTCAGTGCTCAGTGACATGACCAAGGTATGGAAGGCTGAAATCTGACCACCAATGAACAAGACACAGAAGGTGAAACATCAAGTCCGGGCCAAGAAATATGTGTAAACAGATTCTTCAAAGGTTTGATGGACTGATGAGATGAGAGACCAGATGAATGGGCATGTGGCTTGATCAGTAACAGATACAGATGTCCATTTTGATTCAGATCTCAGCAAGGTTTTGGTCGGGTCCTGCTATGAGCTGGCATTAATAAAGATAAGCTAGTTATACTTTTTCGGGTGAAGATGGACTCAAAAATCAACTCCCAAACCTACTGCCAGTTTGAAGGCATTTTCTGCAAGAAATGTTATAGGAAAAAAATCTGAGCCTTTTAAGAAAACATGATTTTTTATGCAGGACAATGCTCCATCACATGCATTAGACTCCTCTACTGCTTGACTAGTCAGCAAAGGCCTTAGGGTGGTCTAAAATTAACATTGATTTTGATCCTAAGTGTCTATCTATTTAATCTAAGGGGTAAAGAGAGGGACAAACCGACTCTGGCGTGCCAAGGTAAGGAGGCTTATTTGCCATGCAATGCTCCTCTGGGAAATTTAATATGCAAATTGCCTCCTAGGAGAGGAAGAATGCTTGAACTCTATAGCGCCACCTGTTGGAAGCAGCGATTCAACAAGTCATTATCGACTCTTTAACGAGTCTTGCAATATACTTTCCACTGATGAGGTGAAATACCCTGAACCACTGTATCTGCAAATTGAGATTCTGATTTGGGTTTTTTCCAAAGTCATTTTGCAAGACTCAATAAAGGATTGATATTGACATGTAGGATCGCTGCTTCCAATAGGTGGCGCTATAGAGTTCAAGTCTTCTTCCTCTCTGAAGAAGAAATTTGCATATCTATTTAATGCAATAATAATCTAATATCTTTTAACTAATATATAATATATATAAAGTATAACAAACTCTAATTGAGAGGTTTCGACCCATTTCTATGTAATTGCTTTATTTTTTTTCCTTCTGGTTTGATGACATTTCCTTTGAGAGTACACAGTGCATGATGGGATACTGCCACAGCTGCATTCCCCACTCTGAAAGGAAGCATTATCAGCAACATTCGTTTCAGGGCCTTGGCTAGTTCTAGCTTTACTGAACATCCATCACTTGTTTCAGTATGATTTCCATGCACGATCTTCCTCTTCAATGCACAGTGACCCTGCACTTCCTTAACGGCTCTAATGAGAAGTTTTGATTCGTCAAGAGAGCGCACTGCATTGAAAAGGAGATAAAGTGGCCAGCAAGAAGATCAGAGACCAATCACTTTGACATCTGTTTTGATGGCTGTTGTCTCCTCTCCTTGCTTCTCGACGCATTCTCCCCTTCTCACTGCATACTGACAGTGCGCTTTCTTGACGACTCAATAATAAAAATAATAATCAAAAATACAAATTGCTTAATAATTGTGCACAGAGTGTAAATCAACTCATAAATATAAGAGTTTAATGAAAATGTTTGGTTCTCAAGTCAGCTACAAATGGGAATGTCACAGCATAATTTACGCACTTTGTTGAGTCATTTCAATCTTGTCTAGGGGACTGCTATAAACTGTGCTGTAAGATGAAAATTCATACATTGCAGTCATTATATTATTATGTGTAATTAATATGCAAATTGCCTCTTCTGAGAAAAAGAGGACTTAAACTCTATAGCGCCACCTGTTGGAAGTAGCGATCCTACAAGTCACAATCAACTCTTTAACGAGTCGTGCAATATGACTTAGGATAAAAGCCAAATCAATATCTCAATTCGCAGACACGGTGTTTCGGGCTGTTGGCCCTCGTCAGTGCGAAGCATGAGAACTGATTTGGCTAGGTGAGAGGCTCTGGACTCGGGTTTAAGGGGTATCGTTTCTCCTTATGGAGCGTGACATACCATCTTTGGCTTGTCAAGGTAAGGAGGCTTATTCGCCGTGCAATGCTCCTCTGGGAAATATAATATTAAAAGACTGTATTGGATAAGTATGGTACTGCCTTTGTTCTAGGGACATTGGCAGCACAGAACAATACAATGAAAAGATCAAAGATAATAATGAATTGTGCACTGAATAGTAATAAAAAAGAACAAACTACTATATATAATAAATAGATTTTTGTAGCATGCAATATATTTATCATTACTTATTTATGCGGTGGCATCAAAAAAGAGTTCACTGCACTACACTTTTTATTTGCTTAATGTGCTTTGTTCAAGTCATTTTATGGACTGAAAAGTTCTACTTACTCTGGGAAAGGTTTCTCGTAAATTTTACTTAATCCTGAAAAATATTTAGAATTGAGAATTTCCTCAGTGGTTGATATATATCTTTCCTGTACTTAATCTTGGTGATTTATTATAAGTGACCACCAGAGGGCGACTGCATATCAACCACATGTTGCTTTTTAAGTGAAATGTCCACAAGATGTCAGCCTTAGTTAACAATATAGGTGCTGAACTAAAGTCGGTAACATAAAGATTTATATCACGCAGAAGCTTTTTTATATAAGTATGGGATATTAATGAGTTAAATATATTTTACTTTAAAAATTCAAAGCTATGTAGAGAGCTATACATTCTTTTCAATTCATGATAATTGTGGATAACTGTTCACTATTGTGATTTGCTTACCTTTTAATATGTTAAAAAACAAATAGAGAAAGCTATGATACTTATTCTAAGGGAAAGCATCATAGTCACAGAGAACAGAGAACCCCTCTAATAAGTATTTAACATCTAATGGCCAATTTTAGCAACATCTTTACTGCGCTGTGTTTTGCCATATTCATTTGTAAACATTAATTAAGGACAGTGTAGTGGCTCATTCTGTATTCTGCAACCAGCCATGAGCCCAATACTGAACATTATTGCATTGGCATATTTTCTGGTGGTGAATGAGTTTAAAGGGAACCTGAAATATGTAATTATATTGTAAATAGGGGGGGAAAAATGTGTCTTCATAAACCCCTTAAAAACTATAATACATTAATAATTGATATAAAAACACCCAATTCCCAAATTGCAAAAGCGCTAAACATAAAGAAACAGATTATGAGTAAAAGTCAGACCACTAATTAGCTCTGATAGATGAGGCTATGTATAAAAGGTTATTGCTGTCTAGTACAAAAAAGGTTTGTCATTAAGACTAATACTCTTAACGGACTCCATGAGCTGTCCCCAGGACCCCAACTTCTCTTGTTGACTAAAAGAAAATGTGACGTGGTGTGCACAGGGAGAGATCGCGCTTCAGTTCTGAGCTGTGGATAGCCATCACCGCCAGCCGCGGAACTCTATTATCGACAGAGGCTTCATATGAGCGATCACTCCCCGTTACCGATGGGCTTAGGTGTCGCTTTCTTAGGGACTTTTACTGTTTTACCTGGGTTTTGCTGTGCACAGATGAGGCAGGACTGCACGAGTTGCACGGCTGAGTAACTGAGACCAGGAGCGATCCAGAAGGCATTTACGATGGCACACATGTGACTTTTTGAGGCGTGAGTGGGGCCATGTGTTGCTTGCGCCATGATTGGGAACAGGGACCTTGGTAGGTACAATTTATTCTTATTCTCCCATACTCCATTTGAGGTCAGCTCAGCTCCCATTCTCTCCCAGTGATCCTTCTCTGTTTGGGCATCTAGGCTCAGTGTGGCTGGAATACGCTGACTCCCCGCCGCAGTCCACTGCTCCCTAGGCTGCCTTGCTGCTACTTTAGCAGCCTCATCCGCCCTTCTGTTGCCCTCTACTTCCACAGAGTCACCTCTTGTCTGTGCTTTCACTTTGATTATGCCAACCTGGACTGGTAACATCAATGCCTCCATTAATTGTTTCACCAGTTCTGCATTTTTAATTGGCTTACCAGCTGATGTAAGAAATGCTCTGCTTCTCCAGATAGGGCCATAATCATGGGATATTCCCCATGCATAATTTGAATCTGTGTAAATATTAGTGTCTTTACCTGCAGCAGCTCTACCCGCCTCAGTGAGTGCCTTCAACTCTGCCTCCTGCACCAACATGTGAAGAGGGAGTGGTTCAGCTCGGACTACCTCATGTGAGGATACTACTGCATATCTAGTGTGGAATCGCCCATCCTGGTGGTATCTGGAGCCATCTATATCACTACCAATTTGTGAATAGACATATACAGTATGCTGACAAGGGACAACTGAATGCTGTGCTGGGACACCGAACTGGATGTGGTTGCTGACTGTTGTGTCTGTGCAACTGCAAGTTGTGGGCAAGAGGCATAAGCACCTGCTTCCTAGACAGCAGATTGGGAAGGCTGTAACACAGAGGAAGGTCCAGTGGTTTCAAACCCAGACACAGATTTTGTAGCGTATACTAACAAAGGTATAATGTCGAATTTCTCTTTAAAAAAAGATGTGTGGCTAAGATTTTTGAACTAGCATCATATAAATAGAGCATGTTTCATTACTCATTATTATTCTGTGTAAGGCTAGCGTTTTTTGACGTACGTCGTAATGTGTCGTTTTGGAGTAAAAACGCATCCTGCAAAGTTGCCCGCATGATGCATTTTTCTCCATAGACTTTCATTAGCGACGCATTGCGATGTATCGCCACACGTCGCATCCGTCATGGATGCGTCATGTTTTGGCGGACCGTCAGCACAAAAAAGTTCCATGTAACGTTTTTTGGTACGTCGAGTCCGCCATTTCCGACCGCACATGCGCGGCCAGAACTACGCCCCCTCCTCCCCGGACCTTACAATGGGGCAGCAGATGCGTTGTAAAACTGCATCCGCTGCCCACGTTGTTCTTTGTTTTCGCAGTTTGCGTCGGTACGTCGGGCCGATGCTAGTGTGAAAGTAGCCTAAGGCTGAAACCTGAAGAATTTTGTGGGGCATATTAATGCATTGATGTTCCAAAATGTCCTAGTGCAGACCCAAAAATCAACATCAGGCTACAAAATACACCCTTAAAGAGACCGTGAAAAGGTTAACACAATAACAAATTAAAATAATATAAAATCATCATTGCACAATGTGCAAAACTTTTCAAAAAGTAAAAAACATTACCCATGTGGGGTATACATAGATGACCACTAAGTACTTGTTGCGGGAGCAGGAGGAGGAGGTAATTTCCTGAGCAAAATGGGTTTGGATGGTAAGGCATAGATGTTAGGATAACTTCCAATGTAAAACATTTGGGCTGCATTTACGTTACGTTGCTGTCATCCATAGGGCTTACAAAGTCAGATGAAATCCAGCCCTTGTTCAATTTTAGAAGGGTCAGCCTGTCTGCATTTTCTGTTGACAGGCGTGTGTGCCTATCTGTTATGATTGCACCGGCTGAACTAAAAACCCTCTCAGATAACACATCTGAGGAAGGGCATGGCAGCACCTCCAAGGTGTACAAGGAGAGGTCGGGCCAAGTGTACAGCTTGGACAGCCAGTAGTTAAAGGGTACTGAAGAATCAGGAAGGATGCTGGTATGGTCACTTAAGTAGTCATTCACCATCTTGGTCAACTTCCTCCTCGTCGTAGTTACACCGACAGATAGCCCTTGCTGATGTGATGGTTTCACAAAAAAGGCCCAGTTTGTGGAAATTCTCTCCACCCCGAGTTGCACCTGGTGTACATGGCCTTCCCGCGTAATCCTTGTGGGTGAAAAGAGCCGGTACCTTTGCCAGCTGCATTTTCTGAGGGTAATCTTTTTGGCAAGTCTTCTACAACGGCCCTTTGGCATGCATGCACTGAAAATGGAATGTCTGCCTCTGACATGAGAGAAGGAAATTTCTCCTTGTACCGTGGGTCAAGAAATGTGCACAGCCAGTATTTCATGTTGGACAAAATGTGTTTCACGTGAAGGTCCTGGGAAAGGCATCTGGGCATGAACTGTGCCATGTGTAGCAGACTACAAAGAGTCAAATGTTCAGTGTCCTCACCAGGAAGAACGTTAACCATCCTGTCCTCCTCAAAATGCATCGCCTCCTCCTCCTCTCTTCAGGCCATCAATGCTGGACAGGCATGAAGCTGGGATTGGGAGTCCCCTCTGTAGCGCAGACCAAAAACTCCTTGTCATCCACCAATGTGGCCTCAGAATATTGTGTGAGGCTGGGCTGTGTGGTATCAGCCACTGTAAAATCTTGCTACATAGCCACCTGCTTGGCATTCAAAGCTTCCTCTTTGATTTTCTGCAGTGAACGTTTTAATAGAAAGAGCAGCGGGATAGTTATGCTGATAATAGCATATCAGTACTCAGTATGTGGGTGCAGTACTCAAAGTTTTGAAGAACCTCACATATGTCAGCAATCCACACCCACTCGGCAGTTGTTATGTGTAGGGCTGAGTGCTGTTCTGACAGGCATTGGAAAGCTGGAATTAAGACACTGACCTCTGCTGCTCACTAAGCCTTTCCAACAAATGAAAAGTTAAATTACAGCATGTGGGCAGGTGACAAATCAGTTGGTGATGAGGCAAATTAAAGCACTGCTGTAGTGAAGCTAGACTGGTGAAAGCCTGAGATGACTTTAGGAAATATGCGCTGACACGCCGTACCTCGGCAAGTAGGTCCGGTAAGTCAAGGTACCGTATATACTCGAGTATAAGCCGAGATTTTCAGCCCAAAATTTTGGGCTGAAAGTGCCCCTCTCGGCTTATACTCGAGTCACGGTCTGTGGCAGGGTCGGTGGGTGAGGGGGAGAGGCCGCTGAGGTATACTTACCTAGTCCCAGCGATCCTGGCACTCCCCCTGCCATCCCACGGTCTTCTGTGCTGCAGCTTCTTCCCCTCTTCAGCGGTCACGTGGGACCGCTCATTAGAAAAATGAATAGGCGGCTCCACCTCTCATAGGGGTGGAGCCGCGTATTCATTTCTCTAATCAGCGGTGCCGGTGACCGCTGATAGAGAAAGAGGCTGCGGCACCGAAGACAAGCTGTGACAGGCAGAGGGAGCGTCAGGATCGCTGGGACTAGGTAAGTATGTAATATTCACCTGTCCGCGTTCCAGCCGCCGGGCGTCGCTCCATCTTCCCGGCGTCGCTTCGCTCTGACTGTTCAGGTCAGAGGGCGCGATGATGCATATAGTGTGCGCGGCGCCCTCTGCCTGATCAGTCAGTGCGCAGAGACGCCGGGACCGGACGCTGGGAGCTGCAAGCAAGAAAGGTGAGTATGGCATTTTGTTTTTATTGCAGCAGCAGCAGCAATGGCAGAGCTTTCTATGGCACAGCTATGGGGCAGTACTGAACGGCACACAGCAGTATATGGCAGCTATGGGGCAGTACTGAACGGCACACAGCACTATATGGCAGCTATGGGGCAGTACTGAACGGCACACAGCAGTATATGGCAGCTATGGGGCAGAACTGAACGGCACACAGCACTATATGGCAGCTATGGGGCAGTACTGAACGGCACACAGCACTATATGGCAGCTTTGGGGCAGTACTGAACGGCACACAGCAGTATATGGCAGCTATGGGGCAGTACTGAATGGCACACAGCACTATATGGCAGCTATGGGGCAGTACTGAACGGCACACAGCACTATATGGCAGCTATGGGGCAGTACTGAACGGCACACAGCACTATATGGCAGCTATGGGGCAGTACTGAACGGCACACAGCACTATATGGCAGCTATGGGGCAGTACTGAACGGCACACAGCACTATATGGCAGCTTTGGGGCAGTACTGAACGGCACACAGCAGTATATGGCAGCTATGGGGCAGTACTGAATGGCACACAGCACTATATGGCAGCTATGGGGCAGTACTGAACGGCACACAGCACTATATGGCAGCTATGGGGCAGTACTGAACGTCACACAGCACTATATGGCAGCTTTGGGGCAGTACTGAACGGCACACAGCAGTATATGGCAGCTATGGGGCAGTACTGAATGGCACACAGCACTATATGGCAGCTATGGGGCAGTACTGAACGGCACACAGCACTATATGGCAGCTATGGGGCAGTACTGAACGTCACACAGCACTATATGGCAGCTATGGGGCAGTACTGAACGGCACACAGCACACAGCACTATATGGCAGAGCTTTCTATGGCACATCTATGGGGCAATAATGAACAGTATGGAGCATTATATATGGCACAGCTTTATATGGAGCATCTTATGGGGCAATAATGAACGGTATAGAGCATCTATTTTTATTTTTGAAATTTACCAGTAGCTGCTGCATTTCCTACCCTAGGCTTATACTCGAGTCAATAAGTTTTTCCAGTTTTTTGTGGCAAAATTAGGGGGGTCGGCTTATACTCGGGTCGGCTTATACTCGATTATATACGGTATGTATGGAACGTGTACCAGCTTGCTGAGCGTTAAAGCCGCCACCAAGTTACACCCATTATCGCCCACAACCAGACCTGGTTGGAGGTTCAGTGGGGAGAGCCACTCATTGGTCTGTTCTTTTATCCTTTTCAACAGCTCTGCTGCATGGTGAGCTTTATCCCCTAAACAGATGAGCTTCAGCAGAGAATGCTGCCGCTTCACCAAGTCAGTGCTATAGACCTCACAGCTGCAGAGTGATGGGGAGGTTAGTTCCACTGAGGATGAGGAGGAGTAGCAGGAGAGACAGGAACTGGAATACGAGGAGACTGAAACCCTGATAGAAGTTGGGTCCGCTATTCTTGGTGCTGGTAAGATGTGTCATGTCCCAGCCTCTGACTCTGTCCCAGACTGCACAGGTTCACCCAGTGAGCCATCAGGGAAATGTAGAATCCTGGTCCACAAGAACTTGTCAGCGTGCCTGTGTGTTATGAAAGGCAATTCAGTACCACAATGGACATAGCGGTCAGAGCACAAACAGTGATCTGACAATAACTCAAAATCATAGAACGAGCTCTGAGACGTGGGAACTCTGCAGACCGCAATCCCTAATCCTCTCCAAACAACACTAGAGGCAGCCGTGGATTGCGCCTAACTCTGCCTATGCAACTCGGCACAGCCTGAGAAACTAACTAGCCTGAAGATAGAAAATAAGCCTACCTTGCCTCAGAGAAATACCCCAAAGGAAAAGGCAGCCCCCCACATATAATGACTGTGAGTAAGATGAAAAGACGAACGTAGGGATGAAATAGATTCAGCAAAGTGAGGCCCGACTTTCTTAACAGAGCGAGGATAGGAAAGATAACTTTGCGGTCTACACAAAACCCTAAAGAATACCACGCAAAGGGGGCAAAAAGACCCTCCGTACCGAACTAACGGCACGGAGGTACACCCTTTGCGTCCCAGAGCTTCCAGCAAAACAATTAGACAAGCTGGACAGAAAAAATAGCAAACAAAAAGCAAAGAAGAACTTAGTATGCAGAGCAGCAGGCCACAGGAATGATCCAGGGAAAAACAAGTCCAACACTGGAACATTGACAGGAAGCCAGGATCAAAGCATTAGGTGGAGTTAAGTAGAGCAGTACCTAACGAGCTCACCACATCACCTGAGGTAGGAAACTCAGAAGCCGCAATACCACTTTCCTCCACCAACAGAAGCTCACAGAGAGAATCAGCCGAAGTACCACTTGTGACCACAGGAGGGAGCTCTGCCACAGAATTCACAACAGTACCCCCCCCTTGAACGCAGAAGCCCCAATGATCAGTAGATGTATTAAAAACACTGTGCCCGCGCAACTCTACATCTACAACATATCCATACATGATAATAACATCCAACGATAGTGTTCTTGTAACCAGATCTGGTAAAGTCAAAAGCTACTGATCTATTTATTGCAATAATACCTTAGTACTGCATATTATCATGTATGGATATGTTGTAGATCTGAATGTATACACTGTATTAATATCTTATTCTTATATATATATTGGTAAGAACCTTTCCAGTGTTAATAAAGGTGCAACAGTACTTGTGTGTATTCTGTGGGTAGCTACAGCGTAGGTGCAATGGTATAATTATATTTGCGGCATAATCTATGTCCGGATTATTAACAACACATGGAATATGAGATATATGCTATTATTGCTGTATGTGCATTAATTTCAACGGCACCCTCTATATTTGTAAATAATTGTGGTACCTTAGCTCTAGGTCTGTAACGCTGTGCGAGCGCTTCCCATAGATGTAGAGTTGCGCGGGCACAGTGTTTTTAATACATCTACTGATCATTGGGGCTTCTGCGTTCCCCATACTGATGGGGACGCATGCGCAGTTGTTGTAGCGCTGGGATAGCTGCGCGTTACCACACAGGCGCAGTATTTGGAACGCATCAGTGGAACACTGGGGTTTCAGCGCGTGCGCAGGATTTCTTCACATGCGCACATCACACTGTAGGCTCCTGTGTCATGTGAGCGATATCATGACTCACATCCGGAGCGCTGAGAGCTTACCGGAAGTTTATGCCGACATGCACGCTGAGCCACAATGTGGGAGTGACAATTTAGAAGTAAGGTATAAAGCGCATGCTTTTTAGCACTTTCTCCGAGGCACCATATCGAGAGGGGACTTGCCCTGGGATGCTGTACCATGTATCGGTTTGGGTTTGACATTTGACATAAGCTAAGTAACCCCTTATTATCTGGTATTGCTCCTGATGAACCTCATGTAACAGTGAGGGGAAACGCGTCGAGTTTACAAGGGAGGCTTTTGCAAATATAATGTGTGTATAGATATACTATTTAAAATACCAAATGGTTTTTTGTATGGATTCCCAATAACAAGGGTACTGATTGTCTGTGGCCTTTTTCTTGGGGTTTGACTGGGTATTATGCTCAGTGGTCTCGGATTATGTATTTTGGTGTCCAGTCAGTGCATCAGGCTGATCTGGATGAGCATTAGACCAGATATTCATATCTTTCGTATATCGGACTACATTTTGTTTGGAGTACCTGGTGTATGAATGTGTGTTACACTAAGAGGATCCATACATGTATGTTTAACCCTTGGGAGTGTTTAGACATGGTTTACAAGCACTACAGCACTTTATTACAAATATAATATCCTATTTCCCTAAACATCCAATAAGGGACAGGCCAGTGGACAGTCGTCGTTGAGCGGGGGCGCCACTGTCGTACTATAATAGGGTGCCAACCTCCGCTGACAGGTAGGGGTAGAGCAGTTAGTAATATAGACTCCCCCTTTCTTTCTATCATATTTACTATATCATTTCTGTATGATTGTTTATGTGTTTCCATCCCATCCTATTAGGGCCCAATAGGGGTAGGAGGGAGAGTCGACGGTGAGCGGGGGCGCCAACTGCGCAGGATTATAGGGTGCCAACCTCCGCTGGTAGGCAGGGTGGAGGTAGTGCAGTGTAGGGCTAGGCATTACCCTGGTCTTTTCTATTATATGTTGTTGTCATGGTGACGGTTTACGTTAAGTGCACTTATTATTATTATTGTTTTTGATAGGTTTTAAAACTAACTAATAAAGATATTTTTATCTAGTTTACACTGGGGATTTTTTTTTTGTTTCTGTGAATTTGTTAAAGATAGATGTCCCCATAGATATATATTTTTTCTCTGTGAATGTGTTACAATCAACAGATGGAACCATAGGTGCCACGTATCTCCGCAACAATGACCTATGGAATACATTATGTATGGAAAAGGAATCTGGAAGGGTCAGACGAAAAGACACAGGATTAAGAACCTCAGAAATCCTATACGGACCAATGAAACGAGGTTTAAACTTAGGAGAGGAAACCTTCATAGGAATATGACGAGAAGATAACCAAACCAGATCCCCAACACGAAGTCAGGGACCCACACAGCGTCTGCGATTAGCAAAACGTTGAGCCCTCTCCTGGGACAAGGTCAAACTGTCCACTACATGAGTCCAAATCTGCTGCAACCTGTCCACCACAGTATCCACACCAGGACAGTCCGAAGACTCAACCTGTCCTGAAGAGAAACGAGGATGGAACCCAGAGTTGCAGAAAAATGGCGAAACCAAGGTAGCGGAGCTGGCCCGGTTATTAAGGGCGAACTCAGCCAAAGGCAAAAAGGACACCCAGTCATCCTGATCAGTAGAAACAAAACATCTCAGATATGTTTCCAAGGTCTGATTGGTTCGTTCGGTCTGGCCATTAGTCTGAGGATGGAAAGCCGAGGAAAAAGACAAGTCAATGCCCATCCTACCACAAAAGGCTCGCCAAAACCTCGAAACAAACTGGGAACCTCTGTCAGAAACGATATTCTCTGGAATACCATGTAAACGAACCACATGCTGGAAGAACAATGGCACCAAATCAGAGGAGGAAGGTAATTTAGACAAGGGTACCAGATGGACCATCTTAGAAAAGCGATCACAGACCACCCAAATGACTGACATCTTTTGAGAAACGGGAAGATCTGAAATAAAATCCATAGAGATATGTGTCCAAGGTCTCTTCGGGACCGGCAAGGGCAAAAGCAACCCACTGGCACGAGAAGAGCAGGGCTTAGCCCGAGCACAAATCCCACAGGACTGCACAAAAGTACGCACAACCCGCGACAGAGATGGCCACCAAAAGGATCTAGCCACTAACTCTCTGGTACCAAAGATTCCAGGATGACCAGCCAACACCGAACAATGAACCTCAGAGATAACTTTATTCGTCCACCTATCAGGGACAAACAGTTTCTCCGCTGGACAACGATCAGGTTTATTAGCCTGAAATTTTTGCAGCACCCGCCGCAAATCAGGGGAGATGGCAGACACAATTACTCCCTCCTTGAGGATACCCGCCGGCTCAGACAAACCCGGAGAGTCGGGCACAAAACTCCTAGACAGAGCATCCGCCTTCACATTTTTAGAGCCCGGAAGGTACGAAATCACAAAGTCAAAACGGGCAAAAAACAGCGACCAACGAGCCTGTCTAGGATTCAACCGCTTGGCAGACTCGAGATAAGTCAAGTTCTTATGATCAGTCAATACCACCACGCGATGCTTAGCTCCTTCAAGCCAATGACGCCACTCCTCTAATGCCCACTTCATGGCCAGCAACTCTCGGTTGCCCACATCATAATTTGGCTCAGCAGGTGAAAACTTCCTGGAAAAAAAAGCGCATGGTTTCATCACCGAGCAATCAGAACCTCTCTGCGACAAAACAGCCCCTGCTCCAATCTCAGAAGCATCAACCTCGACCTGGAACGGAAGAGAAACATCTGGTTGACACAACACAGGGGCAGAAGAAAAACGATGCTTCAACTCTTGAAAGGCTTCCACAGCAGGAGAAGACCAATTGACCACATCAGCACCTTTCTTGGTCAAATCGGTCAATGGTTTAGCAATACTAGAAAAATTGCAGATGAAGCGACGATAAAAATTAGCAAAGCCCAGGAACTTTTGCAGACTTTTCAGAGACGTCGGCTGAGTCCAATCATGGATGGCTTGGACCTTAACAGGATCCATCTCGATAGTAGAAGGGGAAAAGATGAACCCCAAAAATGAAACCTTCTGCACACCAAAGAGACACTTTGATCCCTTCACAAACAAAGAATTAGCATGCAGGACCTGAAAAACCGTTCTGACCTGCATCACATGAGACTCCCAATCATCCGAGAAGATCAAAATGTCATCCAAGTACACAATCAGGAATTTATCCAGGTACTCTCGGAAGATGTCATGCATAAAGGACTGAAACACTGATGGAGCATTGGCAAGTCCGAATGGCATCACTAGATACTCAAAATGACCCTCGGGAGTATTAAATGCAGTTTTCTATTCATCGCCTTGCTTAATTCGCACCAGATTATACGCACCACGAAGATCTATCTTGGTGAACCAACTAGCCCCCTTAATCCGAGCAAACAGATCAGATAACAATGGCAAGGGGTACTGAAATTTAACCGTGATCTTATTAAGAAGGCGGTAATCTATACAAGGTCTCAGCGAACCATCCTTCTTGGCCACAAAAAAGAACCCTGCTCCCAATGGCGATGACGACGGGCGAATATGACCCTTCTCCAGGGATTCCTTCACATAACTGCGCATATCGGTGTGCTCAGGCACGGATAAATTAAACAGTCGACCTTTTGGGAATTTACTACCAGGAATCAAATTGATAGCACAATCACAATCCCTATGCGGAGGTAGGGTATCGGACTTGGGCTCATCAAATACATCCCGGTAATCAGACAAGAACTCCGGGACCTCAGAAGGGGTGGATGACGAAATTAACAGAAATGGAACATCACCATGTACCCCCTGACAACCCCAGCTGGACACCGACATGGATTTCCAATCTAATACTGGATTATGGACTTGTAGCCATAGCAACCCCAACACGACCACATCATGCAGATTATGCAACACCAGAAAGCGAATATCCTCCTGATGTGCAGGAGCTATGCACATGGTCAGCTGGGTCCAGTACTGAGGCTTATTCTTGGCCAAAGGTGTAGCATCAATTCCTCTCAATGGAATAGGACACTGCAAGGGCTCCAAAAAAAACCCACAACGCTTAGCATACTCCAAGTCCATCAAATTCAGGGCAGCGCCTGAATCCACAAATGCCATGACAGAATACGATGACAAAGAGCAGATCAAGGTAACGGACAGAAGAAATTTTGACTGTACCGTACCAATGGTGCCAGACCTAGCGAACCGCTTAGAGCGCTTAGGACAATCAGAGATGGCATGAGTGGAATCACCACAGTAGAAACACAGACCATTCAGACGTCTGTATTCTTGCCGTTCAACTCTGGTCAAAGTCCTATCGCACTGCATAGGCTTAGGTAATACCGCCAAATGGTGCACAGATTTACGCTCACGCAAGCGTCGACCGATCTAAATGGCCAAAGACATAGATTCATTCAGACCAGCAGGCATAGGAAATCCCACCATGACATCCTTAAGGGCTTCAGAGAGACCCTTTCTGAAAATCGCTGCGAGCGCAGCTTCATTCCATTGAGTGAGTACGGACCACTTTCTAAATTTCTGACAATATACCTCTATCTCATCCTGACCCTGACACAAAGCCAGCAAATTTTTCTCTGCCTGATCCACTGAATTAGGCTCATCGTACAGCAATCCGAGCGCCAGGAAAAACGCATCAATATTACTTAATGCAGGATCTCCTGGCGCAAGGGAAAATGCCCAGTCTTGAGAGTCGCCACGCAAAAAAGAAATAATAATTCTCACTTGTTGAGCTGGGTCACCAGAGGAGTGAGGTTTCAAGGCCAGAAACAGTTTGCAATTATTTTTGAAATTCACAAACTTGACTCTATCACCATAAAACACACCTAATAATATCCCTAAACAGGGTCATGAAGATAAATATATCACCAAAACCGAAAAGAAGACCTTCACAAAAAGACCAAATAATAAAAGAAAAACATAATCTTTATTGAAAACACATATAAAAGTATACAACTACTGGGGCAGTGGCCACTGGTGCAAGAACAGAAACACAGTGGGACCCACCTATAGGCCAACCTCACAAAGAACAGTATAGTAATAGTAACAATATAGTAATGATAACAATAGGCTAGTCATGAATAGTGCATATGTACGTTTCAATAATGTACAGGTACATAGTAAAGGCTAATTAACAAAGTGTTAATAAATATACATAAAGATAAACACCTAAAAAATAGCGTCATAACATGCAAGCCATCAAGATGGAACAGCCTAACAATGCAGATATACAGTACTGTAAAAATAACGGTATAGTTACCAGGAGGAGGAACCTGGGGACCCACCACACCCGACGCGCGTTTCGCAATGAAATGCTTCGTCCAGGGGTGGTTGGGTACTGGCCAGAAAGCAGTTTAAATAGTGGTCATGACCAATCAGATACAAGGAACGAGACAGACAAAGTAGTATCACCTGTGGTAGAGACCTGGAAAAGCCGGAAATAATCCAAGCGGTGGTGCAGAAGTGAAAGTAAAACGGACCGGAAGTGACATAAATTACCCATACACACTGCGGCTGGACAACCATTGCCATAGCAACCAAGAACAATAATGCGGTTGAAAAGAGAAACAGAAATAGCGTATGTACATATAATTACAAGGACAATAAGAGTGATGAATAACTCGGTACCGATATAAAATAGAAGGCCAAAGAGCAAAAGACAAGCGCGTGCGCGGCGGTGCCATGGAAACCAAGACGTAACCAGATACTATAATAAAAACATCAACAGCGCATGCGCGTAAACGTAGATAATATACTTAGTGCAAACCCAGTTATTGGGAATGTACCCCAGCCACAACAACAATATAGCATGTAAACATAAATGAAAAACGATAAAAAGATAAAAAACTACAGTGCCGATGTGAAACAGAAAGCCGGAGAACAAAAGACGGGCGCATGCGCAGCGGTATCATGGAAGCCAAGACGTAATGAAATACGATGCTAAAGATATAAGCAGCGCAGGCGCAGATTGAGGCAGATTTAATGACAAGCGCAAGCGTAATGAACCATGGAAACACAGATGCCGAGAGACAAAGTAATACACTGAAGTGGTAAGCGACGCATGTGCACAGAATGGATAAAATACTTAGTACAAACCCAGTGATTGAAGGAATATAGCGACAGTAGCATGATTAATGCTTGCATACTAAGGCTAAAAAGCCACAGATGTGACAAGAGCTCCAAAGTTAAAAAATGTGAATCGGCATAAACAAAAAGAATGCCAATATTAAAAGTGTGAACACCAATAGAACACCAGACAGGTGTCAAAATAACAACATTGCCACAAAAATAATAAACCTAAAAATCAAATACAAATTAGACAACAACATAACAATGTAAACAATTCTATATATTAATATGAACAAAGATATACATAATAATGTGGACACATACATAATATGAATCCATACATAAACCAAAAACACACAAAATAGAAGTGTAGACACAGATATAAATATAAATATTATAATAAATACATGTGAGTAACAAACGCTATAAACAACTAGATCCTAAAAAAAAACATTATCCACGATATCTGACGAAAAGATAACCGGCTCCAGGCATGGTGCAGATTAATAAGTGATCCAAGAGTCTAAAAAGGAAAATAAGTCATCGAACCATAAAGGTAGGGACATAAGATAAGTCCTGGTCATGAACCCTAAGAAATAAAAAAAATAATAAAATGAGTAAAAATATACACAACAATAAACACAAACTTTATTAAAAACAGCCAGATTAAACGAACAGCCAGAAAACAGCACTAAGAAACTGCAAAGGTGGAAAAATATACACTACTACTCAAACAGGTAAGAAAGGCACAAAACTATTATGGTCATTGAGACCATGGGGTACAATGGTATTGAGTCTGTGTATCCACCTGGTCTACTTTTGTGCCAGAAGCCTCTTCCAATTACCTCCACGAGGCCCAATAAAAACCCGGTCAATACCACGAACACCTCTATGAAGGTAATTAACCTCTCTGATATTCAATTGTCATCTGCTCAAATTTCTGTGCTTAGCAAGGGTCTCACTTTTTCTCCTTCCTCAGCCCTTGATCAATTCTCGGTACTGAAGGATTTGCAACTCTTTACTAGGAAGTTATTTTTCAAGAGGTTGTTTTTCCAGGATACATCAGGGGTTTTGTCTCCAACAGAAACCGAGGCGGAAACAATCCAGATACTAGAGGAACTGGCGGAGGAGGCTGATGGACACACCACGAGGACTTTTCCCAGACATCTCCTTCCTAAATCCAAGAAGTTCCCTCAAATTAACTCCGTACCTGTTTTGGACCTTTTTATACGATCAGTTATGCAAGAGGTGAGAATGATTCCTGAAACGATCACGTGTGATAACCTCACTAATTTAGAACGAATTGCATTGAAGGAATTGAGAAATCTCCGTGAGGTGATTATCAAACCCTCCGACAAAGGGGGCAATGTTGTGGTGTGGTCTGTTTCTGCTTATGAGAAGGAAATGATGCGACAATTAAGGAATACATCATGCTATCGGAGGTTAACCTTCAATCCTTTATCCAAGTTTAGGGATGAACTGCATCAACTTCTTCAAGAAGCAGTAGATCATGGTACTCTAACGGCGAAACAGATGGATGGCCTTTGGATTGATGATCCTACTGTAGCAAGCATCTACTTACTTCCAAAAATTCATAAAGACACCACAACACCCCCAGGTAGGCCCATAGTCTCGGGTTCTAATAATATATCTGAGCCTATTTCCAAGTTGATCGACTTTTACCTGAAACCTTTGGTAGAAGTCTTACCGTCCTATTTGAAGGACACCACGGACACTCTGAAAAAATTGGATGGGATCCAATTGGAACCCAATATGCTCCTCGTGACGTGCGACGTTGAATCATTGTATACTTCTATACGTCACGAGGATGGTTTGGAAGCAGTGACTTTTTTTCTTAGTAATAGTGGCCTCCATGAATCTCTTTGTGTTTTTTTGATACAGGCATTACAATTTGTCCTTACACATAATTTTTTTATTTACCGTGATTCTTTTTTCCTTCAGGTACAAGGTACCGCAATGGGGGCGTCTTGTGCGCCCTCATATGCGAACCTTTTTTTGGGGTACTGGGAACGCGAAATTTTTCAAACTCAGCCACACCAATTGAGTACGGGGGTAGTCTCTTGGTGGAGGTACATTGATGATGTGCTGATGGTTTGGCAAGGCACACACGAGGATTTGGAGTCATTTCTCTCAATCCTCAATAATAACTCCAAAAATATCAAGCTTACGTACAAACGTAGTATTAGTTCTATTGAATTTCTTGATGTTTCTATTTCTGTTGATGACTGTGGCTTTTTACAAACTGATCTTTTTCGTAAGAGTACATCAGTTAATTCGGTCTTACATGCCTCCTCCCAGCACCCCCGTCATCTTATCAGGAACATCCCGACAGGACAATACTTACGGGCAAGAAGAATCTGCTCTAATGATGATTTTTTTGAAAAGCAGGCATCTGATTTATCGAGACGATTTAAAGATAGAGGATATGGAAAACGGACTATTTGTCGGTCATATCAGAGGGCCTTTCGGAGTCGACGAGTTGACCTTCTACAGCAAAAACAAAAAGTTGTTCAGGACCAGGTACGTTGTGTGTTGGATTACCTGTTTGAGTAGTAGTGTATATTTTTCCACCTTTGCAGTTTCTTAGTGCTGTTTTCTGGCTGTTCGTTTAATCTGGCTGTTTTTAATAAAGTTTGTGTTTATTGTTGTGTATATTTTTACTCATTTTATTATTTTTTTTATTTCTTAGGGTTCATGACCAGGACTTATCTTATGTCCCTACCTTTATGGTTCGATGACTTATTTTCCTTTTTAGACTCTTGGATCACTTATTAATCTGCACCATGCCTGGAGCCGGTTATCTTTTCGTCAGATATCGTGGATAATGGTTTTTTTTTAGGATCTAGTTGTTTATAGCGTTTGTTACTCACATGTATTTATTATAATATTTATATTTATATCTGTGTCTACACTTCTATTTTGTGTGTTTTTGGTTTATGTATGGATTCATATTATGTATGTGTCCACATTATTATGTATATCTTTGTTCATATTAATATATAGAATTGTTTACATTGTTATGTTGTTGTCTAATTTGTATTTGATTTTTAGGTTTATTATTTTTATGGCAATGTTGTTATTTTGACACCTGTCTGGTGTTCTATTGGTGTTCACACTTTTAATATTGGCATTCTTTTTGTTTATGCCGATTCACATTTTTTAACTTTGGAGCTCTTGTCACATCTGTGGCTTTTTAGCCTTAGTATGCAAGCATTAATCATGCTACTGTCGCTATATTCCTTCAATCACTGGGTTTGTTGTTGTGAGTTCTGTTTTTGGGCTCCCTCTGGTGGTTACTGATGGTACTGGGTGACTTGTCTTTCCTGGGTTTCTGGGTTCCACCTGTTCCATCAGCATATGGGAGTTTCCTATTTAACCTGGCTTTGCTGGCATTTCCTCGCCGGTTATCAATGTATCCAGTGTGTCTTGTTACCTCTGCTCCCTGCTCCTAGAACCTTCTGGACAAGCTAAGTTTGGATTTTCCTGTTTTGTGTTTTGCTTAATTTGGTTTTTAGTCCAGCCTGCAGATATGTGATTCTCTGCTGCTGGTTGCTCTAGTGGGCTGAAATTGCTTTTCATGTACCATGAGTTGGCACATGAGTTCAAGTAATTTCAGGATGGTTTTTTGAAGGGTTTTTCGCTGACCGCGCAGTTCACTTTTGTATCCTCTGCTATCTAGCTTTAGCGGGCCTCATTTTGCTGAAACTGTTTTCATACTACGTATGTGCTTTCCTCTCATTTCACCGTCATTATATGTGGGGGGCTGCTATTTGCTGTGGGGTATTTCTCTGGAGGCAAGAGAGGTCTGTGTTTCTTCTGATAGGGGAAGTTAGATCTTCGGCTGGAGCGAGACGTCTAGGATCATCGTAGGCACGTTCCCCGGCTACTTTTATTTGTGTGTTAGGTTCAGGGTCGCGGTCAGCTCAGGTTCCATCGCCCTAGAGCTTGTTTGTATCTGTGCTTGTCCTTTTTGTGATCCCCTGCCATTGGGATCATGACAGTATAACCGGCCCACAAAGTGTTAATTGTATTGGCTGAAGTAGGAGGATAAGTAGTCTGAGGAAGTTTTTTTTTTTTTTTTCTCTTTCCCTCAGAGTTTGCTGCCTAGCCTTATTGCAGCCTGGCTACTTCCTCCTCCTCTTAATCTTTGAATGGCTCTGATCTCAGCTGTTTATCATGGACGTCCAGAGTTTGGCTTCCAGCCTGAATAATCTTGCCACTAAGGTTCAAAATATACAGGATTTTGTTGTACATGCTCCTATGTCTGAACCTAGAATTCCTGTCCAAGAGTTTTTTTCTGGAGATAGATCTCGTTTTCTGAATTTTAGGAACAATTGCAAGTTGTTTCTTTCTTTGAAATCTCGCTCCTCTGGAGACCCTGCTCAGCAAGTCAAGATAATTATATCTTTCCTGCGGGGTGACCCTCAGGATTGGGCATTTGCATTGGCACCAGGGGACCCTGCGTTGCTTAATGCAGATGCGTTTTTTCTGGCATTGGGTTTGCTCTATGAGGAACCTAACCAAGAGATTCAGGCTGAAAAAGCTTTGTTGGCCCTCTCTCAGGGGCAAGATGAAGCAGAAATTTATTGTCAAAAATTTCGGAAGTGGTCGGTACTTTCTCAGTGGAATGAGTGCGCTCTGGCTGCAAAGTTTAGAGATGGCCTTTCTGAGGCCATTAAAGATGTTATGGTGGGGTTCCCTGCGCCTGCTGGTCTGAATGAGTCTATGACTATGGCTGTTCAGATTGATCGGTGTTTACGGGAGCGCAAACCTGTGCATCATTTGGCGGTGTCGTCTGAACCGTCACCTGAGATAATGCAATGTGATAGAATTCAGTCCAGAAGTGAACGGCAAAAGTATAGGCGGAAAAAAGGGTTGTGCTTTTATTGTGGTGATTCAGCTCATGTTATATCAGCATGCTCTAAACGCACAAAAAAGGTTGATAGGTCTGTTGCCATTAGTACTTTACAGTCTAAGTTCATTCTGTCTGTGACTCTGATTTGTTCATTATCATCCATTTCCGTCGATGCCTATGTGGATTCAGGCGCTGCCCTGAGTCTTATGGATTGGTCATTTGCCAATCGCTGTGGGTTTAGTCTGGAGCCTCTGGAAGTCCCTATTCCTTTGAAGGGAATTGACTCTACACCTTTGGCTATGAATAAACCTCAGTACTGGACACAAGTGACCATGCGTATGACTCCCGTTCATCAGGAGGTGATTCGCTTCCTGGTACTGTATAATTTGCATGATGTTCTAGTACTTGGTCTGCCATGGTTACAAACTCATAATCCAGTCCTTGACTGGAAATCAGTGTCTGTGTTAAGCTGGGGTTGTCAGGGGGTTCATGATGATGCACCTCCGATTTCTATCGCTTCATCTACTCCTTCTGAGATTCCTGTGTTTTTGTCTGACTATCGGGATGTTTTTGAGGAGCCTAAGCTCAGTTCGCTTCCTCCTCACAGGGATTGCGATTGTGCTATAAATTTAATTCCGGGCAGTAAATTTCCTAAAGGTCGTTTGTTCAATCTGTCAGTGCCAGAGCATACTGCTATGCGGGATTATGTTAAGGAGTCCTTGGAAAAGGGACATATCCGTCCATCTTTGTCCCCTTTGGGAGCAGGTTTTTTTTTCGTGGCCAAGAAAGATGGTTCCTTGAGGCCTTGTATTGATTATCGTCTTTTGAATAAGATTACCGTAAAATATCAGTATCCTTTGCCATTGTTGACTGATTTGTTTGCTCGCATTAAGGGGGCTAAATGGTTCACTAAGATTGATCTTCGGGGTGCGTATAATCTTATACGAATAAAGCAAGGTGATGAGTGGAAAACCGCATTTAATACGCCTGAGGGCCATTTTGAGTATTTGGTAATGCCTTTTGGACTTTCTAATGCTCCTTCAGTCTTCCAGTCCTTTATGCACGATATTTTCCGTGAATATCTGGATAAATTTATGATTGTGTATTTGGATGATATTTTGGTTTTTTCTGATGACTGGGAGTCTCATGTTCAGCAGGTCAGGAAGGTGTTTCAGGTCCTGCGGGCCAATTCCTTGTTTGTAAAAGGCTCAAAGTGTCTCTTTGGAGTCCAGAAGATTTCTTTCTTGGGGTATATTTTTTCCCCTTCTACTATTGAGATGGATCCCGTCAAGGTTCAGGCTATTTGTGACTGGACGCAGCCTACATCTCTTAAGAGTCTACAGAAGTTCTTGGGCTTTGCTAATTTCTATCGTCGTTTTATAACTAATTTTTCTAGTGTTGTTAAGCCTTTGACGGATTTGACTAAGAAGGGTGCTGATGTTGCTAATTGGTCTCCTGCGGCTGTGGAGGCCTTTCAGGAACTTAAGCGCCGGTTTTCTTCTGCTCCTGTGTTGCGTCAGCCAGATGTTTCGCTCCCTTTTCAGGTTGAGGTTGATGCTTCCGAGATTGGAGCGGGGGCGGTTTTGTCACAGAGAAGCTCCGATGGCTCAGTGATGAAGCCATGCGCGTTTTTTTCTAGAAAGTTTTCGCCGGCTGAGCGGAATTATGATGTTGGTAATCGGGAACTTTTGGCCATGAAGTGTGCATTTGAGGAGTGGCGTCATTGGCTAGAGGGTGCTAGACATCGTGTGGTGGTCTTGACTGATCACAAAAATTTGATTTACCTTGAGTCTGCCAGGCGTCTGAATCCTAGACAGGCTCGTTGGTCACTGTTTTTCTCTCGTTTCAATTTTGTGGTTTCATACCTGCCAGGTTCAAAGAATGTGAAGGCGGATGCTCTTTCTAGGAGTTTTGTGCCTGACTCCCTTGGAAATTCTGAGCCCTCTGGTATCCTTAGGGATGGGGTGATTTTGTCTGCTGTCTCCCCAGACTTGCGACGTGCTTTGCAGGAGTTTCAGGTGGCTAAACCTGATCGTTGTCCGCCTGAGAGACTGTTTGTTCCGGATAATTGGACCAGTAGAGTCATCTCCGAGGTCCATTGTTCTGCGTTGGCAGGTCATCCTGGAATATTTGGTACTAGAGACTTGGTGGCCAGGTCTTTTTGGTGGCCTTCCTTGTCGAGGGATGTGCGTTCTTTTGTGCAGTCTTGTGAGGTTTGTGCTCGGGCTAAGCCTTGCTGTTCTCGGGCCAGTGGATTGTTGTCACCTTTGCCTATCCCGAAGAGGCCTTGGACGCACATTTCCATGGACTTTATTTCGGATCTCCCTGTCTCTCAAAAAATGTCCGTCATCTGGGTTGTGTGTGATCGCTTTTCTAAAATGGTTCATCTGGTACCCTTGCCTAAGTTGCCTTCCTCCTCTGAGTTGGTCCCTCTGTTTTTTCAGAATGTGGTTCGTTTGCATGGGATTCCTGAGAACATCGTTTCTGACAGGGGATCCCAGTTTGTGTCTAGATTTTGGCGGACTTTCTGTGCTAAGATGGGCATTGATTTGTCCTTTTCGTCTGCATTCCATCCTCAGACGAATGGCCAGACTGAACGAACTAATCAGACCTTGGAAACTTATTTAAGGTGTTTTGTTTCTGCTGATCAGGATGACTGGGTTACCTTTTTGCCGCTGGCCGAGTTTGCGCTTAATAATCGGGCTAGTTCTGCTACCTTGGTTTCTCCTTTCTTTTGTAATTCGGGGTTTCATCCTCGTTTTTCCTCTGGTCAGGTGGAACCTTCTGATTGTCCTGGAGTGGACATGGTGGTGGATAGGTTGCATCGGATTTGGAGTCATGTGGTGGACAATTTGAATTTGTCCCAGGAGAAGGCTCAGCAGTTTGCTAATCGCCGTCGCCGCGTGGGTCCTCGACTTCTTGTTGGTGACTTGGTGTGGTTGTCTTCTCGTTTTGTTCCTATGAAGGTCTCTTCTCCTAAGTTCAAGCCTCGGTTCATCGGTCCCTATAGGATCTTGGAAATTCTTAACCCTGTGTCGTTTCGTTTGGATCTCCCGGCATCGTTTGCTATTCATAATGTGTTTCATTGGTCGTTGTTGCGGAAGTATGAGGTACCTGTTGTTCCTTCTCTTGAGCCTCCTGCTCCAGTGCTGGTGGAGGGAGAATTGGAGTATGTTGTGGAGAAGATCTTGGATTCTCGTGTTTCCAGACGGAAACTCCAGTATTTGGTCAAGTGGAAGGGTTATGGTCAGGAGGATAATTCTTGGGTGGTTGCCTCGGATGTTCATGCTGATGATTTGGTTCGCGCTTTTCATAGGGCTCATCCTGGTCGCCCTGGTGGTTCTCGTGAGGGTTCGGTGACCCCTCCTCAAGGGGGGGGTACTGTTGTGAGTTCTGTTTTTGGGCTCCCTCTGGTGGTTACTGATGGTACTGGGTGACTTGTCTTTCCTGGGTTTCTGGGTTCCACCTGTTCCATCAGCATATGGGAGTTTCCTATTTAACCTGGCTTTGCTGGCATTTCCTCGCCGGTTATCAATGTATCCAGTGTGTCTTGTTACCTCTGCTCCCTGCTCCTAGAACCTTCTGGACAAGCTAAGTTTGGATTTTCCTGTTTTGTGTTTTGCTTAATTTGGTTTTTAGTCCAGCCTGCAGATATGTGATTCTCTGCTGCTGGTTGCTCTAGTGGGCTGAAATTGCTTTTGATGTACCATGAGTTGGCACATGAGTTCAAGTAATTTCAGGATGGGTTTTTGAAGGGTTTTTCGCTGACCGCGCAGTTCACTTTTGTATCCTCTGCTATCTAGCTTTAGCGGGCCTCATTTTGCTGAAACTGTTTTCATACTACGTATGTGCTTTCCTCTCATTTCACCGTCATTATATGTGGGGGGCTGCTATTTGCTGTGGGGTATTTCTCTGGAGGCAAGAGAGGTCTGTGTTTCTTCTGATAGGGGAAGTTAGATCTTCGGCTGGAGCGAGACGTCTAGGATCATCGTAGGCACGTTCCCCGGCTACTTTTATTTGTGTGTTAGGTTCAGGGTCGCGGTCAGCTCAGGTTCCATCGCCCTAGAGCTTGTTTGTATCTGTGCTTGTCCTTTTTGTGATCCCCTGCCATTGGGATCATGACAGTTTGTACTAAGTATTTTATCCATTCTGTGCACATGCGTCGCTTACCACTTCAGTGTATTACTTTGTCTCTCGGCGTCTGTGTTTCCATGGTTCATTACGCTTGCGCTTGTCATTAAATCTGCCTCAATCTGCGCCTGCGCTGCTTATATCTTTAGCATCGTATTTCATTACGTCTTGGCTTCCATGATACCGCTGCGCATGCGCCCGTCTTTTGTTCTCCGGCTTTCTGTTTCACATCGGCACTGTAGTTTTTTATCTTTTTATCGTTTTTCATTTATGTTTATATGCTATATTGTTGTTGTGGCTGGGGTACATTCCCAATAACTGGGTTTGCACTAAGTATATTATCTACGTTTACGCGCATGCGCTGTTGATGTTTTTATTATAGTATCTGGTTACGTCTTGGTTTCCATGGCACCACCGCGCACGCGCTTGTCTTTTGCTCTTTGGCCTTCTATTTCATATCGGTACCGAGTTATTCATCACTCTTATTGTCCTTGTAATTATATGTACATACGCTATTTCTGTTTCTCTTTTCAACCGCATTATTGTTCTTGGTTGCTATGGCAATGGTTGTCCAGCCGCAGTGTGTATGGGTAATTTATGTCACTTCCGGTCCGTTTTACTTTCACTTCTGCACCACCGCTTGGATTATTTCCGGCTTTTCCAGGTCTCTACCACAGGTGATACTACTTTGTCTGTCTCGTTCCTTGTATCTGATTGGTCATGACCACTATTTAAACTGCTTTCTGGCCAGTACCCAACCACCCCTGGACGAAGCATTTCATTGCGAAACGCGCGTCGGGTGTGGTGGGTCCCCAGGTTCCTCCTCCTGGTAACTATACCGTTATTTTTACAGTACTGTATATCTGCATTGTTAGGCTGTTCCATCTTGATGGCTTGCATGTTATGACGCTATTTTTTAGGTGTTTATCTTTATGTATATTTATTAACACTTTGTTAATTAGCCTTTACTATGTACCTGTACATTATTGAAACGTACATATGCACTATTCATGACTAGCCTATTGTTATCATTACTATATTGTTACTATTACTATACTGTTCTTTGTGAGGTTGGCCTATAGGTGGGTCCCACTGTGTTTCTGTTCTTGCACCAGTGGCCACTGCCCCAGTAGTTGTATACTTTTATATGTGTTTTCAATAAAGATTATGTTTTTCTTTTATTATTTGGTCTTTTTGTGAAGGTCTTCTTTTCAGTTTTGGTCTATCACCATAAAACAAATCATGAATAGGAATTCTTGGTTCAAACATAGGCTTCTGAACCACCAAATCTTGAATCTTTTGTACATTTATAACGAGATTATCCATTGAAGAGCACAGACCCTGAATGTCCATGTCCACACCTGTGTCCTGAACCACCCAAATGTCTAGAGGAAAAAAAAGGCAAAACACAGTGCAAAGAAAAAAAAATGGTCTCAGAACTTCTTTTTTCCCTCTATTGAGAATCATTAGTACATACTTTGCAAAAAAGAAAAAAAAAGAGCATGAACCGCACATCCCAAAATCATACGTTGATCTAAAGCCGCTAGGCAAAAATTAATATAACTGAATATGAGGTTTTTAGTTTAACATTCTGATCAGACTGTATGAAGCCCACTGCCCCTTCACGGCAAACCTCGTAGTGGGTCCTAACGCCCTAACGGAGCGGAGCCGTGCGGCGCCCACCGCCACAGCGGCCATGCACCAGCAGGGCGGACGGCCTGTTGCCCCACAGCACCCATGCTGCAAGACTGAGTCCCCAAGACTCCAGACCGCGCCGCCCCACCAGCACAAAGCCACAGCAACAATGGCCGCCACACAGCACCAACACCAAAATGAAAGGAGCACTTAAACTCACCTTCCTCCAGCTCTTCAGTGAGAGCCAAAATGGGCTAGTCCCCTTACTTTGCAGTCTCCTGCTAATTAAAATCACCTGAGCCAAATGGGAGGAGTGCTGGTCCAAGAAGAAGATTAGAACATGCTTTACAAAAAAAAATAAAAAGGGCATGAACCGCACATCCCAAAATCATACGTTGATCTAAAGCCGCTAGGCAAAAATTAATATAACTGAATATGAGGTTTTCAGTTTAACATTCTGATCAGACTGTATGAAGCCCACTGCCCCTTCACGGCAAACCTCGTAGTGGGTCCTAACGCCCTAACGGAGCGGAGCCGTGCGGCGCCCACCGCCACAGCGGCCATGCACCAGCCGTGCGGACGGCCTGTTGCCCCACAGCACCCATGCTGCAAGACTGAGTCCCCAAGACTCCAGACCGCGCCGCCCCACCAGCACAAAGCCACAGCAACAATGGCCGCCACACAGCACCAACACCAAAATGAAAGGAGCACTTAAACTCACCTTCCTCCAGCTCTTCAGTGAGAGCCAAAATGGGCTAGACCCCTTACTTTGCAGTCTCCTGCTAATTAAAATCACCTGAGCCAAATGGGAGGAGTGCTGGTCCAAGAAGAAGATTAGAACATGCTTTGCAAAAAAGAAAAAAAAAGAGCATGAACCGCACATCCCAAAATCATACGTTGATCTAAAGCCGCTAGGCAAAAATTAATAAAACTGAATATGAGGTTTTCAGTTTAACATTCTGATCAGACTGTATGAAGCCCACTGCCCCTTCACGGCAAACCTCGTAGTGGGTCCTAACGCCCTAACGGAGCGGAGCCGTGCGGCGCCCACCGCCACAGCGGCCATGCACTGTGTGGCGACCATTGTTGCTGTGGCTTTGTGCTGGTGGGGCGGCGCGGTCTGGAGTCATGGGGGCTCAGTCTCGCAGCATGGGTGCTGTGGGGCAACAGGCCGTCCGCCCTGCTGGTGCGTGGCCGCTGTGGCGGTGGTCGCCGCACGGCTCCGCTCCGTTAGGGCGATAGGACCCACTATGAGGTTTGCCGTGAAGTGGCAGTGGGCTTCATACAGTCTGATCAGAATGTTAAACTGAAAACCTCATGTTCAGTATATAAATTTTTGCCTAGCGGCTTTAGATCAACGTATGATTTTGGGATGTGCGGTTCATGCTCTTTTTTTTTTCCTTTTTGCAAAGCATGTTCTAGTCTTCTTCTTGGACCAGCACTCCTCCCATTTGGCACAGGTGATTTTAATTAGCAGGAGACTGCAAAGTAAGGGGTCTAGCCCATTTTGGCTCTCACTGAAGAGCTGGAGGAAGGTGAGTTTCAATGCTCCTTTCATTTTGGTGCTGTGTGGCGACCATTGTTGCTGTGGCTTTGTGCTGGTGGGGCGGCGCGGTCTGGAGTCATGGGGGCTCAGTCTCGCAGCATGGGTGCTGTGGGGCAACAGGCCGTCCGCCCTGCTGGTGCGTGGCCGCTGTGGCGGTGGTCGCCGCACGGCTCCGCTCCGTTAGGGCGATAGGACCCACTATGAGGTTTGCCGTGAAGTGGCAGTGGGCTTCATACAGTCTGATCAGAATGTTAAACTGAAAACCTCATGTTCAGTATATAAATTTTTGTCTAGCGGCTTTAGATCAGCGTATGATTTTGGGATGTGCGGTTCATGCTCTTTTTTTTTTTCCTTTTTGCAATGAATCATTAGTACTTTGGGCTTCCTGTACTGTTATGAAAGGCAATTCAGTACCACAATGGACATAGCGGTCAGAGCACATACAGTGATCTGACAATAACTCAAAATCATAGAACGAGCTCTGAGACGTGGGAACTCTGCAGACCGCAATCCCTAATCCTCTCCAAACAACACTAGAGGCAGCCGTGGATTGCGCCTAACTCTGCCTATGCAACTCGGCACAGCCTGAGAAACTAACTAGCCTGAAGATAGAAAATAAGCCTACCTTGCCTCAGAGAAATACCCAAAAGGAAAAGGCAGCCCCCCCACATATAATGACTGTGAGTAAGATGAAAAGACAAACGTAGGGATGAAATAGATTCAGCAAAGTGAGGCCCGACTTTCTTAACAGAGCGAGGATAGGAAAGATAACTTTGCGGTCTACACAAAACCCTAAAGAATACCATGCAAAGGGGGCAAAAAGACCCTCCGTACCGAACTAACGGCACGGAGGTACACCCTTTGCGTCCCAGAGCTTCCAGCAAAACAATTAGACAAGCTGGACAGAAAAAATAGCAAACAAATAGCAAAGAAGAACTTAGTATGCAGAGCAGCAGGCCACAGGAATGATCCAGGGAAAAACAAGTCCAACACTGGAACATTGACAGGAAGCCAGGATCAAAGCATTAGGTGGAGTTAAGTAGAGCAGTACCTAACGACCTCACCACATCACCTGAGGTAGGAAACTCAGAAGCCGCAATACCACTTTCCTCCACCAACAGAAGCTCACAGAGAGAATCAGCCGAAGTACCACTTGTGACCACAGGAGGGAGCTCTGCCACAGAATTCACAACACCTGTGACTGCGTTGGCCAGAGCACGACTAATATTGTGTAACATGTGCTTATGTAATGAGGGGATGGCATACCAGGAAAATAGTGGTGGCTCTGAATCAAGTACCGTGGGGGCTGCCACCACCAAGAAGTGCGTGGAAAGACTCAGTTCCCACAAGACAAAACAGCAACATTTCCAGGGCTAGCAATCTGGCAATGTGGGTGTTTAGCAATTGGACATGTGGGTGGGTGGATATTTCTGCTTCCTGTGAAACGTCTGGGGCAGATTAAAGATGCTAGCAGGAACGCGGGATGCAGTGAAGGGATGCAGGCAGAGCAAGGGTTAACAGGTTTACTTACAGGGGAATACTCTACACAGGGAGGTAAGGGGTTAAACAGGGGAGACAAACAGTACATTAAATCAAAGGATATTCTTAAGGTGAAGAACAATGGTTCAAAATAACGGCGGTCCAATAACACAAATGTCAGGAAGTCATGAAACTGCAGCTCCTGCTGCGAACTCAATAGCACTGACAAGGGCTGGCGCAGTGTCCTTTCTAATGGGGTCCAACAAGCAAACAATACCCCTTCTTCTGGTAACAAGTCGGTCTCCTGTACTTTCCACTGCCCCTGGTCCATATACTGTAGATGCCTACAAGGTTACGGGCCACCGTACTATCTAAGCCTGACGTGTCTCCTGCACAACTCTCATGGCAGTCTCGGTCAAATGGGCCCAAAGTGCAGGTCACGGTCTTGTACGAGCCTAACGTGGCTCGGCAGGTGTTTACTGGCACAGGTCAGGGTGCAAGTGTCTGTCTTGTCCCCGGTCACTCTTATGGGGCACGTGTGTTGTACTGATGGACACGGTACGTTCTGCATCTCCCTTTCTTGAATTCACCGGCACACCTTGCATGTTCCTATTCCCCTCTGGTCCCCACCGCTGGGGACAGGGACTGGCTGTCGCTGGCTTGCACCATTCTGGAGCTCTCAGGAATGAACACTTCTCTTTCTATGGCTGCTGCATGGTCAGCTCTGCTCTGTCCTGTGTGAACAGCTCTGCTCTGTCCTGCACCCGGCTTCTCTCCTGGCAGCGGTCCCTCTGGGGATGGTTGGACCCTGCCACAGTGCCTGTTCCCGTGGGGGAAGGGGCAGCCGAGTGCCCCGCTCACCGCTCTGTGCGCTGCTCTGCATTCATGCCAAACTCCTGTTCTTCGTGCGCTTTTCCTGTTTGTATCTCGGCTGCTGCGTGCATTTTCTGCCTGTCTCTCCCGCCTCTCCAGATCTGCAGGAAGGTCCCTCCCCCTCAGGTTTCCCTTTGGCTTCAGGAGAAGGTCCACCTCCTCAAAGCTGTCCCCCGGGAACAGAAAATGCAGCCTTTCTGGTTCTGGACCCAGCATGCAGGTACCAGCGGTCCGGTCAACTTCCCCACATTCCCCCTCTCTTTTACCTCACCATTCCACGGGCGAGGATTCGTCGTACTTCATGATGCTCGTCGGAGGGCTGACAGATGCCCATAACTTCCGCAACCTCTCCTGCCTCTCCTGCATTCTGCCAGTAAAGCTTGTTAGGATCACTGCAAATTTCAGGTTGAGTGGTAGGGAATGGGGGTTCATCCAGGTCCCATGGAGCAGCAATCTCCGAGGCCCGCTCCTCTTATGGGTCAAGTATAACACGTCCAGAGATTCTCCCTATTCATGTTCCATAGCTGCGGGAAGAAACATCTCAGGCATATGTTGCATCTCCTCTGCTTGGTCAGGATCCCTTGGGCTGACGGGCAGCAAACTTTTTCCTTCAGAGAATGGGACAAGTGGTTCTTCCTCCTCACCATCGGGAACGAGCATCACAGGAACACGTGGAACATTCTCCCCTTCTTCGGGAACTTGTGGTAGGCAAGGTAGCAAAACACTTGGGTGGTCTTCTCAGGTGGACATCCCTTCCTTTCCTTCGGGCTGAGTCTCACAGATTGAATCTTCAGACCCAAGTTGGAGTTCCACCAGGCTCGCCTCCACTCCCCTGACCAAAGCAGACATCTCTCTGTTGATAGTCGACCCCTTCTCCATCTCTTCTCAGCACCCAACGTCGTGGCTCTGTCTGGCTCTGGGTGCGGCTGCTCTCTTCTCACTGTACCATTTCTCCCAGGGGCGACATTCTCTCCAACTCACAGGACCTTCGGAGGGGTGAGGAGATCTTTGTCGTTGTATTACTTGGGTTGGGAAATTTCTGGACAGCCAATCTTCCGCACACCCAGCACTCACATCTGCATCTGTCTGGTGGATGCTTTCTTCTGGATCTTTGGCCTCTGCGGGAAGCGTATCCCATCTGCGAGCGCTCTTTACTCCATGACCTGGAAGCAAATTTCTGAGCAACCACTGGGGTACCTCTGATGCTCTGCACCTCCCCTCTAACTTCTTCTATTCTTCGCTGTGAAGTACCTCGGGATATGACACTGGGCTTCAGAACAGCAGTAAGGGGTTTCCTCATGCTTTCGACTTCTTGCCATATTTTTTGCATTCCCAGCCGTGAATCGTGGGACCATGTCGGCTCTTCTTCGTTTGGGCTGGGTATGCTGCAAAACAGGGCCATCCCTGTCAAGGCTGCAACCCCCTGCTCCTGTTCCCCTATCCGCTCCTCTGCCCCAATTTTTGCAAAAGTCATGAGCGGGTTAGCTCGCAGACGCTCACTCAATGCCCGCCCAAGCAGCACATATCTCAGGCCTGTCATTTTGTTTTCATATCCCAGCTGCTGCGTGCATTTTCTGCTTGTCTCTCCCTGCCTCTCTGGGCAGGAAGGTCCCTCCCCCTCGGGTTTCCCTCCGACTCCAGGGGAATGTCTGCCTCCTCAAAGCTGTCCTACGGAAACAGAGGAGGCAGCCCTTCTGGTTCTGGCATTTAGGTACCCGCGGTCCGGTCAACCTCTCTACACAGGGACAACTGAACGCTGCGCTGGGACAAAAACTGGATGTGGTTGCTAACTGTTGTGTCTGCGCAACCGCAGGTTGTGAGCAGGAGGCATCAGCACCTGCTTCATGGACAGCAGATTGAGAAGGCTGTAACACAGGGGAAGGGGCAGTTGTTTCGCCCTCAGACACAGATTTTGTGCGTTCCGCCCACCTACTGGGGTGCTTGGCTGCCATGTGCTTTTGCATGCTGGTGGTGCTCTGGTTGGCAGAGTTCTTGCCTCTTCTTAGCTTGGTATGGCAAATGCTGCAAATTACAGTTGTTTTGTCTGAAGGACTTTCAGAATAAAACTGCCATACAGGGGAACAATGCACCCATGGCGAGTTATCTAACTGATTGTGGGGGGGCTCTGTAGAACAGTTGACTGAGTTTTCCCTCTGGTCAAACCACTACCTCTTCTTGTCTGTTTTTGTTTTCATGCTACGCATCCAACCCTTTCTGCACTTCTGTGCTTGCTAGGCATGCCATCATGTCAGGTTGGATCAGTGGCCTCATCATCGACCACGTCATCTGTCAATTCATCAATCTGATCCTCCTTCTGAGTTGTGATTTTAGGCTGACCTGATGGCAACTGTGCATCATAATTATCCTCCACCTCTTCAGACATGAATTGACCTTCCCCAATGTGGCTTTTTACTGGTGGGTGCTCAAATGTTTGGGCATCACTGCACGCCACCCCCTCATCACCCTTTCTAATAGTGCACATTGAGAGGCCTGAATAATTACAGGAGTACAACAGTTCCTAGGAGTGGCAGCATTGGGGTCATATGTCTCCTGGGACTCTTGAAGGGGGAAAGAAGTTGGACCACGTTAAGGATTCAAAGTCCCAGTCTCTAGGCTACTGAGACTGGACTGTGTGGAAGACTTCATGGTGCTGCTTGTAAACATACTGGAGCCTTTGTCTGCCATCCAACCCACAACATCTGGGTTCGACAGTAATGTAGCGCTCTGAGCAAATTTTGACAGGAAGCTAGAATATGATACAGTCACCTCCTGACCTGTCTTGGCGGGCACCACCACATCCACATCCCTTAAAGTGAACCTGTCACCCCCAAAATCGAAGATGAGCTAAGCCCACTAGCATCAGGGGCTTATTTACAACATTCTGTAATGCTGTAGATAAGCCCCCGATGTATCCTGAAATATGAGAAAAAGAGATTAGATTATACTCACCTGGGGGGGCGGTCCGGTCCAATGGGTGTCGCGGTCTGGTCCGGGGCCTCCTTTCTTCATAGGATGACATCCTCTTCTTGTCTTTATGCTGCGGCTCCGGCGCAGGCGTACTTTGTCTGCCCTGTTGAAGGCAGAGCAAAGTACTGCAGTGTGCAGGCGCCAGGCCTCTATGGCCTTTCCTGGCACCTGCGTACTTCAGTACTTTGCTCTGCCCTCAACAGGGCAGACAAAGTACGCCTGCACCGGAGCCACAGCGTGAATACAAGGAGAGGACGTCATCGTAAGAAGATGGGAGGTCCCGGACCGGATTGCGACGCCCATCGAACTGGACCGCAGTGGGACCGCCCCTGGGTGAGTATAATCTAACCTCTTTTTCTCATCTTTCAGGATACATCAGGGGCATATCTACAGCATTACAGAATGCTGTAGATAAGCCCCTGATACCGGTGGGCTTAGCTCATCTTTAATTTTAGGGGTGACAGGTTCCTTTAACTTCACCCGTTCTCATATTGAATGCATTATGGAAAAAATTCCTGGCTTTATTTTTCACAAGTACCCTTACAGAGGTGTTATTTATAAATTCCCTGTATCTAGCAATATGTGGCTATTTTTTTTCAGATATCAGCTTTATTACACACTACAACAACAGACTCAAGAAAATTACAGGTGCGTATCTCATCAGGCTTTGCGCCACTCACACAACTGCTAGATAAAGATACGCTATTTATTTAAACAAGAGAATTTTTTTTTTATATCGCCTTTCTGATACACAACAACAGACTAAGAAAAATTATTGCCACTGGTAAATTGCGACGCTCCTGTATTTCTGCATGGTTTGCGCCAGTCGCATAACTGCTTAATAAGCATATGCTATTTATTTAACCAATAGTAAATTAGTATATTTTTATATTGCCTTTCTGACACACGGCAACAGCAAACTAAGAAAAATTATTTCCACAGGTAAATTGTGACGTTTGCTTACTCTGCACAGATTGTGCCAGTTGCACAACTGCTAAATAAAGATACGCTATTTATTTAACCAATAGAAAATTAGTGCTTTTTAAATATCTCCTCTTTGATACACGATACCAGCAGACTAAGGAAAATTATTGCCACTGGTAAATTGTGATGTTTGCGTATCTTTGCATGGTTTACACCAGTCGCATAACTGTTAAATAAAGATATGCAATTTATTTAACAAATAGAAAATTAGTATTTTTTATGTCACCTTTCTGACACACGGCAACAGCAGACTAAGGAAAATTATTGCCACTGGTAAATTGTGACATTTGCGTATCTCTGCAAAGGTTGCGCCAGTCGCCCAACTGCTAAATAAAGATACGCTATTTATTTAACCAATAGAAAATTAGTATTTATTATGTCACATTGCTGACACATGCCAACAGCAGACTAAGGAAAATTATTGAAAGTGGTAAATTGTGACATTTGCGTATCTCTGCAAGGTTTGCGCCATTCGCACAACTGCTAGATAAAAATACGCTACTTTTTTAACCAATAGAAAATCTGTTTTTTTTTCTACCGCATTGCTGACACACGGCAACAGCAGAATAAGAAAACTTTTTGCCACTGCTAAACTCTGACATTTGCATATCTCTGCACAGCTTGCAACAGTCGCATACCTGCTAGATAAAAAGATGCTTTTTATTTAACCAATAGAATTTTAAAAAAATTTACCATATCGCCTTGCTGACACACAGCAACAGCAGACTCAGGGAAATTACTAGTAAATAGTGATGTTTCTGTAGCTCAGCAGGTTCTACGCCAGTCGCACAACTGTTACTGTAGATAAAAATAACCTATTTCAGCAATAATATATGCTGGCACTAAGGAATATTATTTAGCTGTAAAAAAAAGTTTTTTAAATGCTAGTACACAGGAATATTGTGTAGCTCCCCAAAAAATAGTTTAGTATTTCCTGCTACTAACTAATATTATTTGGCTCTAAAAAGAGATGCTTTGTATATTATGGTAGTGGTTGAAACCCTGCCTATCTCTCTCCAATCCAACAATCTGTTCCTAAATTATATAACACATGTCACGCCCGCACATACTTACCCGGCTTCTCCCATCCCTCGGCGCGCTCACGATCCTGTCCCGCGCCGCTCTGCTTCCTCCTTCGCCGGCTCTCGGCGTCTGGTCTTTTCGCGCATGCGCGGTCGCGTCTCCCTCGTCGCTGAGCCTTCTGGGAGGTCGCGACCCGGTGGCTCCGCCCCAACATGGCGGCGCCCATCGGGTATTTCTTCCCGGCGTCTTCCTAGGTAAGACGCCTTTGCTTTGTAGGTGCACTGTCTGCCGTCAGTGTCCCTATGCCCTAGGCTCCCCTGTACCAGTGTCTTTTCTCAGCCCAGTCCTTGCTTTGTCTCTGTATCCTGCCAGTCCGTGTTCCTGTTGTATCCTGCCAGTCCGTGTTCCTGCTGTATCCTGCCAGTCCGTGTTCCTGCTGTATCCTCCCAGTCCGTGTTCCTGCTGTATTCTGCCAGTCCGTGTTCCTGCTGTATCCTGCCTGTCCGTATTCCTGCTGTATTCTGCCAGTCCGTGTTCCTGCTGTATCCTGCCAGTCCGTGTTCCTGCTGTATCCTGCCAGCCCGTGTTCCTGCTGTATCCTGCCTGTCCGTGTTCCTGCTGTATCCCGCCAGTCCGTGTTCCTGTTGTATCCTGCCGTTCCGTGTTCCTGCTGAGTCCTGCCGTTCCGTGTTCCAGACATTCTTTCAGTTAAGTCTTGTTTTCCTATTATTCCCTGCCATCCTTATAGCCTGTGGTTTCCTTCTTTATTTTGGGTCGTCCCTTTGGCTCTAGCTGTTGTGTCTCCATTCCCCCGAGGTCCTGCTCCTAACACTCCCTGTATAGGGGGTGATTCCATCTGGTCCGCTCGACCCCGGGGGCTCTAGAGTCATGACCCAGAGGGTCCACTCTCGGATTTCTGTCCGAATACTTACAGGAAGCAAAGGCCATGGACCCCGCTGGGGCCTCTGCTACGCAAAAAGAGCTACTCTTTTTGCGGGAGAATCAGTCCCGTATGTTGTCCTTTATGAAGGCTATGGATTCTCGTTTGTCCACGCTCCAGTCCTCCGATCCTGGCAACGCCGCTCTACTCATTGGCTTACAGCAAGAGTTAGCTCAGCAGCGTGACACCCAGGCCCATATACTTAGTTATATGTCTTCTATTGACGATCGGCTGCTTTCCATCCAGACAGCCGCTTCTACGTCTGCTCCTGCTTCCCACCCTCCACCCCGCTTGGCTAAACCGCCTCGGTACAATGGGGATCCTAAGTCCTGCCGAGGATTTCTAAACCAATGCCGTCTTCACTTTGAGCTTCTGCCCCAGCATTACCCGACGGATCGGTCCAAAGTTGCGTTTTTGATTTCCCATCTAGAGGGTGATGCCTTGGCATGGGTTAATCCACTCTGGGAGCGGGACGATCCCCTAGTCTCCCGGTTGTCTGAATCTTTGGAGACTTTCCGTCTTGTCTTTGACGAACCTGGACGACTGGCCTCTACAACTGAAGCCCTATTCTCTCTCCATCAGGGATCGTTATCCGTAGCCCAGTACGCTATTCAGTTCCGCACCCTCTCCTCTGACTTGGGCTGGAACAATGAGGCGTTGGTGGGTGCTTTCTGGCGGGGTCTCTCTGGGCGCATAAAGGATGAGTTAGCTGGTCGGGACACCCCTACGGTTTTGGAGGAATTAATTTCCTTAGCGACCCGTATTGACCTTCAGTTCCAAGAACGCGCTCGCGAGCGGAGGTCTCTTCGTCCTTCTTCTGCCACCCGTAAGCCACTCAGTCCACAGCCTAGAACCTCCTCTCAGGCGTCCGCACCGGAACCTATGCAAGTGGACCGTCTTAAAATGTCCGAACAACGTTGTAAAGAGAGGCGCACTCAGGGGTTATGTTTTTACTGCGGAAGTGCTGCTCATTTATTGCGCTCTTGCCCTGAACGTCCGGAAAACTCCTCCGCCTAGGTCAGGTAAGAGAGGCCTCCCTAGGTGTGTGTGATTCCTCTCAACCCCTTACTTTGTCCGTTCTTTTGCATATTGCGGGCAAGGGCGTTTCTCTGGATGCGTATGTGGATTCGGGCGCTACAGGGAATTTTATTAGGTTGGAAGAGGTTTTGAAATTCTCCGTTCCAGTCAGAACCTTAGAGGCTCCTGTGATTCTAGCATCTGTGGATGGTAAACCTTTACAGGAGACCATTACTCAAGTGACACTTGAGGTGGAACTTCAGGTTGGGGCTCTGCACAAGGAGAGAATTGCATTTTATGTTTTAGCGGGTCTGTCTCATCCTATGCTCTTAGGTCTTCCTTGGTTACGGAGCCACGAGCCCATTTTAGATTGGCGCAATGGTAGTATCTTGCGCTGGGGTGAGCTTTGTCGGGAACGTTGTCTGCTGCCGGTGCGTCCTGTGGGATATTCCTCTAATTCTTCTCCTTCTTCTTCCTTTCCCGCCTTACCCTCTGTCTACAGCGCTTTTTCTGATGTCTTCAACAAGAAGGAGGCTGAGGAGCTTCCGCCTCACCATCTCTATGATTGTCCCATAGATCTCGTGCCTGGAACTAACCCGCCCAGGGGCAGAATCTATCCTCTCTCTCCTGCTGAGACTCAAGCTATGTCTGAGTACATTCAAGAAAATCTTGCTAAAGGTTTCATCCGCAAGTCTTCTTCTCCGGCCGGAGCAGGGTTTTTTTTCGTAAAGAAGAAAGACGGTTCCCTCCGTCCCTGCATTGATTATCGAGGCCTAAACAACATCACGGTGAAGAACAAATATCCTCTGCCACTCATTCCGGAACTCTTCGACCGTCTTCGGGGTGCGCAAATCTTTACCAAATTAGATCTACGTGGCGCATACAATCTGGTTCGTATTCGTGCAGGCGATGAGTGGAAGACCGCCTTCAATACTCGTGACGGTCACTACGAATACTTGGTTATGCCGTTTGGTCTCTGCAACGCCCCCGCGGTTTTCCAGGAATTTGTGAACGATGTATTTCGGGATCTTCTCTACTCCTCAGTCGTGGTTTACCTTGACGACATCCTCATCTTCTCTCCGGATCTCTCCACTCACAGGCGAGATGTCCGCCGAGTCCTGCAAAGGCTAAGAGAGAATCATCTGTTCGCTAAGATTGAAAAGTGCGTCTTTGAACAGTCCTCTCTTCCCTTCCTTGGGTATATTGTCTCAAGATCTGGCTTAGAGATGGATCCAGAGAAGGTTTCTGCTGTCCTGAATTGGCCTCGTCCTCTTGGAACAAAAGCAATCCAACGTTTTCTTGGCTTTGCCAACTACTATAGACAATTTATTCCTCATTTTTCTTCCATGACCAAGCCTATCTCTGCCCTAGTTCGCAAGGGAGTCAATTCCAGCCTTTGGACCCCTGAGGCTGAAGAGTCTTTTTTGTCCCTTAAACAAAGTTTCGCTACGGCCCCTGTGCTTCATTGTCCTGATGCTAATAGACCGTTTGTCCTTGAGGTCGACGCATCTTCTATTGGAGCTGGAGCAGTACTTTTGCAAAGATCTTCGTCCGGACGTTTGGTGACCTGTGGTTTCTTTTCTAAAACTTTTTCCGCTCCTGAGCGTAACTACTCTATAGGGGATAAGGAGCTATTGGCTATCAAGCTAGCCTTGGAAGAATGGCGTTATCTTCTTGAAGGGTCTCTTCATCCATTCATCATTTACACTGACCACAAGAATCTGGCCTATATTCAGTCTGCCCAAAGACTAAATCCACGACAAGCCAGATGGTCTTTATTCTTCGGACGATTTGAGTTTGAACTTCATTTCCGACCTGGAAATAAGAATGTCAAAGCAGATGCTCTTTCGAGATCCTTTCAACCTCAGGACATGGAGGATTCTCCGGCTCACATCATTGATCCTGCGAGAATCGTCACTCTTGCTCCTCTAAGAGTGATTCCTACTCCTCCTGGCAAGACTCTTGTGGCTAATCAAGACAAGGAGAGAGTTTTACGTTGGGGTCACTCCTCCAAAATTGCAGGACATGTAGGAGTCAAGAAGACACTGTCTCTTATCTCTCGGCACTACTGGTGGCCATCTCTCCGTCAAGACGTCACCAAATTCATCACTTCTTGTCCTTCTTGTGCTAAAAATAAAGTCCCTAGGCAGCTTCCCTCCAGTCTCCTGCATCCTCTGCCTGTGCCTTCCGTTCCATGGAGTCATATCGCTATGGACTTCATCACTGATCTACCTTCTTCCTTGAATTGCTCTGTCATCTTGGTTGTTGTAGATCGGTTCTCTAAAATGGCTCACTTCATCGCTTTGCCTGGTCTGCCTTCCGCTCCTGAGTTGGCAAAGATCTTTTTACACCAAGTCTTCCGTCTTCATGGTTTTCCACATCATATTGTCTCAGACCGTGGAGTACAATTTACCTCACGTTTTTGGAGAGCTCTCTGCAGTCTATTAAAGGTTAACTTGGACTTCTCTTCCGCCTATCACCCTCAGTCCAACGGACAAGTGGAGCGAGTTAATCAAGTTCTGACTACATATCTGCGACACTTCATCAATGCACACCAAGATGACTGGGTCTCTCTTCTCCCTTGGGCTGAATTCTCTTACAACAATCTTCCCAGCGAGTCTTCCTCCAAATCTCCCTTTTTCGTAGTCTATGGTCAACATCCGAACATTCCTCTTCCTGTTTCTCTTTCCTCGGGGGTACCGGCAGCGGATTTCTTGTCCCGGGAATTCTCTACGATTTGGAATGAGACCAAAGTGGCTCTTGAGAAAGCTAGCCTTAATATGAAAAGGTTTGCTGACAAGAAGCGTTTGGATGCTCCGCCATATTCTCCGGGTGATAAAGTTTGGCTCTCCTCTCGCTATATCAAGCTTAAAATTCCCTCTTACAAACTGGGTCCTCGCTACATTGGTCCTTTTCCTATCCTGAGTCGCATTAATGATGTCTCTTATAAGTTGAAGCTACCTGCCTCTTTGCGCATCCCCAATGCCTTCCATGTGTCTCTTCTTAAACCCGCAGTCTTTAATTGTTTTCACTCCGCTACCTCTTCCTCTCCTCAGCTCTGTACTTCTGATGGAATCTTTAATGTTAAAGATATTCTTGCCAAAAAAGTAGTTAGGGGTAAAACTTATTTTTTGATTGATTGGGAGGGATTTGGCCCTGAGGAGAGGTCCTGGGAGCCCCGAGAGAACATCAACGCTCCCCTTATCATGAAAAGATTCCTTTCTAGCATTAAAAGGAGGGGGACTAAGGAGGGGGGTACTGTCACGCCCGCACATACTTACCCGGCTTCTCCCATCCCTCGGCGCGCTCATGATCCTGTCCCGCGCCGCTCTGCCTCCTCCTTCGCCGGCTCTCGGCGTCTGGTCTTTTCGCGCATGCGCGGTCGCGTCTCCCCCGTCGCTGAGCCTTCTGGGAGGTCGCGACCCGGTGGCTCCGCCCCAACATGGCGGCGCCCATCAGGTATTTCTTCCCGGCGTCTTCCTAGGTAAGACGCCTTTGCTTTGTAGGTGCACTGTCTGCCGTCAGTGTCCCTATGCCCTAGGCTCCCCTGTACCAGTGTCTTTTCTCAGCCCAGTCCTTGCTTTGTCTCTGTATCCTGCCAGTCCGTGTTCCTGTTGTATCCTGCCAGTCCGTTTTCCTGCTGTATCCTGCCAGTCCGTGTTCCTGCTGTATCCTCCCAGTCCGTGTTCCTGCTGTATTCTGCCAGTCCGTGTTCCTGCTGTATCCTGCCTGTCCGTGTTCCTGCTGTATTCTGCCAGTCCGTGTTCCTGCTGTATCCTGCCAGTCCGTGTTCCTGCTGTATCCTGCCAGCCCGTGTTCCTGCTGTATCCTGCCTGTCCGTGTTCCTGCTGTATCCCGCCAGTCCGTGTTCCTGTTGTATCCTGCCGGTCCGTGTTCCTGCTGAGTCCTGCCGTTCCGTGTTCCAGACATTCTTTCAGTTAAGTCTTGTTTTCCTATTATTCCCTGCCATCCTTATAGCCTGTGGTTTCCTTCTTTATTTTGGGTCGTCCCTTTGGCTCTAGCTGTTGTGTCTCCATTCCCCCGAGGTCCTGCTCCTAACACTCCCTGTATAGGGGGTGATTCCATCTGGTCCGCTCGACCCCGGGGGCTCTAGAGTCACGACCCAGAGGGTCCACTCTCGGATTTCTGTCCGAATACTTACAACACAATGCAAACTAGCACAGATCTGCAAGCATCTACTTGCAATGAGGATGTGATAACACTCAGGTGCCCGCCTTTCACTCTCCCCGTTTTAAATCTCTCCCTATGCTATCTCCACCCATCAAATAACTAATCTTCACCCTCATGAGCTCTTAAAAGAGTTTTTTGGAATCACAAAATCCCCCTATACACTCCTTTCACTCTAAGTAGAACACTAAGGTGGAACAGTGTAAGGTCACCAACATCATAGTTTAAGTCCTGTGCAGTCGACCCGATAAGGTTAAAATAGAACTCTCTGACCGCAATGATCAAAGGTATGTGTGGAGAAAAAAGGTCACAGAATTTCAGGAAAAGAACATCTTGAAACCATTAAGCAAGGGGGTTGAGCAATTATGCTTTGGGGTTGCGCTGCAGCCAGTTGCATGGGAATATTTCACAGGTAGAGAAACGAATGGATTCAATAAAATTTCAACAAAGTCTTGATGCAAATACCGTATATACTCGAGTATAAGCCGACCCGAGTATAAGCCGACCCCCCTAATTTTGCCACAAAAAACTGGGAAAACTTATTGACTCGAGTATAAGCCTAGGGTGGAAAATGCAGCAGCTACCGGTGAATTTCAAAAATAAAAATAGATGCTCCATACCATTCATTATTGCCCCATAGCTGTGCCATATAGTGCTCTGCACCGTTCATTATTGCCCCATAGCTGTGCCATATAGTGCTCTGCACTGTTCATTATTGCCCCATAGCTGTGCCATATAGTGCTCTGCACCGTTCATTATTGCCCCATAGCTGTGCCATATAGTGCTCTGCACCATTCATTCTTGTCCCATAGCTGTGCCATATAGTGCTCTGCATCGTTCATTATTGTCCCATAGCTGTGCCATACAGTGCTCTGCACCGTTCATTATAGCCCCATAACTGTGCCATATAGTGCTCTGCACCGTTCATTCTTGCCCCATAGCTGTGCCATATAGTGGTCTGCACCATTCATTATTGCCCCATAACTGTGCCATATAGTGCTCTGCACCGTTCTTTCTTGCCCCATAGCTGTGCCATATAGTGCTCTGCACCATTCATTCTTGCCCCATAACTGCCATATAGTGCTCTGCACCGTTCTTTCTTGCCCCATAGCTGTGCCATATAGTGCTCTGCACCATTCATTCTTGCCCCATAGCTGTGCCATATAGTGCTCTGCACCATTCATTCTTGCCCCATAACTGCCATATAGTGCTCTGCACCATTCTTTCTTGCCCCATAGCTGTTCCATATAGTGCTCTGCACCGTTCTTTCTTGCCCCAGAGCTGTGCCATATAGTGCTCTGCACCGTTCTTTCTTGCCCCATAGCTGTGCCATATAGTGCTCTGCACCGTTCTTTCTTGCCCCATAGCTGTGCCATATAGTGCTCTGCACCGTTCATTCTTGCCCCATAGCTGTGCCATATAGTGCTCTGCACCGTTCATTTTTGCCCCATAGATGCTCCATATAAATCTGTGCCATTGCTGCTGCTGCAATAATAATAAAAAAAAAGCCATACTCACCTCTCTTGATTGCAGCTCCCGGCGTCTCGTTCCGGCGTCCGGTCGTCTCTCCGCACTGACTGATCAGGCAGAGGGCGCCGCGCACACTATATGCATCATCGCGCCCTCTGACCTGAACAGTCAGAGCGCAGAGACGCCGGGAAGATGGAGCGGCGCCGGGAAGATGGAGCGGCGCCCAGCGGCTGGAACGGGGACAGGTGAATATAAAATGCTCACCTAGTCCCGGCGCTCCTGACGCTGCCCCTGCCTGTCACACTGTCTCTCGGTGCCACAGCTCTTCCTGTCAGTGGTCACTGGCACCGCTCAGAGGAATGAATATGTGGCTCCACCTCTATGGGAGTGGAGTCCATATTCATGAGTTTAATGAGCGGTGCCACGTGACCGCTGAAGAGGGGAAGAGCTGCAGCACCCGGAGACCATGGGACAGGCAGGGACAGCGTCAGGAGCGCCGGGACTAGGTGAGTATGCCTCAGCACCCTCTCCCCCTCACCCGCTGACCCTGTCACCCACCGTGACTCGAGTATAAGCCGAGAGGGGCACTTTCAGCCCAAAAATTTGGGCTGAAAATCTCGGCTTAAACTCGAGTATATACGGTATGTCAAAATCCACAATAGACTACCTCAAAAGGTGCAAGCTGAAGGTTTTACAATGGCCCCCACAGTGTCCTGATCTGGATATCATTGAAAATCTGTGGCTAGACCTCAAAATAGCAGTACATGCAAGATGACCCGAGATCTCACGGAACTGGAAGATTTTTTTTACATGCTACTGTAAAACACCAAACATTATGTTTAAAATTGGAATAATAAACACAGATACATGTCCAAGATGTGGAATAGATGGGGCAAACCTAATGCGTTTGATGTGGGAATGTGTGGGTATAGGTAGATCTTGGAGTGCAGTTTTTGGGATACATATACAATTGGATGCAAGAATATGTGTACTCAGTCTTTTAGGAGACTGTGTCGATTCAAAGGTATTGTTCCAAGCTAGGAAATTATTGGCTTTACATTGGCTAGACCTTTCCTCTCCAACATTGGAAGCATTGAAACCTAAAATAAAGAAATATTTGCTTAGAAATAGGTAAGTACATTAAAAGAAATGCATTAAAAAATTTGTACAAATCTGGGAATTTTGGCTGACGGCTCCAGGATTTTCCTCTGTGGAATTCCTTTGGATCACTATTCTGATATCAGTGATATAGCCTCATAATGTAAATTATGTTTTTGGCTCTGATTAAATCTCTATATGGATTTCGGAAATGAAGTCACCAATTCAAAGCTTCAACTTCATAATAAACAACTTTTATCTGGATACCCGACCATTCCATGTGATTTACCTACTGATTTTGTCATTAGACAGTATATACATGTAATGTGCAATATACTGGTGTTTGCAAACCATTTGTATATAAATTGGGGATTTTTTATTGTAGTGTACTGTATTATTCTCTTCATTTGAAAATGTAAACTATTTGGGATTGGTAATCTGCTTTTACCATTAATAGACGATCTGAGTTAAGATGTGTATCCGCAATCTACTGTATATAATCCATTCCAAGTTATCAGTGAGAAAAACGTTTATTTTTTACTGGTGGTCTCCTTCGTTGAATTGTGAAACATCTGATCCTGGGCCTGGTCAACCAAATTCATAGATTACATACGACCCGTAAGGATATAGCACCCCTGCTGCCCAAGTCTACACACCCAGCCAGGACCCCCACCTTCATGTAAAGTATCGGGGTGTTACACAGCTAGTGATGGACAAGGGAATATGAGCCCAGATATGATAGTTTCTTTTGCATGCATTTGTCCTCTACTGAAGACACACTGAAGGAGAAATGCATCGGGAGGCACGTAGGGCTTTATAGGGCAATATGTCCACTAGGGCAGGCTGTGGACTGCCTTTGTAAAGGCAGAAGACTTGGGGACCTAGGGCTGACTAGTGCTGAATGAGCACAAAGGGGACATGTATGGACCTCCCTTCTCATTTATACAAGAAGGCTACCTGCTGGGCTGATATATGACTTAAGGACATCATCCCCAACAAGGATTCTGTTGAGACCTTCTAGTTTATATATTTTGTGTTGTGTATCCAGCATTGATTTAGAGGCACTGATCTTGTTTGATGTATTTATTAAAAGTGCCCTTTTGTTTGCTGACCATTGTCAGATAAGAGAAGGAGGTAAGGGAGTGGTTGGAGCTGTTCACTCTGGCAGTATAGATGAATACATTGCTGTAATCAGAAATCAATGGGTGCCGTACCTGCTGGTGATTGCAGCTGACAGAGGAAAAAACGAGGATAGTTTCCATCACAACCAACTGGTTAAAAACTGTAAGGTTTTTGAATAAAGTTAAAAGTCCATAAAAGATTAAAAAAAACTCAACACCTTAGGCGTTTCTGGTCTACTAAGAAGCCTTTAATAATTAGGAACATCTTAGTATGCCAGAAACTTGTAAGGTGTTGAGGTTTTATAACCTTTATGGGCTTTTAACTTGATTCAATAAACTTACAGTTTTTATCCAGTTGGTTGTGCTGGAAACTACCCTCCATTTTATTTCCATTGTCATGTAAGCATCTGGTTTTAATAAGATCCTTACTTGACTTCGTTCTCCACCACTGTGGTGTAAATATAGTCAATAACTGTGACTAGGAAATCATTGGTGTTTTTAGAATGTTTGTGGGTTGGTGACCTTTTTAAAATTGACATAATTAAAAGTTGTATTTTATTATTATTTGCACTCACCTTGCTATATAATAACATGTGAACATAGCCTAAGAAACAGGCCCTCAAGTGTGTGTACAAAAAGGATAAAATCCTATCCTATCCTTTTAGGGCAATTAAAGTACCTGTAGTTCACTAAATCAATTTGCTGCAAATTTAGTTTTGGTGAAAAGTTCAGCGAAGCTGTTGAATTTGAGTTTCAAAGTTTCGCTCATCTCTACTACCTCATCATTACACATCTACAGCCAATTTACACAAAATATTTCCTTCAGCACTAGCCAGAAAAAGCTATCAGTAATTTCCTTTACCAATGGAATTATTCTACTCTTCAGGTTTGCAGAAAATGATATCTTGTTAAAATGTCTATGCTGGCATTTAACCTGTAAGATACAGAATCAATTCCCACTAAAGCTATATTTTCTACAATTTCCCTATGTCTATATTTGAATCTAGGTTTTCTGATGTATGTACGGGAGAAGCGTTTTACAGAGAAAGTCGTTCTGCACTTACTGTCAGTTGGCCCTTGTTTACTAAGACTGATCCTGAATCTTAAATGGAAATAACTTACATTACTAAGTGGAATATCAATAGTCTTGGCTCATTTTACATCGCCTTTTCCTATAGCTAATGGTTCTGAATGCGTCAAACTATTTGACGACCACTTCTGAGTCACTCAGAATGACTCCTTCACTTGACAATGACAGCAATGATGAATGTTATTTCTGATGCCAAAATATGCTCAGATTTCCCAAGTTCGCTCATGAATGAGCAATGAGAGATTCAGTTCTGGTTCACCTTCACTGGTGTGTTTAGCCTAATAGCTTTATATATAGTACTTGATACTTAACCCCTTTACCCCCAAGGGTGGTTTGCACGTTAATGACCGGGCCAATTTTTACAATTCTGACCACTGTCCCTTTATGAGGTTATAACTCTGGAACGCTTCAACGGATCCCAGTGAATCTGACATTGTTTTCTCGTGACATATTGTACTTCATGACAATGGTAAAAATTCTTTGATAGTACCTGCGTTTATTTGTGAAAAAAACGGAAATTTGGCGAAAATTATGAAAATTTCGCAATTTTCCAACTTTGAATTTTTATGCAATTAAATCACAGATATATGTCACACAAAATACTTAATAAGTAACATTTCCCACATGTCTACTTTACATCAGCACAATTTTGGAACCAAAATTTTTTTTTGTTAGGGAGTTATAAGGGTGAAAAGTTGACCAGCAATTTCTCATTTCTACAACACCATTTTTTTTTAGGGACCACATCTCATTTGAAGTCATTTTGAGGGGTCTATATGATAGAAAATACCCAAGTGTGACACCATTCTAAAAACTACACCCCTCAAGGTGCTTAAAACCACATTCAAGAAGTTTATTAACCCTTCTGGTGCTTCACAGGAATTTTTTGAATGTTTAAATAAAAATGAACATTTAACTTTTTTTCACAAAAAATTTAATTCAGCTCCAATTTGTTTTATTTTACCAAGGGTAACAGGAGAAAATGGACCGCAATCATTGTTGTACAATTTGTCCTGAGTACGCCAATACCCCACATGTGGGGGTAAACCACTGTTTGGGCGCATGGCACAGCTCGGAAGCGAAGGAGCGCCATTTGACTTTTCAATGCAAAATTGACAGGAATTGAGATGGGACACCATGTTTCGTTTGGAGAGCCCCTGATGTGCCTAAACATTGAAACCCCCCACAAGTGACACCATTTTGGAAAGTAGACCCCCTAAGGAACTTATATAGAGGTGTGGTGAGCTCTTTCACCCACCAAGTGCTTCACAGAAGTTTATAATGTAGAACCGTAAAAATAAAAAATCATATTTTTTCACACAAATTATCTTTTCGCCCCCAATTTTTTATTTTTCCAAGGGTAAGAGAAGAAATTGGACCCCAATAGTTGTTGTACAATTTGTCCTGAGTAAGCTGATATCCCATATGTGGGGGTAAACCACTGTTTGGGCGGATGGGAGAGCTCGGAAGGGAAGGAGCGCCGTTTGACTTTTCAATGCAAAATTGACAGGAATTGAGATGGGATGCCATGTTGCGTTTGGAAAGCCACTGATGTGCCTAAACATTGAAACCCCCCACAAGTGACACCATTTTGGAAAGTAGACCCCCTAAGGAACTTATCTAGAGGTGTGGTGAGCACTTTGACCCACCCAGTGCTTCACAGAAGTTTATAATGCAGAACCGTAAAAATAAAAAAATCATATTTTTTCACAAAAATTATCTTTTCGCCCCCAATTTTTTATTTTTCCAAGGGTAAGAGAAGAAATTGGACCCCAATAGTTGTTGTACAATTTGTCCTGAGTGCGCTGATACCCCATATGTGGGGGTAAACCACTGTTTGGGCGGATGGGAGAGCTCGGAAAGGAAGGAGCGCCGTTTGACTTTTCAATGCAAAATTGACAGGAATTGAGATGAGACGCCATGTTGCGTTTGCAGAGCCCCTAATGTACCTAAATAGTAGAAACCACTCACAAGTGACACCATTTTGGAAAGTAGACCCCCTAAGGAACTTATCTAGATGTGTGGTGAGCGCTTTGACCCACCAAGGGCTTCACAGAGGTTTATAATGGAGAGCCGTAAAAATAAAACAAAAATTTTTTCCCACAAAAATTATTTTTTAGCCCCCAGTTTTGTATTTTCCCGAGGGTAACAGGAGAAATTGGACCCAAAAATGTGTTGTCCAATTTGTCCTGAGTGCGCTGATACCCCATATGTGGGGGGAAACCACTGTTTGGGCGCATGGGAGGGCTCGGAAGGGAAGGAGTGCCATTTGAATGCAGACTTAGATGGAATGGTCTGCAGGCGTCACATTGCGTTTGCAGAGCCCCTAATGTACCTAAACAGTAGAAACCCCCCACAAGTGACACCATTTTGGAAAGTAGACCCCCTAAGGAACTTATCTAGATGTGTGGTGAGCGCTTTGACCCACCAAGGGCTTCACAGAGGTTTATAATGGAGAGCCGTAAAAATAAAACAAAATTTTTTTCCCACAAAAATTATTTTTTAGCCCCCAGTTTTGTATTTTCCCGAGGGTAACAGGAGAAATTGGACCGAAAAATGTGTTGTCCAATTTGTCCTGAGTGCGCTGATACCCCATATGTGGGGGGAAACCACTGTTTGGGCGCATGGGAGGGCTCGGAAGGGAAGGAGTGCCATTTGAATGCAGACTTAGATGGAATGGTCTGCAGGCGTCACATTGCGTTTGCAGAGCCCCTAATGTACCTAAACAGTAGAAACCCCCCACAAGTGACCCCATATTGGAAACTAGACCCCCCCGGGAACTTATCTAGATGTGTTGTGAGAACTTTGAACCCCAAGTGTTTCACTACAGTTTATAACGCAGAGCCGTAAAAATAAAAAATCTTTTTTTTCCCACAAAAATTATTTTTTAGCCCCCAGTTTTGTATTTTCCCAAGGGTAACAGGAGAAATTGGACCCCAACAGTTGTTGTCCTATTTGTCCTGAGTACGCTGATACCCCATATGTTGGGGTAAACCCCTGTTTGGGCACACGGGTGAGCTCGGAAGGAAAGAAGCACTGTTTTACTTTTTCAACGCAGAATTGGCTGGAATTGAGATCGGACGCCATGTCGCTTTTGGAGAGCCCCTGATGTGCCTAAACAGTGGAAACCCCCCAATTATAACTGAAACCCTAATCCAAACACTCCCCTAACCCTAATTCCAACGGTAACCCTAACCACACCTCTAACCCTGACACACCCCTAACCCTAATCCCAACCCTATTCCCAACTGTAAATGTAATCTAAACCCTAACTGTAACTTTAGCCCCAACCCTAACTGTAGCCCTAACCCTAGCCCTAACCCTAGCCCTAACCCTAGCCCCAACCCTAACCCTAGCCCTAACCCTAGCCCTAACCCTAGCCCTAACCCTAGCCCTAACCCTAGCCCTAACCCTAACCCTAGCCCTAACCCTAGCCCTAACCCTAACCCTAACCCTAGCCCTAACCCTAACCCTAGCCCTAACCCTAGCCCTAACCCTAGCCCTAGCCCTAACCCTAGCCCTAACCCTAGCCCTAACCCTAACACTAGCCCTAACCCTAGCCCTAACCCTAGCCCTAACCCTAGCCCTAATGGGAAAATGGAAATAAATACATTTTTTTATTTTTCCCTAACTAAGGGGGTGATGAAGGGGGGTTTGATTTACTTTTATAGCGGGTTTTTTAGCGGATTTTTATGATTGGCAGCCGTCACACACTGAAAGACGCTTTTTATTGCAAAAAATATTTTTTGCGTTACCACATTTTGAGAGCTATAATTTTTCCATATTTTGGTCCACACAGTCATGTGAGGTCTTGTTTTTTACGCGACGAGTTGACGTTTTTATTGGTAACATTTTCGGGCACGTGACATTTTTTGATCGCTTTTTATTCCGATTTTTGTGAGACAGAATGACCAAAAACCAGCTATTCATGAATTTCTTTTGGGGGAGGCGTTTATACCGTTCCGCGTTTGGTAAAATTGATAAAGCAGTTTTATTCTTCGGGTCAGTACGATTACAGCGACATCTCATTTATATCATTTTTTTATGTTTTGGCGCTTTTATACGATAAAAACTATTTTATAGAAAAAATAATTATTTTGGCATCGCTTTATTCTCAGGACTATAACTTTTTCATTTTTTTGCTGATGATGCTGTATGGTGGCTCGTTTTTTGCGGGACAAGATGACGCTTTCAGCGGTACCATGGTTGTTTATATCTGTCTTTTTGATCACGTGTTATTCCACTTTTTGTTCGGCGGTATGATAATAAAGCGTCGTTTTTTGCCTCGTTTTTTTTTTTTTTTTTCTTACGGTGTTTACTGAAGGGGTTAACTAGTGTGCCAGTTTTATAGGGCGAGTCGATACGGACGCGGCGATACTAAATATGTGTACTTTTATTGTTTTTTTTTTTTTTTATTTAGATGAAGAAATGTATTTATGGGAATATTTTTTTTTTTTTTTCATTATTTAGGAATATTTTTTTTTAATTTTTTTTACACATTTGGAAAATTTTTTTTTTACTTTTTTACTTTGTCCCAGGGGGGGACATCACAGATCAGTGATCTGACAGTTTGCACAGCACTCTGTCAGATCACTGATCTGACATGCAGCAGTGCAGGCTTCACAGTGCCTGCTCTGAGCAGGCTCTGTGAAGCCACCTCCCTCCCTGCAGGACCCGGATCCGCGGCCATCTTGGATCCGGGACCTGGAGCAGGGAGGGAGGGCGGCAAGACCCTCGCAGCAACGCGATCACATCGCGTTGCTGCGGGGGGCTCAGGGAAGCCCGCAGGGAGCCCCCCTCCCTGCGCGGTGCTTCCCTGCACCGCCGGCACATCGCGATCATCTTTGATCGCGGTGTGCCGGGGGTTAATGTGCCGGGGGCGGTCCGTGACCGCTCCTGGCACATAGTGCCGGATGTCAGCTGCGATAGGCAGCTGACACCCGGCCGCGATCGGCGCCGCTCCCCCCGTGAGCGCTGCCGATCGCATATGACGTACTATTGCGTCCTTGGGAAGTAGGGCCCACCCCCCATGGACGCAATAGTACGTCTGATGGCAGAAAGGGGTTAAAGAGAACCTGTCACCTTGAAAATGCAGCCCAATCTGCAGGCCCTATGTTATAGAGCAGGAGGACCTGAGCAGATTGATATACAGTGGGGCAAAAAAGTATTTAGTCAGTCAGCAATAGTGCAAGTTCCACCACTTAAAAAGATGAGAGGCGTCTGTAATTTACATCATAGGTAGACCTCAACTATGGGAGACAAACTGAGAAAAAAAAATCCAGAAAATCACATTGTCTGTTTTTTTAACATTTTTTTTGCATTTTATGGTGGAAAATAAGTATTTGGTCAGAAACAAACAATCAAGATTTCTGGCTCTCACAGACCTGTAACTTCTTCTTTAAGAGTCTCCTCTTTCCTCCACTCATTACCTGTAGTAATGGCACCTGTTTAAACTTGTTATCAGTATAAAAAGACATCTGTGCACACCCTCAAACAGTCTGACTCCAAACTCCACTATGGTGAAGACCAAAGAGCTGTCAAAGGACACCAGAAACAAAATTGTAGCCCTGCACCAGGCTGGGAAGACTGAATCTGCAATAGCCAACCAGCTTGGAGTGAAGAAATCAACAGTGGGAGCAATAATTAGAAAATGGAAGACATACAAGACCACTGATAATCTTCCTCGATCTGGGGCTCCACGCAAAATCCCACCCCGTGGGGTCAGAATGATCACAAGAACGGTGAGCAAAAATCCCAGAACCACACGGGGGGACCTAGTGAATGAACTGCAGAGAGCTGGGACCAATGTAACAAGGCCTACCATAAGTAACACACTACACCACCATGGACTCAGATCCTGCAGTGCCAGACGTGTCCCACTGCTTAAGCCAGTACATGTCCGGGCCCGTCTGAAGTTTGCTAGAGAGCATTTGGATGATCCAGAGGAGTTTTGAGAGAATGTCCTATGGTCTGATGAAACCAAACTGGAACTGTTTGGTAGAAACACAACTTGTCGTGTTTGGAGGAAAAAGAATACTGAGTTGCATCCATCAAACACCATACCTACTGTAAAGCATGGTGGTGGAAACATCATGCTTTGGGGCTGTTTCTCTGCAAAGGGGCCAGGACGACTAATCTGGGTACATGAAAGAATGAATGGGGCCATGTATCGTGAGAATTTGAGTGCAAACCTCCTTCCATCAGCAAGGGCATTGAAGATGAAACGTGGCTGGGTCTTTCAACATGACAATGATCCAAAGCACACCGCCAGGGCAACGAAGGAGTGGCTTCGTAAGAAGCATTTCAAGGTCCTGGAGTGGCCTAGCCAGTCTCCAGATCTCAACCCTATAGAAAACCTTTGGAGGGAGTTGAAAGTCCGTGTTGCCAAGCGAAAAGCCAAAAACATCACTGCTCTAGAGGAGATCTGCATGGAGGAATGGGCAAACATACCAATAACAGTGTGTGGCAACCTTGTGAAGACTTACAGAAAACATTTGACCTCTGTCATTGCCAACAAAGGATATATTACAAAGTATTGAGATGAAATTTTGTTTCTGACCAAATACTTATTTTCCACCATAATATGCAAATAAAATGTTAAAAAAAACAGACAATGTGATTTTCTGGATTTTTTTTTCTCAGTTTGTCTCCCATAGTTGAGGTCTACCTATGATGTAAATTACAGACGCCTCTCATCTTTTTAAGTGGTGGAACTTGCACTATTACTGACTGACTAAATACTTTTTTGCCCCACTGTATAGTTTTGTAAGAAAAGATTCAGTATAACTTGTGCTTTATCCATTTAACCCCTTTTTGCCATTTGACGTACTATCCCATCGAGGTAACCTGGGACTTAATTCCCAGGGACAGGATAGTACGTCATAGGTGATTGGCCTCGCTCACGGGGAGAAGCGCGGCTGATCGCTGTTGGGTGTCAGCTGATTATTACAGCTGACATCCGGCACTATTTGCCAGGAGTGGTCACGGACAGCTCCTGACACATTAACCCTCAGAACACTGCGATCAAACATGATCGCAGCATTCCAGTGGCATAAGGAAGCATCGCGCAGGGAGGGGGCTCACTGCGTGCTTCCCTGAGACCCTCGGAACAACGCGATGTGATTGTGTTGTTCCGAGCATCTCCTCCCTGCAGGCCCCAGATCCGAAATGGCCACGGGGCTCCTTCCGGGTCCTGCAGGGAGGTGGCTTGCAAGCGCCTGCTGAGAGCGGGCGCCGGCAAGCCACCTGCACTGCCTGTCAGATCACTGATCTGACACAGTGCTTTGCAAAGTGTCAGATCAGCATGATGTCCCACCCTGGGACAAAGTAAAAAAAAAATATTTATATGTGTAAAAAAAAAAAATTCCTCAATAAAGAAAAAAAATTGTTCAATAAATACATTTCTTTATCTAAATAAAAAAAAATAAAAGTACACAAATTTAGTATTGTCACGTCCGTAACGACCCATCCTATAAAACTGTCCCACTAGTTAACCCCTTCAGTGAACAACGTAAAAAAAAACGAGGCAAAAAACAATTTTAAATTTTTTATTATCATACTGCCAAACAAAGAGTGCAATAACACGCAATGAAAAAGATGGATATAAATAAACATGGTACCGCTGAAAACATCATCTTGTCCCGCAAAAAACGAGCTGCCACACAGCATCATCAGCAAAAAAATAAAAAAGTTATAGTCCTCAGAATAAAGCGATGCAAAAATAATTATTTTTTATATAAAATAGTTTTTTATCGTATAAAAGCGCCAAAACATAAAAACATTACATAAATGAGGTATCGCTGTAATCGTACTAACCTGAAGAATAACACTGCTTTATTAATTTTATCAAATGCAGAACGGTATAAATGCCCCCCCAAAAGAAATTTTTGAATTGTTGGCTTTTGGTCATTCTGCCTCACAAAAATCGGAATAAAAAGCGATCAAAAAATGTCACGTTCCTGAAAATAGTACCAATACAAACATCAACTCGTCTCGCAAAAAACAAGACCTCACATGACTCTGTGGACCAAAATATGGAAAAATTCCAACTCCAAGCGCGACATGGCTTCCTATTTCAATTCAAGTCAATTTTGCATTGAAAAGTCAAATGGCGCTCTTTCCCTTCTGAGCTCTGCCATGCGCCCAAACAGTGTTTTACCCCCACATATGGGGTATCAGCGTACTCAGGACAAATTGTGCAACAACTTTTGGGGTCCAATTTCTCCTGTTACCCTTGGTAAAATAAAACAAATTGGAGCTTAAGTAAATTTTTTGTGAAAAAAGTTAAATGTTCATTTTTTTAAACATTCCAAAAATTCCTGTGAAACACCTGAAGGGTTAATAAACTTCTTGAATGTGGTTTTGAGCACATTTAGGGGTGCAGTTTTGAGAACGGTGTCACACTAGGGTATTTTCTATCATATAAACCCCTCAAAGTTACTTCAAGTTTGATGTAGTCCCTAAATAAAATGGTGTAGTAATTGCTAGTCAACTTTTAACCCTTATAATTCCCTAACAAAAAAAATGTTGGTTCCAAAATTGTGCTGATGTAAAGTAGATATGTGGGAAATGTTACTTATTAAGTATTTTGTGTGACATATCTCTGAGATTTAAGGGCATACAAATTCAAATTTGGAAAATTGCAAAATTTTCAAAATTTTTGCCAAATTTCCATTTTTTTCACAAATAAACACAGGTAATATCAAAGAAATTTTACCACGATCATGAAGTACAATATGTCTCGAGAAAACAGTGTCAGAATCATCAAGATCCGTTGAAGCGTTCCAGAGTTATAACCTCATAAAGGGACAGTGGTCAGAATTGTAAAAATTGGCCCGGTCATTAACGTGCAAACCACCCTTGGGGGGTGAGGGGTTAAACATCTGTCTTTTCTGGGATTTTCCAGTCAATTGGGTGGTCCAATTAGTGGCTGACAGCTAGCTCTATATGCAGTCTTATATAAAGAAAGCCTGACACTCACTGATAGGAACATTCACTGGACCGAAAATCACAGAAAGGGCAGAGGATTAAATTATTGAAACAGGTTATACTGAATAATTTCTCAGAAAATTATATATTAATCTGCTCAGCTCATCCTGCTCAATAACATGGTGCCAGCAGATTGGACTACATTTTCATGGTGATGAGTTCCCTTTAACCCCCACTTCTCCACTTTTTATATAAAAAATCACATGGAAATATTGTTACCAAAGCGCTGCTGGCTTTTGTACGCGTGGTGATTTCGCATGTGTTCATTGAATTATGTGGAATCACCGCATCCTATGCATTGGACTGTGATATTTATCTTGCGGAGACTGAGCATCTCCGCAAGATAAATTGACATGCTGTGGTCTAGAAAGACGAGCTGCATGTGCGTATATGCAGGAAAGCCGGTGGCGTCCCTGTACACATAGTGGAGATGGGATTTCATAAAATCCCCTCCACTATGCTGTAACATCTGACCACTGCAGATTGGACGCTGTGGCTGTATGCAGCGAATACTGACCGTGGAAACATACCCTAAGGTGGTTGTCCAATACTCACTAACGGACCCAGAGCAGTGGGAACATAAAAAGTGCTCCTCACCAGTGCTAATGCTCTGTACACCGGTACTATGATCCTCCTAGTTTCCTGGCTTCTTCTTCCAGTGGAAGGGTTAAATGACTGGTGATGTGGATTTGATTAGCTGCAGCCTTTACATTCCATCCGAGTAATAAGAAACGATCTTTGACACACTGTGAAAGTTGCAACTGATCAGTGGCAATAATTGGCTGCATTACTCCCATGGAAGCCCCCTATCAGAACAAGAACCTAGGAGACCAAGAGGAAACACAGTGTTGCGAACAAAGGAAAGTCACTGGTCACATAGGTATGGTAAGTATTATTATTATTTTCTTTGTCTTCACCAAGAGCACATTTAGATTGGATTATAAAGTAGCAGAAACCTCTGTAAGGAAGTGCACATATTAATGCATTATGCATATAAAACGTTTAGCTTTGTATTACGTTGTAATATTGTAAGCTGGCCACCTGGTGTTAGTCACGTGAGTGGGCCACGTTTCCATGCTGAGGCCAGGGACAGGAAATCAGCATTCTTCATCACCCTTCATGCACTACACCAGCTCCTTTCCCAGAGTCACAGTTAGTATTTTGCTTCCGGCAACAGGTACTGCAAAGGAAGGAGGAAAAGTTTGGAATACCTGCTTTATCCTAGGTGTTGGGTCACACGGATCGGGGTGTGTCCCTATGGTCCTGATACCCTGTGTCCTTACTTAAATTAGGCCAAGGGGCCCTCGTAGAGACATTGCTTCCTGTTTCAGTACCCACAGTAGGGTGCTACCTTGTCTCAAGGTCCCCTTCTCACTGGACAGTATGATTCCCAGAGCTTTCCTCTTGCTGGGGTCCCCACTTGCCTGCGATGTCCCGTCACCTCTGTAACTAGTCCCTTTTCATGCTGAGTCTTCTAGTTCCACCACTCGTCTACCTGTCCTCTCCCTTTCACCTCCTCTCCAACATCAACTGCTTAATGCCTATGTCCCAAAAAATTTCAAATCAGTTCTCCTATTGGGTCACCTTATCCTCCTTCCCCCCCAGTGTCTTGCCTTGCAGTAAACACTGCAGGAACCTGACACAAACAGCGTCCATAGGGATAAAATACTTTCTATAATATACACAGATATAACACATAATAACTTTCAGCACACTCTCGCCATGAAGTTTTCATGAGGGGGCATGACTCCTTGTCCATCCTCTTACAATATGGTAATGGCTTAGTCATGTTTTATTAATACGTAGGAGAAGAATGAATCTGAGAAAACGTGAAATATTGCTATTTCTCCAACAGGCTTAATTATTTTATGAAGCTATAATGTACAAATATAAAAGAATAGAAGACCATTCACATGATTTCCAAAGGCATTGTACTTCTTTGAGCAAATATGGCTCTTAAATAGGAAATTTGCCCATTGGCAAGATGCTGGTAGAGCAAATAGTTCATATGACTCAAATTTGAATGATGCAAATTAAAAAAAAAACAGTTCACAGTGTTATTGTTCAAATTGTATTACAATTAATAACTGTATTGTGATGGAAGATTTAACTTCTATATATATTGTAAATATTAAAGAGGATGTAACAGGTGTTCTAAGAGGAACTGTAACATGACATCTTGGTGATTCAAATAAATTGTTATCACAAGAGCAGTTTTCCACTTTGGCATAAAGATGACCTTTCCTGTGACATCCATATCTCACTTTGTTTCTCTGAGATTGTTTCGATCATAAGGTTCTTTTTCAGGTCTCTTGATATGATCAGATGGCACAGAGGTAGCAGTGGCACCTAGGTACCGGTGCCTATGGGTGGGGGCACTATTACAAATTTTACATTGGGGTTTTGAATCCTCACTTAGATGTGTGGTCATCTCACCATGGTGGTCCTGACTCTTGACCAATAAGTCAAACTTCTCTAACTCAGGTGAACTTTCCCACGTGCAAATACTGAGTCACCATATAGCAGCATTCGTTCTGGTTTTGTAGGTGGTGATATTTTCTGTTTACATAACAACACCTGCAGCTCTTCAGGGACGATCTCCTGACGGATTGTCAAAAATGAACATTGGTTGTCCTGCATTTATAAAGATTTGTGCAGCCCTGTCAATCAACACTGCAGATTACCTCGTGTTTAGTTAACTGGTTACTTCTTGTTTATACAATCACTTTCTATACATTTCTTTCTTCATGAGCCCAGTCATGCTGTAGGGTATTGACACTTGGCAGTCATATCTCCTTGACTGAAAATAAAAGCAAGAATAAATGTTCTTGAATAGACAAGCTTGTGTACAGAAGAGTAAGACATTTTCTATAGACATGACAAGAATATTGTGAAAGAGCACATATGCTTTGTGAATGGAAGAATAAATGGCAAATGTATACTTTGGAGATCAAAGGGATCTCTTCCTTTCTCTATATATACTTTGAGATGTTACATGCATTCTTTTACTGGGAAAACAGGGCAGGCACCTTGACAACCACCATCAACCTGCCATAATAAGTCACGCAGTTCATTGGGTCAAGCACTGGGCACATCCCTGGCAGATCATAAACTACATTGTTGTCTTATCTCTGCTGGTATTTAAAGTTTTGTGTCTGTCATTTTCATAATATTATTACTACTCATAAAATGAGTTTTAATCTGAGATAAAATTACTGACTAAATGAAAAACCTTACTGAGACGATAATTATACACTAATTCCAATGTGGATTTCCAAAGCAAGTATACCAGGTTCATCAAGTGTAAGAACACGAAAGTAAGAAAATAGTGGCCCTCACTGTTTCATAAAATGTTCCTTTATTGTTTCATATTAAAATCTGGATGCAGGAGACTCTATGGAATACATGCCGGACATTGGCCGTTTCGCACCTCAATCGCTTCAACGAGTCATGTACACGACCCGTTGAAGCTGCCGTTGTCCAACATGTATCCCACAGACTCTCCTGCATCCAGATTTTAATGTGAAACAATAAAGGAACTTTGTATGGGATGGTGAGTGCCACCATTTTCTTTCTTTCATGGACAATGATTGATTTGTTTTTCCTTGGTGGGCACCCGAGATCCCAGGGGTCTGGTATTATTTCCCTTAATTACAAAAGTCTTTGGCCACAGGTGTAACAGCAAAGCCAGTTTCATTCCTCGTATTTTGTCTCTATTAAAAATATATGCAGATTGTATTGTGATAAATCCACTTTAAGGATGAAGCCTGTGGGCTTAACTCTTGCACACTGAGTTCACTGTTAAAAATATTACTACAGAACAATGTAGAAATATATGAATGGACAGTAAATGGACCTTTCTAATGACCTTTTTACACCTAACCCCGCAAAAATGACATGGGGGCATCCTCTACATTTAAAGGAAAAAAGGCTTAATCATTATCAGACTGTGATTCTTTACTGTAAAAGCAGTGAGGCTATTGAACTCTCTACTACAAAATGTATTGGTTGGTTCACTAAAAAAGTGCAAGGATGGACTTGATGCCTTTGTTAAAAATATAATATTACAGGTTATGAGTACTAGACTTTACCATTGATCCATGGAACTAGTCTGATTGCCATATGTGGAGTAGGGAAGAAATTTTGTTTAAGTAAAGCATTAAGTCACAGTATAATAAAATATAATAATTTCAATTATGAGACATCATGGTGTCCATTGTAAAGAGCCAGAAAGTATCTGTGCTGAGAAGTGTGCAATTCCAATTCCTTTTTTTGTATCCTTACTCGGAATATCAAGACACCCTTGTTTAAGAAAAAAATGGGTGGAGACATGTTATTATTCACTCTTCAATGGAGAAGTATTATTCTCAGTAAGCAGGAGCCCAGTTTTCCTTTTTGAAAAGCATAGTCAGCTGTAGTAATGGTTACCTATGACTAATGCCAAGAGATTGATGAAAAAATGTAAGGTTGGTTTCAAATGTGTTTGTTTTTCGGTCCATTTACAGACTGCAATGTATGGATTGGCCATGGATCTCAAGACCAAAACTGAGCAGCCCCATATATGCCTACAAAGCAAGTTCAGATCAGGACACCTGAAAGCATGTGGATCATAGTCCATACTCAGAATGTAAAACACGGACATGTGAAACCGGCCTGAGGTTAAGGCCAAACAGAGTGGCCAGGACACCATGGACTTTGCAGTGTAAATAATGTGTTAACTTAATTATGTGTGTCACGAAAGTCGCAATGATAGCAAATTTATAACCCCCACAATGTCCAACTTCACTGTGACCATGCTTTTAACAGGGCATTAGAGAAGTATTCCCAGCACCATAATTCTTGGGGAAAGCTGTGAACACCTTTTCACGCCCTGAGGGCTCACTCACTCCGCCGTATATTATGTCATGCGGGAGAGTCTGATTCAAATGTCATCGTACTGTGATTCGATTCTTTTGCATGAAAAAATAGCAGCAGAGGTGCAGAGTAGATGAAGAACTTCATTTCTCCACATTCTACATTATCTCTTTGAGCGTACATCGGACTGCACTGGGATGACATTCGTGTTTAGTCCAATATTTCACACGCCCCAATAGGCTTATATGGCTGTGCATGATCTGATATCAGATCCACTCACACCATGCTGGATTGTTTTCTCATTCAGAGCAGATCTCCACTGCCCCATAGTATAACATTGGACAGAGTGCTTACCGATAAAACATTTCATAGGGCTCAGCCTTTTTTCATACGCCAGTGTGATCGCACCCTAAGGAAAATCGATACTTTGCATTAGAACTTGAAAAGACAGTGAAATGATGGGAAATGGTTAAACATGGCTAAATGTAAACAAAAAGGGAAAAAAACTCAATGAATACAAATAAAAGATCAATTATAAAATGAAGCCAGTTACAATACAATATACTGCAAGATCCAGTTAGAAGTATCCTGAAATAAGAATACTTAGAAAACATATCTTTCACTTTACATAGTGTATTTAAACATAAACTGGAGCTTTGGTTCTAAGTTACAAAAATAAGAGTTCATAGTTAACAAAATACCATATTTAAGCCATGACTTCATGCAACAACACTGATTGAAATAGAGCCCGATTGAATTTTCAGAGGGTCTACAAAAGAATTACATTCAGAGCCCTCAAACTAAAGGTTAAAGACATCATCATCCAATGTTTTAAACTTTTATTGGTATCTTATAGGTAACAGTAGTGTAATAAATAAGTTTATACTCTACATCATATGGATTTATATCTGATGTGCCGGTACAGTAGGTACACATTTTCTATTACCTTAAAGCCCTCATACACATCAGAGAGTTGTCAGTTGCATGATTATTTATGAGACAGTTATTTCTCCTGCCTTTCCTGTAGAGAGGAATGTTTGGCTTGGCCAAGCAATCATGTTTTCAAAGGGAAAAGTGAAGAAAGTTGCTGTCAGCCATCTCCTTAATAATAAAAAGGTTGTATGTTGGGGAAGAGTCAGCAGACCCCTTCACACATTAGACTGTTGGCCGATCCGGCTAATATCAGCAAATTCAGCCATCTTTAACATAATGCATGGTCCTTTAGACTCTGCTCAATAAGGTCAATAAATATGAAGACAACTAGGATGCTATTATCTGGAGTGATGAGGCCAAAATATATGATTTTGGAACTGATAGCTTCAAAATTGTATGATGTAACAAAGGTGAAAAGTACAAAGAAAATGTATGGTGCCTACACTAAAGCATAGTGGTGGCAGTGTCCTTATGTGGAGCTGCATGAGTGCTGCTTTGGTCAGGAAGCTACATTTTATTGATGGTATCATAAATTCACAGATGTCATGCATCTGTAATGTACAGGTAATACACTGAATGAGAAAATGTTATAATGATTAAAAACACACATCTGTTGCATTTCTGAAGAACAGGGTGAAAGTGATTCAGTGTCCAAATATCCAGCTCTGGCAAAAAGTAAGAGACCACCACATGAAAACCCTGTCATGGGCAGCCCAATCTCCAGACCTGAACCCTATTGAAATATTCTGGAATGTAATTAAGAGGATGATGGATAGTCACAAGCCATCAACCAAAGAAGAACTGCTTACATTTTTCCACCAGCAGTGTGAAAGACTGGTGGAAAGCATGCCAAGACGCATGAAAGCTATGATTAAAAATCATGGTTATTTCACAAAATATTGATTTCTGAACTCTTCATGAGTTAAAAAGTATTGTTGTTTCTTAATGATTATGAACTTGTTTTCTTTGCATTATTTGAGTCCTGAAAGCGCTGTTGTTGTTTTGTTTTATTTTGACCATGTCGCAGTTTTTGATGTGGTGTGCATTCATTTTTGTATCAACTAATTTGGGTAAAACTGAAGATTTTGTAATTAAAGTTATATTATTAACCTTACTTTCATGGCATGGCTTAAAAAATGTATATGATACTCAGTCTTGTCACAATTCGAATTGTGCTCTATGAGATATTGATTAAAATCTTACTTTTCTAAAGGGATGTACTGATTTACTCTAAACGCTGCATATACTACTTCATTCAAACATGATGTACATTCTAATAATAATTTTATTTAAATAGCGCCAACATATTCCGCAGCACTTTACAAATTATAGAGGGGATTTGTACAGACAATAGACATTACAGCATAACAAAAATCACAGTTCAAAACAGATACCAGGAGGAATGAGGGCCCTGCTCGCAAGCTTACAAACTATAGGAAAAGGGGAGACACGAGCGGTGGATGGTAACAATTGATTTCATTGTTCGAACCAGACATAGTGTAAGGCTCGGGTGTTCAGGTAAAGCTGCATGAACCTGTTAGCAGCCTAAGTATGTAACAGTACAGACACAGAGGGCTATTAAATGCATGACATGTATGACAACATGATGTGAGGAACCTGATTAAAGTTTAAGGTTTTGTTTTTTTTTGTTTGTTTTTTTTTAATGGGCCACACAGGGATAGTTACGTTTGTTAAGGTGGTAGGCCAGTCTGAACAAATGCATTTTTAAGGGAACGCTTAAAACTATGGGGATTGGGGATTAATCTTATTAACCTGGGTAGTGCATTCCAAAGAATTGGCGAAGCACGTGAAAAGTGTTGGAGACGGGAGTGGGAGGTTCTGATTATTGAGGATGCTAACCTGAGGTCATTAGCGGAGCGGAGGGCACGGGTAGGGTTTTAGACTGAGACCAGAGAGGAGATGTAGGGTGGTGCTGAGCCATGGAGTGCTTTGTGGATGAGGGTAGTAGTTTTGTACTGGATTCTTGAGTGGATGGGTAACCAGTGCAATGATTGGCACAAAGTAGAGGCATCAGTGTAACGGTTGGTGAGTAATATAATCCTGGCAGCATCATTCAGGACAGATTGGAGCCAGGAGAGTTTGGTAAGAGGGAGACCGATTTAGAGAGAGTTACAATAGTCAAGACGAGAATGAATGAGTGAAACAGTAAGAGTTTTTGCAGTGTCGAAAGTAAGAAAAGGGCAAATTCTAGAAATGTTTTTGTGATGCAGATAAGAAGAGCGAGCCAATGATCGGATGTGGGGGGGTGAAGGAAAGCTCAGAATCAAGGATGACCCCAAGGCAGCGGGCATGTTGCTTGGGGGTAATGGTGGAACCATACACGCAGATGGCAATGTCAGGCAAAGGTAGGTTAGTAGAGGGAGAGAACAGGAGGAGTTCAGTTTTTGACAGGTTCAGTTTCAGATAGAGGGAGGACATGATGTTAGAGACAGCGGTAAGACAATCACTGGTGTTTTCTAAAAAGGCAGGTGTGATATCAGGAGAAGAAGTGTATAATTGGGTGTCATCAGCATAGAGATGGTACTGGAAACCAAATCTACTGATTATACAATAGGGGCAGTATACAAAGAGAAGAGGAGGGGGGCCTAGGACTGATCCTTGAGGAACCCCTACAGTAAGGGGAAGGTGAGAGGAGGAGGAACCAGCAAAAGATACAGTGAAGGAGCGGTCAGAGAGATAGGAGGAGAACCAGGAGAGAACGGTGTCCTTGAGGGCGATGGAGCGGAGCATAGTGAGGAGGAGCTGATGATCCACAGTGTCGAATGCTGCGGAGAGATTCAAGAGAATTAGCATGGAGTAGTGACCACTAGATTTAGCTGTCAGTAGATCTCTAATGTGAGGGCAGTTTCAGTAGAGTGCAAAGAGCGGAAACCAGATTGAAGAAGGTCTATATACTTGAAAAAAGGATAATTTTACTGTTTTCATAGGACTGCATATTATTAATGTTTCCTGACCAGAATAAGCCTCACTAATACACAGGAGCGAAACTTAAAATATATAATATCAAACATATGTTATCTTCTTACCTATTTTTCTTCACTGTGTGGGGCAGCTTTTCCATACCATACAAATAAAGCAATTATTGTATGAACACACCATGACAAAACATACGGTGTAATTCTAAAAGAATCTTTTTCCATGGATGCATTGTACATTGCAAGGGCATGTAATTACAAGTGCTTTTCGTAATTCTGATTGTAATAAACCAGTCTTATGTAGTGAAATTACAAAACAGAAAAAAAATCAGAGGGGGGTGATAGATAATTACTCCTGTAAGGAAGCTCCACTGATCCATAAAGTGCCCTATGCTTTCGTGGAGGGTAATTCACCAAATGTTTATTTATATATTTATACGTTCAGAGATCTACAGTAATATCTGTAACTAGTAAATATCTGTAGCAATAAAGAAAAAATCAGCTAACTGACAGAATAAGGATCCCTGATGCGCAGATAAAGCCTTTTAGTAAGGAAAGTAGAGAAAGTGCTTAAAATAACATCTTTATTGAAGATCCATTAAAAATCTAATGTGGAATAGCATACGCGTTTCTGAGACAATGTCATTAATCATTTTATGTGCATTCTGTTAGAAATGCGTATGCTATTCCATATTATATTTTTTCTTCAGTAAAGATGTCATTTTAAAGGCAAAACTTTCTTTTTGAAATAGTAGGGCCTCAATATTTATAAAACCACTAAAAGAAAATAGACCTCTAAGAATTAACCTATTTTAAAAGGGTCAAAAGTACTTAAAATGGTGCAAACATTGAGGGTAAACAGGGAAAAGAAAGTATAATACCTTATCAAAGGGCTAATCTCTCCCTAGAAGAGGTGGCCTTAAAATTCGCCCTACCTGCCAGCGGTGGTTGTAGACATGATGGAGCCCCCACTTAACGTCGGTAGCCCTAAAAACCTTAGTGTACCCTTAACATCCTACACACTGAAATATACATAAAAAACACACACGTACAAAAACAATTAAAGGAAGTACCCCAAATATACAGACTAAATCAAGATCTTGTCGAAATATATGGTAAATATCTCGTAATTATTGCTATATGTTCCAGGAGGGATGCAGCCAAGATGTACAATCACACCAATAACCCAGCAAAAATTATACGGCCAGAGTGGGTAGTCTCATTAACCCCTTTCTGTCATTGGATGTACTATTCCGTCCATGTGGGGTGGGCCTTAACCCCTTCACCCCTGGAACTTTTTCCGTTTTTTCATTTTCGTTTTTCGCTCCCCTCCTTCCCAGAGCCATAACTTTTTTATTTTTCTGTCAATATGGCCATGTGAGGGCTTATTTTTTGTGGGACGAGATGTACTTTTGAACGATACCATTGGTTTTACCATGCCATGTAACAGAAAACGGGAAAAAAATTCCAAGTGTGATGAAATTGCAAAAAAAGTGCAATCTCACACTTGTTTGCGTGGCTTTTTTGCTAGGTTCACAAAATGCTAAAACTAACCTGCCACTATGATTCTCCAGGTCACTATGAGTTCATAGACACCTAACATGTCTAGGTTATTTTTTATCTAAGTGGTGAAAAAAAATTCCAAAGTTTGCTAAAAAAAAAAAAAAATTGCACGATTTTCCGATACCCGTAGCGTCTCCAATTTTCGTGATCTTGGGTCAGGTGAGGGCTTATTATTTGCATGCCGAGCTGGTGTTTTTAATGATACCATTTTGGTGTAGATACGTTCTTTAGATCACCTGTTATTGCATTTTAATGCAATGTCGCGGCGACCAAAAAAACATAATTTTGGCGTTTTGATTTTTTTCTCGCTACGCCATTTAGCAGTCAGGTTAATCCTTTGTTTTTTTTTTATAGATCGGGCGATTCTGAACGCAGTGATACCAAATATGTGTATGTTTGATTTTTTTTAATTGTTTTATTTTGATTGGGGCGAAAGGGGGGTGATTTGAATTTTTATATATTTTTTATTTTTTTATATTTTTAAACACTTTTTTTTTAATTTTGGCCTGCTTCAATAGCCTCCATAGGAGGCTAGAAGCATGCACTACACGATCGCCTCTGCTACATAGAGGTGAAGTACAGATCACCTCTATGTAGCAGAAATGCAGGTGTACTTTGAACGCCGACCACAGGGTGGCACTCAAAGCAATCGGCCATCAACAACCATAGAGGTCTCAAGGAGACCTCTGGTTGTTATGGCAATGCACCGCTGACCCCCGATCATGTGACGGGGTCAGAGGTGCGAGCACCGTCGGCCGCGCGGCCGGGAGCGCTGGTTAAATGCCGCTGTCAGCACTTGACGGCGGCATTTAACTAGTTAATGGGCACGGGCGGATCGCGATTCCGCTCGCGCTCATTGCGCGCACATGTCAGCTGTACAAAACAGCTGACATGTCGCGGCTTTGAGGTGGGCTCACCGCCGGAGCCCACCTCAAAGCAGGGGATCTGCCAGCTGACGTACTATTCTGTCAGCTGGCAGAAAGGGGTTAATTCCCACGGATGGAATAGTACGTCCAGCACGATCGGCCGCGCTCACGGGGGGAGCGCGGACGATCGCGGACGGGTATCAGCTGCCTATCGCAGCTGACATCCGGTACTATGTGCCAGGAGCGGTCACGGACCGCTCTCGGCACATTAACCCCCGGCACACCGCTTTCAAACATGATCGCGGTGTGCCGGCGGTATAGGGAAGCATCGTGCAGGGAGGGGTGCTCCCTGCGGGCTTCCCTGAGACCCCCGCAGCAACGCGATGTGATCGCGTTGCTGCGAGGGTCTCCTTACCTCCCTCCCTGCAGCAGGCCCGGATCCAAGATGGCCGCGGCATCCGGGTCCTGTAGCGAGGAAGGTGGCTTACCAAGTGCCTGCTCAGAGCAGGCGCTTGGTAAACCTGCAGTGTTGTAAGGCAGATCGCTGATCTGACAGAGTGCTGTGCAATCTGTCAGATCAACGATCTGTGATGTCCCCCTGTGGGACAAAGTAAAAAAAAAAGTTTAAAAAAAATTCCCACATGTGTAAAAAAAAAAATAATTCCTAAATAAATAAAAAAATATATATATATATATTATTCCCATAAATACATTTCTTTATCTAAATATAAAAAAAACAATAAAAGTACACATATTTAGCATCGCCGCGTCTGTAACGACCCAACCTATAAAACTGTCCCACTAGTTAACCCCTTCAGTAAACACCGTAAGAAAAATAAAATCGAGGCAAGAAACAACGCTTTATTAACATACCGCCGAACAAAAAGTGGAATAACACGAGATCAAAAAGACAGATATAAATAACCATGGTACTGCTGAAAATGTCATCTTGTCCCGCAAAAAACGAGCCACCATACAGCATCATCAGCAAAAAACTAAAAAAGTTATAGTCCTCAGAATAAAGCGATGCAAAAATAATTATTTTTTCTATAAAATAGTTTTTATCGTATAAAAGCGCCAAAACAAACAAAATGATATAAATGAGGTATCGCTGTAATCGCACTGACCCGAAGAATAAAACTACTTTATCAATTTTACCAAACGCGAAACGGTATAAACTCCCCCTCCCCCAAAAGAAATTCATGAATAGCTGGTTTTTGGTCATTCTGCCTCACAAAAATCGGAATAAAAAGCGATCAAAAAATGTCATGTGCCCGAAAATGTTACCAATAAAAACGTCAACTCGTCCCACAAAAAACAAGACCTCACATGACTCTGTGGACTCAAATATGGAAAAATTATAGCTTTCAAAATGTGGTAACGCAAAAAATATTTTTTGCAATAAAAAGCGTGTGTGACGGCTGCCAATCATAAAAATCCACTAAAAAACTCGCTATAAATCAAGCCACCCTTCATCACCCCCTTAGTTAGGGAAAAATTAAAAAATTTAAAAAATGTATTTATCTCCATTTTCCCATTAGGGTTAGGGCTAGGGTTAGGGTTAGGGCTAGGGTTAGGGCTAGGGTTAGGGTTAGGGCTAGGGTTAGGGTTAGGGCTAGGGTTAGGGCTAGGGTTAGGGCTAGGGTTAGGGCTAGGGTTAGGGCTGGGGCTAGGGTTAAGGCTACAGGTAGGGTTGGGGCTAAATTTAGGGTTATGCTTGGGGCTAAAGTTAGGGTTAGGGTTTGGATTACATTTACGGTTGGGAATAGGGTTGGGATTAGGGTTAGGTGTGTGTCAGGGTTAGGGGTGTGGTTAGGGTTACCGTTGGGATTAGGGTTAGGGGTGTGTTTGGATTAGGGTTTCAGTTATAATTGGGGGGTTTCCACTGTTTAGGCACATCAGGGGCTCTCCAAACGCGACATGGCATCTGATCTCAATTCCAGCCAATTCTGCGTTGAAAAAGTAAAACAGTGCTCCTTCCCTTCCGAGCTCTCCCGTGTGCCCAACATATGGGGTATCAGCATACTCAGGACAAATTGGACAACAATTTTTGGGGTCCAATTTCTCCTGTTACCCTTGGGAAAATAATAAATTTTTTATTTTTACGGCTCTGCGTTATAAACTGTAGTGAAACACTTGGGGGCTCAAAGTTCTCACAACACATCTAGATATGTTCCTTTGGGGGTCTAGTTTCCAATATGGGGTCACTTGTGGGGGGTTTCTACTGTTTAGGTACATTAGGGGCTCTGCAAACGCAATGTGACGCCTGTAGACCATTCCATCTAAGTCTGCATTCCAAATGGCGCTCCTTCCCTTCCAAGCCCTCCCATGCGCCCAAACGGTGGTTCTTCCCCACATATTGGGTATCAGCGTACTCAGGACAAATTGGACAACAACTTTTGGGGTCCAATTTCGCCTGTTACCCTCGAGAAAATACAAAACTGGAGGCTAAAAAATAATTTTGGGAGGAAAAATGTTTTTTTTTTATTTTCACGGCTCTGCGTTATAAACTGTAGTGAAACACTTGGGGGCTCAAAGTTCTCACCACACATCTAGATAAGTTCCTTGGGGGGTCTAGTTTCCAATATGGGGTCACTTGTGGGGGGTTTCTACTGTTTAGGTACATTAGGGGCTCTGCAAATGCAATGTGACGCCTGCAGACCATTCCATCTAAGTCTGCATTCCAAATGGTGCCCCTTCCCTTCCGAGCCCTACCATGCGCCAAAACGGTGGTTCCCCCACATATGGGGTATCAGCGTACTCAGGAAAAATTGGACAACTTTTGGTGTCCAATTTCTCCTGTTACCCTCGGGAAAATACAAAACCGGGGGCTAAAAAATAATTTTTGTTGGAAAAAAGCTTTGTTTTATTTTTACGGCTCTGCATTATTAACTTCTGTGAAGCACTTGGTGGGTCAAAGTGCTCACCGCACTTCTAGATAAGTTCCTTAGAGGGTCTACTTTCCAAAATGGTGTCACTTGTGGGGGGTTTCAATGTTGAGGCACATCAGTGGCTCTCCAAATGCAACATGGCGTCCCATCTCAATTCCTGTCAATTTTGCATTGAAAAGTCAAATGGCGCTCCTTCGCTTCCGAGCTCTGTCATGCGCCCAAACAGTGGTTTACCCCCACATATGGGGTATCGGCATACTCAGGACAAATTGTACAACAACTTTTGGCGTCCATTTTCTCCTGTTACCTTTGTTAAAATAAAACAAATTGGAGCTGAAGTAAATTTTTTGTGAAAAAAAGTTAAATGTTCATTTTTATTTAAACATTCCAAAAATTCCTGTGAAACACCTGAAGGGTAAATAAACTTCTTGAATGTGGTTTTGAGCACCTTGAGGGGTGCAGTTTTTAGAATGGTGTCACATTTAGGTATTTTCTATCATACAGACCCCTCAAAATGACTTCAAATGAGATGTGGTCCCTAAAAAAAATGGTGTTGTAAAAATGAGAAATTGCTGGTCAACTTTTAACCCTTATAACTCCCTAACCCAAAAAAATTTTGGTTCCAAAATTGTGCAGATGTAAAGTAGACATGTGGGAAATGTTACTTATTAAGTATTTTGTGTGACATATTTC